>NC_052633.1:59998276-60301133 GCF_016161935.1 Mauremys reevesii | reverse complement strand
CCAAGAGTATCAAAACGCTTTGCAAACATTGACTCTTAATAACATGAGCAAATAAATTCAAGCTCAAAACACCCTTCTGAGGTAGGTAAGGGATATACAAGGATTGTTTGTCCATCATTGATATATGCAGGCTTTTATGAGGAGGGAGAAAGCAGCTTTTCAACAGTACCCAGGAGCTCCCCTATCCCTCTGCACAGCATCACCATGGACTTTCTTTTGGTGCAGAAGGCTCTGCAAGGCCCACTGCAATTGTCTATTTTTAACTAAAACTATTTTTTTTAATTTACTTTCTCTTCTAGAAGTGGTTCTGTTTTCATTGGAGACACACTACTGCATAATTAGGAAAAAAATCTTTAACTGTTTTCAGGTGCAATCCCATTGAGAAGTATCCTTCAGATTTTAGATAATGAAGGTACATGTCTACATATCTCCAGTAAGAAAAGAGTCCAATCTCTTCCAGTAATTTCAAGTGAATACAGTGGGCCAGAACCTCAGTCTGAAGGCCCATTAAACTGTCCTAAGGCCCTGGTTCAGAAAAGCTATTTAGAAGGGCATGAAAACACACTTAAGAGCTTTATTGAATCGCTGATAATTCCTATGGGATTATGCTGGTCTATCTGGGGGCCAATCCAGTCTCGAGAATCAGGAATCTACACAGCTGGCAGACTCTATTCAGGTCCTTCTGGGCCTAGTAAATCTAGTTCTAAATTCAAGGCTGCCTGGGGGAGATGGAGGCAGTTTGCCTTGATCCCCTTTTGAGAGGGTCCCCCAAACCAAGTGGTGCGGTGACCCAGTCACTTAAATTTGGCCCAGCAGTTCTGTCATGACAGAGGGGCAGCTGGGCTATACCTGAGTGGTACTGTGACCCCACATGCCAGGTCATAATGCCTGGAGCAGAGAGCTGGGTACAGTCCTGCGGGATAGGAGCTGAGGAACTACTGTGAGGAGAGTGTGGCGCAGGTTCACTTTCTATGTGTCGATGTTAGAGAACTCCAGGTCAAAAAAACATGCCTGGTACTTGGAACAGAAAGTGGCGAAATTTGTGACAGTCCTTAGTTCATTCCAAGGTCTCAGATCAGCCACTGGAGAAAGTTCAATTTCCTTCACAGACAAGTAGAGAGTGCCATTGTGCCAGAGGAGCAAAGTTGTCAACCATGGTCTTCATCCCAGAGCATCGGACAATCTTTTAGATATCCTAGACCCAGGCCATGGAGAGCTTTGAAGATAAGAACTGAGACTTTGAAATTTGATAGGAAGCCAGGATAGAGAGAAGAGGACAGGTTTAATATTGCCAGGATGGCACTGGCAACCAACAGGGTCTTGCATTGCATTGTCAGGGAGGAGAAATGATCTCCTCTGAAGATTGGTGCTTTTGTGTCTCGGTATTTTATTTTCCTTGGTGATGTGGCCATGTACAAAAGGTTTTGTTTGTTTGTAGTTTGGGGCCCAGAGAGTTACTCAATCTTAAGATAATGCCATACCTGGGGAAACAGGCCTAAATAAAAAAATGAAAGCACCACCACCACCGAAACTTCCCTATCAGGACAATTTTTCTTCCATTCAACTGAGTAATCAAGGGCTTGTTGGTCTCACGCTATCTCAATATTTATTTTCTTCTATACTGGCATCCTAGGAAATTACTGTAGGACAGAGGAATATTATTGATTCAAAGAAGGCTTAGGAGCCCACTAGGTCCAAAGCAGCTACAGCAGCTAACTAATGACTGTGCCCATCAGTAAGCCACTAGTTCAAGTACCTGTCCAGTTCTCTTTGAACATGACTGTGAAGTTGTTTCTAGTGTTGTGCTTGTTAACCTTATGCCTAAGTTTCCTTTACAATACTAGGTCAAATGCCTTTTGGAGAGCATTAGATTTTGTTCGCTGCCTCATTCCTCTCTGCATTATCTCCTTTAAAAGAAAAAAAAAACCTGTCAGCTTTGTCATACTAGAATTACCCTTTATAAATCCAAGATGGCTAGTTTTTGTAAGCTCATATTTCTCCAGATGTTTTGTGATCTCATCCATTATTAATGTCTAGAACCTTGCCTACTATAAAGGTTAGGCTCACTGGTCTATAATTTTTTGTCTCTTGCCCCTCTGAATGGCTCCCCAGCTGACTAACAGGCCCCTATCAGCAAGGTCAGCCAGAGAGAACCATATTTACACACACAGACACACACACACATACAGCAAACATGCCTCTAGTTGCTCACAAGTAATATTCAGTGCTGTTTGATTCATTTAGTATTAAAGATATTTGAAACCATTTATACCGAATAAAAGTGTTCTATTGGTCAAGTTCCACAGAGTCAATTGTGAAGTACAGTTGAAAAGGAGCTCCTAGAATGGTTATTTGCAAAATACAATGGTAAACCTTTCCCACACCTACCCTTTGAGATCTCATCATCAGGAGGAAATATTTCTTCTCTCTGACAAATGCACTTCCATGTCCAGTGTAATTTGAGTTGCAATTAGTTTTCTGGTTATGCCTTGCTCTCTCTCAATGCAATGAACTAGAAATTCTGGAGAGAGTAAGATGTGACAAGAAAGCTGGCAGCACTTCAAAAGGCACAATTTGGCCAGTATAGATTTCAGACAGCCTTGATGCAAGTATAATCTATTGGGGCTTCCGGACACAGATCTTAAACATTCAAGTCCTGTCAGTGATGTGTGGATGTTAAAGATCTCGTATCCCTTTTCATAACAACAGTATCCTTGGCATACCATCTTTTGCTCCATGGGAGATGGCTGCATTTCAGTGATGGCAAGTATGCATAGTTTGTTCAGCTTTTATATCCTTTTGGACTGAGAGATGTCATATAAATGTACATTATATATATGGCAATAGGAGAAAGATTGAGGGTAAATTATCCCCTTATAAAAATATATTCCTGAAACCAGACACAGCAGGAGATTTTAGACTAACTAGCTCTGCTGTTATTACCAAACACATGCTCCTTTTTAAACATCTTGGATCAGACAATGAATGAAAGCAAGTCCCCATTCAGTCCACAAAAGGGACCTGTCTGTCACAGCTCAACTGTTTTGGGCAGGTCTAGAAAACCATTTTTGTTACCCTCCTCCTTCCATGTATAGACAGTTTCTGTCTACCATGGCACCACCACTACACAAAAGGAAAGCCAAAAGGTTTGGTGATAGCTTGTTCCTTTCAATTCCAGAGATTCATTTGCATAAATTTACATGTGCAAGGCCATTTGCACAAGAAAGGGACTGGAAACCTAATTTATTTAAAGAAACAGAAATTGAGTAAAATTTTCAAAAGCAGGGAAGCAATTTAGGAGCCAAAAATCCCAAAGGTGCTTCAGTGGGAATTTTAGTAGGCCTTCAACTGATTTTTAAAGCTATTTCAGTGCCTAACTCCAACTGAAACCAATGGCAGATGAGACATAATTTTAAATGATAGTCAGACACCTAGGCACTTTTGAATATGTATCCATTCTCTTTTAGATTTAAAGTACCTCTCTAAACAGGCAAGCCTATATATGCAAAGGCCATAGACCAGCTGCTGTCAGGTAGTTTGGGAAACCCACAGAGAGAACTCATTGAGCATGATGAATACACCTAGATCTTGTATAGCTCCCATTACTAATATCAGAGCACATCCTGAGTGACACCTTCTGATGAATGGCACTGAGCTTTAATGTATTACATATGGCACGTGGGGTGGATATAGGAGTATTTTGTGCACTATAAAATTTAATCATTTGCCATGTCTGTCAATATTAGGTTTTTTGGCATTTCACTGAGACTCAATAGGACATATTCAGAGGTGAGTTTAAGGTAGACTAAGTTGGCTTAATATATATCTTCTTGCAGCCCCTCAGCATGCAAACTACACCAATTTATATAGTACTCCTTTATGCCTCGCTACACCTGCTTAACAGCACATAACTCAGGGCACTGACACATCATCTCTGTGTTTGGCCCAATGGTCTCAGAGAACAGGAAATTTATCAGTAGGAACCTTTGGGAGAAGGGGAGTATAAAGGTCCTTGCTATTCATCACAACAAACTACTTGAAAAAAAATGTTCACCTAGGAGAGGCCAAGATTCTCAAATACACTGTGGAACTCACATGATTTGTGAAAGTTTTTCAATATGCACTTATGGATACAATTACCCATCTCCAATACTTACCAGCTAATGTCTGAAGCTAATAAATGGTCAGATGAGACCATAACAGGTGATGTGCACACACCTTCGATGATATATGTATTTTTAACATTGCACAACACATGCAATCATTCTTTTAATAACAGTTCTTTCAGTGAGATTCTTGTGCACTGTACAGGGCGTGTACGTGGGAGAGTCAGGGTTTCATAGTTCTGGTTTTGTTCTGCTGCACACTTTGAAGTTTTAATAGCAACTCAGAGCATATTAAATGTGTTTTATAGGAGCCACACTCAGAGCTGATGTCCTTGAGGGAAAGAAAACTGAGGTATGAAGAGAGAGAGAGAGAAACTGAGCCAGGACATCTGCAACTTGATAAGGAGGGTTCCCTTTCCACCCAAAAAGAAAATTGCAACATACCAACTAGGAAAGAGTAGCAGGAACAAGGAATAAACATCACAAACCCCTATTCAATACTAAACATGTTCTTTCTCTAGGCCTCCAAAAACAAAGAAAGGCAGAGTGGCTGGAGGCTCTATTAGCTTCTAGTTATTTATAAAATGTGGCTTATCATATCATCAATTTTTCTCACAAATTTTAGGCCCAAATACTTTTCGCCTTACTCCTACAAATAGCTCAATTGGACCAGATTGTGATCTCAGTTATATCAATTTAAATCCAGAGCAGCTACACTGAAGTAAGGGAGTTACTCTGGAATTACACTGGTGTAAGTGAGATCAGAATCCATCCTGTTATTGACTTTAATGGAACTACTTGCATGAACAAGTTAAATAGACTGAATTCTTGGGTCTTATTCATAGATTCATTAGATTAAGCCCAAAACAGAAAAATCAAGCAAACAGTGAGTTTACTGAGAGGGAGTGTGATCCAATGTGAATCCATTGAAGTCATTGGCAAAGTTTCCATTAACATCAGTGGATCTAGGACTTTACCCATAGATAGAAAGGTCACAAGGGACCATTATGATCATCTAGTCTGGTGTCCTGCATAACAAAGACCATTTAATTTCACTCAGTAACTCCCACATTAAACCCAATTGCTTGTGGTCAAGTATATCTTTTAGCAGGACATCCAATCTTGATTTAAAGACTTCATGTGATAGAGAATCCCCCACATCCCTTGGTAAACTGTTCCAGTGGTTAACTACCCTTGCTGTTAAAAGTTTGCACCTTCTTTCCTGTTTGAAATTGTCTAATTCTTATTTGTTTTACTAACATTGAGGGTATGTCCAGACTACCTGCTGTATCAGCGGGTAGCAATCAATTTTTCGGGGATCGATATATCACGTCTCATCTAGACACGATATATCGATCCCCGAACGCGCTCCCGTCGATTCCGGAACTCCACCGGAGCGAGCGGCAGTAGCGGAGTCGACGCAGGGAGCCACGGACATCGACCCCGCGCCGTGAGGACCCAAGGTAAATCAATTTAAGATACTTTGAGTTCAGCTACGCTATTCACATAGCTGAAGTTGCGTATCTTAGATCAATACTACCACCCCCCAGTCTAGACCAGCCCTTATATCATATGGTAGTAACACATTTATTTCTAAACATCCTGGTGGCAAATGTTCTGATTTATTTTGTTACTTACAAATTTGTGATTATTCACTCATTAAACTTTACACCAGGTGAATTAAAACAGTTCCCCCACTCCACCCCCATTGATTCACAGCTGATACACGCAACAAGTGGTCTTGGCTAATTCAAACCATTCTTGAAATAATAAGCTCAAGCCAAAATGTGATCCTATAAATGTTTGCAAAATATTTTTAAAATGAGAGATGGTTTCTGGTCTTGGTTCATCAATATACAATATTAAACAAAGCAGATAAAGGTCACCATGACAGGAACGTTTGCTTAAAAGGAGGAAATTCCATCTTAAAGCTACATTACTCATAGTCAACACCAATGATAGGGTCAGTAATTAGCCCAACCCTTTCTGTGACAGGCATCAGATGCAAAGTGCTATGTGTACAGTTTGTCAAGTATGATTAGCATTCTATAGTCATATCTGTGACTTGATGGTAATGAAGGCAAGAGTTATCCACAAAGCCACATTAGCACTCAGGTTCTTTGCCCAACTAGTCAAAGATCAGTTTGTTGCTGATAGATGTGTGTGTGAGAGAGAACCCCCCAGAACCATGGACATGGTGTATTGGCACTTTAGCTAAAATCAAGATTTGACGCAAGCTCCTCCCACATGATATTCCTCATACCTTCTCCCTCCCTCATGGTCATAATATTACCTCTCCCTTTTCCCTTCTTCTCATCCAACACATAATCCAGCCAGTCCCTTTACTGCATATTTTCCTTCTTCATAAGAGTGGTCCGGTTTCTGCTCAATGGTGTGCAATAAGAAGGAAATTCAAGGCTAGATTTTATCTGTAGTCCAGGCAAGTGTTATGCGAACTTCCCCATACAGCTCTGCCTTACTTTAGTTCTTCCCATATCAAACAAGCTAGTGTAGCTGCAAGGTTCTATTGAGATTGAATCCAATGATTATTGTATGTACAGACAGCATTATCTCTGACGTGTAGACTATCCACTAACAGAAATGTGATCAAACTGTCTTTCACTTAAGTTATTAATTAAACCTATTTTATTAAATAGAAGTCTATAGGCAGAAGACGAGTGGATTAACTCATTCTATTACCTTTTGAATGTCTGCACTTTGTTATTCACTTATATTCTTCTACAGTTAAATATAAATTTTGTAACTACTTATCACATATGCAGCTATTCCATTTTCATGATTTATGTTACTAATGTCTTGGCATCTGTTTTATAGTGTGAATCAGCCAATATATAAAAATTATTGGCAAAAGGAAATATAAGATTTATGCACACTATTCACACAGCCTTTCTAACTGCACAAGATGTTCTCTAAGCCATTTAAGATACATCTACTTTCACATCCCAACATTTGTAAAATATAGCACTATACATTAAAAAACTATTCACATTAATCTAGAGACTGCATCTAAAATCCTCCACTAATGGATATTAAATATAAATATAAAGTATGCCTCAAACAGTCAGATGCAAACTTTACTCCTTTTCATGCATTAAGATTCAAAAACATTGAGACAGAAATTGTCCAATCAAGGATATTCATCTCATATCAGCACCACAAATTCTTCATCATCCATTACATGTTCCAAACTGCTGGGATGATCTATTGTTGATATTATAAAGATGTAAACAGTTTTAGAACTGCATTTGGATTTGTAAGTCAAGTCTGTAAATGTATAAAATAAATCCATCCCCATCTACCACTGAGTTATATTAGGATATGGTCAAGTCTAATAAAATCCAAATTGTTAGTATGAAAGCTGGTAAAAAAAGGGAAACATTTTTATAAAAAATCTTGCAGTTTCAAAGCTGCTTTCATTTTGAAATTTTCAGAATGAAATGCAAGTTTTTTCAGATTTCTTTTTTTAAAACCACAGTTAAGGCACATTCCCCTCCGCCTGCCAATATTTTATTGAAAAGACAAAAAAACCTATCAAAATCAAGAACATTTTAAATAAATGAAATATTTCTATAACATTTTCAATAATATTTTGGTGTTTTTGAAAAATAAAAAAGTGCAAAATGAAACGTCAGCAATTTTTCACCAAAACATTTGGTTTTGAAAAGTGTTTTCAGTGAAAACATTTTTTTTCCATTTGAAAAATTGAAACCAACTCTAGTTACCAGTGACTGAATGGAACTGCATTGCAACTTTACGCAAGATATTTCAATACTACTCATGATTTAAAACAAAAGTGTAAGAGGTTAAGAAAAAGAAGGGTAAAGCTCTCTCCTTAGTCTTGTGGCTTAACTGTATTAAGGGTGGGATTCACTGCACCAATATATAGCTCTAGTAATTGGAAGGATGCAGGAGTCAGGAGAGCGGAATGCAACCCAACCTGTGGCCATGCAGCTAATCAGCAGCTACTATTCCAGTTTATGACTGAGAATACCAGCCATTGCCCCTACCCGTCACTTGCTCAAAGTGTTGGACTATGGATACACATAATCATAAATCCTTTGGTTCTTTTTCTGGATCACCTTCAGCCCAGCCGCCCATCAAAATTACCACCTTTTCCTTGGCCTATATGGGGACATCCCCTCATTGTTTCACATGAACCGTGAAGGGTTCCCAGCATGCCCTGCTATAATCTCCCCACACAACTCAGAACAGGGTTTAGGACATGACTGTAGCAGAGTAGAATTCTCTCTTAGGGTGATTTCAAACTCCTGTCCCCATGTAAATGTCAAATTGTTTTTCATAATAAGGCCCTGATCAGTCCTTTGATTTTTCATGAGTTGGTAGTTCCAACTAAGTACTGGGACAAGCTCTTAAGCTTGGGCCCTGACATCCCAGTGGGCATTCTGGGGTCAACAAAGCAAAAACAGGTTAAAAACATTCCTTCCACTGGGAGGGAATGGGCAAGAACGTTGCCAAGTATGTCCAGTCAAATGCATACAAAGTGTTCTTCAATGTCAAATATCTTGTTGTTTACATACTTAGTAGTATATGTAATAGTGCATGTGTTTTGTTTATCTGTTTATTTTACAGTTCTAGGAGGAAATCACCACCAGTAGTTCCCACTGTTGGCGATTTGGGGGGCGTGTCATAAACAGATAGTTAAGGGTTAAAGTCTGTTTTACCTGTAAAGGGTTAACATGCAGTACCTGGTGACCACCTGACCAAAGGACCAATCAGAGACGAGATAATTTCAAATCTCTGTGGAGGGAAGCCTTTGTCTGGGTTCTTTGTTAGAACTCTTTTTGAATCTAAGAGAGACAGTCATGTCTCCAAGTTCTCCTGGAGTAGTTTCTACTAATTAATAGTGAGTATTAATTAGAAAGGCGAATTAGTCTTATGATTTGATTTCTATATTTGCAATTGTGTGTTTGCTAAAGGAAATGCTTTATTCCTGTTTGCTGATTTTGCTTTGACTGAGAAAGGGGGGAGGGGGAATTCTCTCCAGAAATTGATAAGCTTAGACCCTATGAGTGTCCAGCTTGGGCTCATAGAGATTCTGTATTTTTCTTTTTAGTCTTTAATAAATTCTTTTCTATTAAGGATTTGTTTGGTCTTTCCTTGGGTGGATTCTCAGGGAAAGAGAAGGGGGAGGTATCCCTCTGTAGTTAGATCCCGGTATCTCTCCTAGGAAAAGGGAGGGGGGAGGAAGCAGGGGAAATGGTTTATTTCTCCTGGGTGTAAAAACTCCATGGATTTGGGGCTCTTGGAATCCCCTAGGATTTTGGGGAAGGACTGTGTCTCAATCCACATTCCCTGATTGAGTGGTGGCAGCTTACTAGATCTAAACTAGGATTTTAGTTTAGAGGGAAACCAAGTCGGGTCCCCATCTTTGAACCCACAAGCTCAAAGTGGGGGTGAGACCCTATGACATGGTGGCAGAATACATGCGGGTCCCCATCTTTGAACCCACAAGCTCAAAGTGGGGGTGAGATCCCAGGACAACAGGGTTTAGGACATGACTGTAGCAGAGTAGAATTCTCTCTTAGGGTGATTTCAAACTCCTGTCCCCATGTAAATGTCAAATTGTTTTTCATAATAAGGCCCTGATCAGTCCTTTGATTTTTCATGAGGGAAATAACAGAAGAATGATAAATTGTCTAATAATTCCTCTGCTAGAGAGCCAGAGACAGAAGAGAATGAAGAATTTGAAACTTGGAGATGCGGTTTAGTGGGGAAATGGTTTTGTTTTGGAAGAGGGTGAGAATGTTACCATTGGCTGCTTTCCTTTTTAAATGGGACACTTATGTTAAGAATATTTGTTCAGTGTGATCATGAGATATGAAGCCCATTCTACGAATTTTGGTGGACTTTCCTTTCCTTTATCTGAGTGTGGAATGTTAGTGAAAGCAGGGATCACAGCCTTATAGGGTGACTTGGAGAAATTTTGTAATGATTATTTCATATTTCTTGTCCTAGTCACATGAGTATCAGTTGTTTCCTCTGGCACTTGGTAAGCACGTTCAGACAGATCCTCATGCAGGTACACAAGAAGGGCATGGCACAAGGAGCCTTATCTTTTATGCTCCCATACAAGGCAAAGTATAATTGTGGTCCCTGGGCACCCCAAGAACAATCTAGAAAACAGGTAAAGTATTTGTGTACATACACAATTGTATAAGTATAGTGGTGCACCTTCTTACCCCACATCTGAATTTGTTTAACTGACAAGACTAGTAAAAAGTTGTAAAACACTGTGGGTGAAATCCTTGCCCACTGAAGTCAGTGGCAAAAACTCCCATTTGACTTCAAAAGAGCCATCATGAATCTCTCATTGAGATGGTGACCTTATGCCAAGCAAGTTTTTGTTATCTATAATTCTTTGTTGATCTACAGTATTTAAAATGAAGGTGATTTTTACCTGGAGTTTATCAGACACAAGACACCAATCGTGAATCAATCAAAATATCCAGCCCAGGCAAGACACTGATACCATGGAGGCTTCAGAGAGTGAGAACAATTCAGTGAATTGTTTACTTCTTTCCTGTTTCACTGCTTAACCTTCTTAAGCCCAATTTGTCACCTCAATTACAAGAAAAACATTTTTCAAATTGAAATGCCTTCTTTTGTAACCAAGATGAAATGTATTCCAGAACCAAGTATTCTGTATGACTAGACTTACTGCAGACAAAAGGGAAATAATGAAGAGAAGCATTTTAAAATTGCTTAATTTATTTCAACTGCATAGGTATTAAATTAAGCCCATGTCATTTGGTTGGTAGTATCCATTAGCAACACACACACACACAAATTGGGTTCAGAGACATTGTTTGTCCATGTAGCAAGATCATATTTTGGGAAAAAGGGTTGAGAAAATTATTGTCGCTTCATCAGAAGAATTAATACAGATCCCATTCTTCCTCCTAAGGAACTGAATCATTTTACTCCTCATTTTCTAATCATTTTAAGATTCTTGGACAGTACAGAAGAGGTTTGAATTCTGCCTTCACAAATCATTTCTCCCAGAATGCTGAATGGTTCTTGGGTACAACACTGTTTTAACCTAAACCCCATTATTGGGGTTTAAAAAAAAACAAAAAAACTTTCAGGCAGAGATTTCCAAAGGCAGGAATGGGATTTAGGCACCTCACTGCCCTTTGGGCTTTTGAAAGCCTCCCCTCTAATCTTTGGCTACTTCTATGCTTGGAGACAGGCGTGAGATTCCCAGCTCAAGTGCTAGCTCTTAACAAGCTACTGTACTAAATATAGTAGAGTACCCACAGTGGAATGGGCAATGGTGAGTGGTGGTACAGGCAAGCCTCCCTGAGTACAGAGTCTTCTGGACCACTTGGGTACATACTCAGGGTGGCAAGACTGTGCCATCACTGCTGCTGCCCATACTACAGTGGCAACTCCACTATTTTTTAGTACTAGCTCGATGAGTGCTAGCATGAGTAGGTCTACATGAGCTGCTAGTCTCACCACTAGCTCCATGTGCAGATGTAGCAGACATTTCTATAAATAAGGTGCTTTATCCTGCAAACTCTCCATGCATACCTCTCAACTGTCCCCCTTGTTCAGGGGCATCACACAGTTAAGTTACAAAGGAACCTATGATCCTCAAAAAAATGTGTTCCTTCTCCTTTATTGTTGAGAATTATTTGCAATTGAAATAAAGAATTATGCAACTCAGGTAACAGACAGTTATAAACCCTGCATCATTTTAAGTTTCCTGCAAGACTACTTGTGTATCCTTTATTTTGGGTCAGTCTCACACATCTGATGCTGACTAGCGTCACGTGACCTTTTGTAACTCTGACACATGCAGGTCACTGAGGCCAAGAAATATTGAGTTCAGCCGCACTTAACTGGCAGGTCTGTGTGTCACACTTTTGTTATACGTATGGCTGGCAATGGTGAATCAGGCCCTATCAATCCAGTTTTTAATAACGTGTGTATTTTAAAAGTAAAAACTTGAGCTGTGCTGTGGGAGGGATGATAACGATGTTCTGTGCATTCAAGCTGTTAATGGTATAAAAAAACTGGACTGGTACACCTATTAAATGATAGGTATCAGAAATACCATGCTAAGCACCATAGACGTACTTCCCTTTTCTTTGGCTGTCCATTGTCAGATGATGTTTCAGTGCACAGTGGCAATATCGGTTCTGACTGAAAAGCTCTATGTTGGGATTTTAAAAGATACCAGAGGTTGTAAAAGTTCTGAAAACTCTGGGAAATTTGGGAACAAATTCATTGTGAACAAGTTTCTATTCAGGCACTAAATGTAATGCACCAACTGACAGCTGGTACAGAATCTGGCATACATCACAGAAAGAAGAATAAAAGAAAACTTAGTCTGTGATAAGCTTTATGATGGGCCAGTAAAACCTTAATTGAGGCACACTGAACCATACAAAGAAGTTTGTATTATATGATAGGGGCTTAAATGAATAGGCATAGTCAGAAAAAGATGAAAGAAACCTTCCTTAATGACTGATTTGCTGAATTTTTAAAGTATTATTTTCTTAATCCTTGAATTTGCTGATTTCTTACATATTCTTGTCATTTAATATTGTGCATGAGTGGCTATAGTCCCATACTGTCATCTATATTTTAATTATTTTGGCTAACTTTAATTGCACTGCTCATGATTAACTCTCTTTTGAAAAAAAATCAAAGCATTGTCTTAAAATTGGCACCACTGAAACTGTATTTATAATATTGCCATTAAATTCCGGCACAAATCTAACATATGTGTGGGGAAGAGAATAATGGTAAAAGCTAACTTTTTTGTAACCCCACTATAGATGTGGTGTGGTAGTGAAATGTTTTTGTGTCAGCTATTGCTATAAGGCTAAATAAACTGTAGATTTCAGTCTCAACTAGACCCTGAGATGCACAAAGCAGCCCGTACTTATTGCAGAAATTATTAGTGTTAGTAAAGAAAATAAAACTAATAAATACATAGCTGAAGGCAGAATAGGACCCTATTTAGTTTCTTGAAACACACATGCCTAGGAAGCTTTATGAGCGGATCTTGAAGAACATGGGCCAAATGTGGCTGTCATTTACCTGAGGAAGGGCCACGGGATTTGGCTCACACACGAGGCCGTGTGAGATGTGCTTGCTTAAAAAACATTGATACTCATAAGTATTTGAAAATGAAAAGAAAAGGAGGCCCAATGTCCTTCCTCATACACAAAGAAGAAATTAGGGAGCTGTGGTCCTTCAAAAGCCAGGGCCCTTCCCAGTCAGCCATGAGATGGGGCAAATATGCCAGTCACATCAAGCATCCTATTCTGTTTCCCATAGGATGAGATTATTCATTTTGTGGCTATTCTATGCATTTATAAGGTACTGAAGCAAGGTGGGTGCCATTTGCATAATTAAAAAATATCCCCCCCTTTCAAACATGGTGGGCTATGTACTCTGGGGAGTTCCAAGACTTAAGCATGCTTTTAAAGGTCACCAACTCAATGCGTTCCATTTGCAGGATAACAGTTTTCATCAGCAAGGGGCCTAGGCCCTTCCCAACAAGAAGGATGAATCTATCCTACAGGGTTTAAAACTTTAATCAAATGTATATAGCACTTGGAAAGTGCTTTTAAAAGGGTGAATTTTTTAATAGGGAAGTTGGTATTATCCCCATTTTACAGATGACGAAAGTAGACACAGTGGTTAAGCAACTTGCACACTAAGTCAGTAGCAAAGCTAATATTAGAATTCAGGTCTCCTGACTCCCAGTGTTTGGAGCATTGGACTGGACCACATCACTTTGGTTGATCAGACCTCTGTAAGCATGAAACGGGATTAAATTCAGTCAAGAAGAGTGGTGACATAATATATATATCCTCAAGTCATGCATTTAGTGTGTGGAGAGTTATTTGAAAATTATGTTGATATAGCAATTCAGCAGTACTGGATCAATATAAAACAAATAGCTTTTAGAATACCATGGTTGCACTATCTACCACGACTGTTGCCTGATCAGTCAATACAAGAGAAGGATATTGCTCCTTCTAAGAGGATCGAATATTGAACTGATAGCAGGCATTTTCTTTTCTGTTACCTTGACTACAGCTCCTTTCTGTCAAATAGTCTTAAAAGTTAGCAGTTCACTTTGCTAACATATAATCCCTACCTTTTCCTGATGTGTCTCTGTACAGCTCTCAGACATCGATGAAAGTTCACCTGCAAGATAAAAGATCATATGAACACAATCTTTCTTGAGTCTTTCATTTTAGCTCCAGCCTATTTCCTCATTGAAATCTGAGCTGTAATAATGCGGCAGGACACTTCCCCTTCAATGAGTTTTGTCATCTATTATTGCTTTGATGTCTTCAAATTATATACCCATGTTTCTGATATATTTTCAATTCAGTGAGTGACCTTCATACTTCAGTGCCATGATGGAGAGGGTGTATACATGCAGGCACTTCACTACTGCACGAGCTAGAACTTTTGATGAAATCGTCAAAGGAAAAAAAGACTCTTGGTAAATTAAATCATTAATACCTCCCGTCAGTTCTTTGTTTGCACAAACCAATAACATTATTGGGGGACAATAATAAGGTGAAAAAGATGCAGCTGTCGTGGCTGAAAAGAGTCCATTGTTTGGGAAACCTGTGCATCACAAATGCAGTTTTGAACTTGAAGCAGTTTTATAGTTAAATTTTGGGGGAGGAAAAAAGATGAAAATTCAGGGCTAAATCCTCTCTTGCTGCGAACCAGCATAAGCTCCCTTGACTTCAGAGCTACTCCATTTTACAAGATAAAGCCATCAGTCTTTAATAATTAAGGTTTTACTCCTATTTCAGCAATGCCAAGATTTTAAAAGGACAGATGCTGTCTAGAAGAAATAATGAGGAAGAGGAAGGACAGTATAAAACTGTTGCCATAGTAACATTTCAGATAACAGTAATAGTCTACCTAGCCTAGAAGTAGAGGTAAATGAGACTAAAATATATGCATAAACTAAACACTTTCAAGGACCTTTTTCACTTTAAATACATAAATTTAAATTAGGTAGTGCCTGAATATTATAGATATTATGAATCATAAGTCCAATTCATAAAATAAAAGCACACCTAACTTACACTATGGAGACCTATTCAGAGCACTGTTTGAGAAATATCTAGTATGGTTACATGGAAAAAACCTGCAAGAAATTGCTATACATTTCCTCCTTAAGTTACTCAGACTTTGTGTGGTCATTTAGAAAGAGTATCTGGCAACCTTACCAATGCAGATAGTAAGGACGGCATTTTGCATTCTGTTTTATTACCTAATATTGACTAAAAGACTAACCACTTATTTTTTCTACTGCTACTGAAAGAACAGCTCCTGACCCCACCACACTGCAATGGCAGTGCAAGAAATTGGCTTGGTAGCAGAAATTCTGCACATTGCAGGAAAATGAATGGTCCAACGGGCAGAATCCAGACCAAAAAAAAAAAAGGAATGGAGGAAGAGGAGGATGCTAGAAAGAAGCTAAAAGATAGAGAAGAAGGGAACGAGACAGGAGAAGAGCACTAGGAAAAGGAAAGTAAGATGAGATCACAGGTAAAAGAGAGAGAGAACATGATGCTTCAAGGATTCTAAGCAGCATATGACTTGATGAACAAGATGCTCGTTTTGACCTATAGACTTAGATCTCTGCCATACCCTTTTGGCAAACTAGCCCCCACCGGATATTTGACAGCAGCCTACAAGTCTGATGGAACTTTAACATGCTCCACTAGAAGGTCAGTGCTTCAGCTACAGAATATGGTTCCTTCTATACAGAAGACATTGCCAAAAAATATATCAAGAATGCTCTATTTCTCGCTCTTTAAAGGTGAACAGATTTTAAAAGAACAAAACAATATAATGCAAAACTGGCTCAATGCACTGGGAGTTTTGATCATTCTTATACTAATATATATTTATTCAACTCTGACAAATTAAGAACTACACAGTGAAGACTGTGAGCATTTAGATTTTAAGTTCTTCAGGGCAAAGACTGTGTCTTCTTTTTGTGCCTTGTACAGCACTAATTGTTCCGTAAATAAGAAAGTCATTGCTAGTAAAAGAATTACAGTTGAAGTGTAGTATTACAGTAAAGTCTGATTTACCATTCTATGCCCAGAGACCAGCCTCAAAACGAACAAAAAACATAGTGTGATATTTACATTGGAAAATAGCAACTAAGTACCAGCCATAAAGGAGTATGAATAGACTTACAGATATGCCAGGAGTGTTCTTTAAATGGACTAGAGGTGCCATTTATCCATTAAGTCACTTAACTGATGCAACACACCATATCTGTTTCCATGGCAATGCAGCAGCAGCAGCTATGGAAATACAGGCAATTTGTTCTTGTACTGTCCATGTAAGAAGACAAGCATAAACCTCCTCTCCATTTGAGTGAACAAAAGCATGAATATTTTCCAGTGCAAACACGGATGACCACAATCTCTTCCCTCTCCTGACTACAGTAAAAATAATGAACAAACAGACAAGCCTTAAGAACATAAAAATGGCCATACTGGGTCAGACCAATGGTCCATCTAACCCAGTATCCTGTCTTCTGGCAGTGGCCAGTGCCAGCTGCTTCAGAGGGAATGAACAGAAAAGGCAATCGTTGAGAGATCCATCCTCTGTCATCCACTCCCAGTCTGCTTTGGACTTAACTATCTTGAGTAATTTTGTATCATCTACAAAATTTTGCTTCCTCACTGTTTACCCCTTTGTTCAGACCATGTAAGAATATATTGAACAGACCCCTGAAGCCACCACTATTTACCTCTCTCCATTTTGAGAACCAACCATTTATTCCTGCCATTTATTTCTTATCTTTTAACCAGTTACTGATCCACGAGTCGAGTCAACCTTTGTTATCCCATGACTGCTTACTTTGCTTAAGAGCCTTAGCGCAGGACCTTGTTAAAGGCTTTCTGAAAAATCTAAGTATACTATATCCCTTGCCCTCATATTTGTTGATCCCTTGAAAACAAAGGTCAACAAACATGGGTTTTGGTTGGTCAGACCAGCAGGGAGTTAGGATTACTTCACTGAGAACATCCTGCTCCCTGAGCCTTGCCCTACCTCCCCTCCTTTCTGAGTTCAAATTAAAGACCTGTTAGCAGAGAAGTCACAGATGTTCTGTTGAGATGGTAAGCAAGAGGAGAGAGACATCCTCTAAGATAGCCAGAATCCTAATGCTACAGGCTTTACAAATTCATACTTAGAATTGTACTTGGAAACAAAAAGAAAGCTAGTGCAATACACAGAGCATAGAATGTACCATGCAAAATGTTATCTTCAGGATTACCTCCAATTTTGAGGTCAAAAAATCAAGGATCACTGTGGCATGATATACATTAAAGAGAAAAGTTTGCAGCTTCCTAACCAGACATGGACAAAAAACAGCACTCCTAACTACTCCTGCTACCTGGGAAGCCAGGAAGAATCAAGGACATAAAGGTCCCCCTAGATCAATGGTCCTCCAACTTTATACCTCACAAACCCCTTACCTCTGTTCATGTCCTCCCCACACAGAGCCAGAGCCAGGAGTGGGGCCATGGCTCTGGGAGGGGAGGATGCAGACAGGAGTAAGGGGGCTGAGGCTGGGGCCATAGCTCAGGGTGTAACAGAGCCTCGCCTGGGGGCCGGAGCCAGCAGCTGGGGTTGGGGCTAGGAGCGGAGCTGGGTGGCTCTCCCTCCACACCCCACGCCGGGAGCTGGCCCAGGCCCCAGCCATGCCCCCCCAAACATTCCTCTGCATCCTCCTAGGGTGACACCCCCCACAGATTGAGGGCCTCTGCCCTAGATTGTAAACCTCACTAACAAAGGGTAAAACACTTCCTCAAGAGAGAGCAGATATCACGGCCACCACTTCATTCAGATGCTAGCTTCTGACCCACCAGCATCCATAGGAGCAGGAACTAGGGTTGCAGGGGGTGCTGTAGACCCCCAGGTTTTACAGAAGTCCCCAGCCACCAGCCCCAGCTCTAGGGGGAAGCAGGGGACACAGCACCCCACTCTAAAAAGTGTTCCAGCACCACTGCTAGCATCACCTAAATGTTGCCAGACAATTTACCAAGAACCAAGACAGCAAAGACATTGCAAAAGGAATGGTAGAGCTGAGCATCCCCTACATGTACATGGCAGTGCAGCCCAGGCATTTCACTATCTCCGATGGCCTATTATTGATATTTCCATTACAATACCACCTAAAAGCTCCAATCAGGAATTGGGGACCCATCGTGCTGGGCACTTTACACCATACCCTCACCCCAGTGAAAGTTGGTCACTGTCCCAAACAGCTGGCCTACGCATTAAAGAGAAGGGGGAACAGAAGAGAATATTCTGGCAACTAATTCAAGGTGTTTATGGTGGTGGTGCGAACTTTACAGACAAGCTGCATACTCAGGCCCTGTTTATTGATTCTATTCACTAGACCTTGTTAGGACCCCTGATTTCTTATGAAACCTTATTTCAGAATATAGGCACTTCTTTTTTTTGTACCTTGTGGAGTGAGGGAAATGGTAAGAACAAATATAAGCATGATGTCTCCTTACCTTTACATAGTGTAATATTTATATACTGTACTTTTATCACTAGTGAAAGGATCTAGGTCCAGTTTCCACTCTCAGTCATATCATTGTAAACTCTAAATAACTTCATTCTAGTAAAAAAGAATTACTTTGAATTTACATGATTGTCACCAAGAGCTGACATTAGCTCGGTGACAGAGTGCGCCACTCACTGCTAGGATAGTGCCTCCTCCTAGTCACTCTGGGGAAATAGCCCAACACCCCTTCCCACAGTTGCAAGCCATTTCTCTCTCTCTCTTCACAAACTGCAGCCTTCTCTTCGTGACTCAGCCCTCTAGCCAGGTCACTCACCCTCTATCCCCCTGCCAGAGTACCAAAGACCTTCCACATGACTGGTCTCAGGCAGTCTTCTCTGGCACTGCCCTGATGGTACCACTTCCCCAGTGGCCAGTAGGGGAACCTAGGCCCACCCATTACTCCAGATTCTAGTTAAGGGACCCCATACCTGGTAATTGTGGCTTTTACTCAGACCCCATTGCTCTTTCTCTTGACTCCTTCCTACAGTTCCATCACTGCAGATATCAGCTCAAACTCCCTCCTCACGGGGGATAACTAAAGACTACTGAATCCTATAGCCTAGGAGTAGGCAACCTATGGCATATGTGCCAAAGGTGGCAAGCAAGCTGATTTTCAGTGGCACTCACACTGCCCGGATCCTGGCCAGCAGTCCGGAGGGATCTGCATTTTAATTTAATTTTAAATGAAGCTTTTAAACATTTTAAAAACCTTATTTACTTTACATACAGCAATAGTTTAGTTATATATTATAGATTTATAGAAAGAGACCTTCTAAAAACGTTAAAATATATTACTGGCACGTGAAACCTTAAATTAGAGTGAATAAATGAAGACTCAGCACACCACTTCTGAAAAGTTGCTGACCCCTGCTATAGCCTCAAGCACACCTCCCAACTCACGGGGACTGAATGCAGCTTACTTCCCTGAATCTCCTCTCTGCTGCCAGCTTCCTGGCTTGATAAGCCCAGCACAACTCCTCTCCCATCTGGACTTCATCACCAAATTAGGCCTTGGCATGGCAGGTTTTCCTCCAGATGCAGCCTATAGGTTAATTGGCCTAATTCACCCCTTCAGGCCTTGTGTGGGGTAGACACCCTATTACAAGCCCCTAATGTAGTCTTTATCACATCATTTAACACACTCTGAGAAGATCTAGAGCATGGCACAGAGGGAGCCAAATCTGTACCAGTGCTTTATGTAAGTCTAGAAAAGGAAAGCTTTGTAGGTTATTACCCTCCATCTCTGAGATGAGAAATCTTTGAAAGTGGCTGTCCAATACTGATGGAATTATTGGTAGTATTGTCTGTCCATCTCATCTAAAAGTCCTTTGTCTGCCTTCTCGCCTTTCCTCTCTTGAGCAGAACTAATAAGGCAACAATAGGCAACAGTATGTTTTCTTACAAGGAAAGTACAGTGGTGCAATTGTGCCATAAAACACAGGATAGTGTTTGTGCGGATTCTTTGACTAACTCACACCCCATGATATAGTGCCGGACACTAAAAAGTGAAGGGCCCCTATGGCGTTGATGCGGGTTTCCCACTACTCTGCCATTTAGTTTAATAATAAATGGGATTAAACATAATTTAATTAATTCCGTGGGAAACTTGCACCCACTCCATGGGAGTGCCTCACTTGCTAGCAGTTAGCGCTGTATGCATGTCTCTTTTTATTAATAAATGCTACTCCGTCTCAGACACCATATAGATGGTCTGTTTCCCTGTCACTCTCTGCATGTGACTTTCTAATCTCTTGCTTCTAAACCCTCAGAATTCATTGTGTATTTATTCTAGAAGGATTAGTGCTGGATGCCTACGCACATGTAAACTGCTATGTATTCAACATTCACAATATGTTCTCCAATTTAACCTTAAGAATGTGATGGGTGGTTTTTGTTATGGTCAATGAGACTTTTTTTTTTTTTTTTTACAGGGCACCTAGGCTGCTTCATTTTGTTATGAGCAGCCATGGCATTCTGTGCTCCTTGGATGTGGTGAAATATTCTTTGTACCCAATGTGAATCCCGAGCAAGGAGAATTCAGTGCGCACTGTATTGCTCACTTTTGTAATTATATTGAGATGAACATGGAGTTGATACAGTTTTACCTGGTGTATCAAAAAGGAATGATACAATGATCCAAATTCATCCCTGATGTAATACCACCCCATAGTCAGTGAATTTAATCTGGCCCTATGTGTTCTAAACACGTGCTGCAGCTGCTATTTTGATAATTACAGAGTAATAAAATCATATTTACTTTGATGTACCTTGCTATTATTTCCGGGTGAATGTGGAAGCTGCAATTGTGACTTTGATGGTCTGGGCTAAAAGAAATGTCCCAGCATACTGTGTCCTGGGACCACATGAGAAAGGAAAATGTCTCCTGTGTCTTCTCTGTGAAGCCAACTTGTGTGTCAGGGAAGGATCACAATCACAGCTGCTAATGCAGGGAGAGCCCCACTCCTCCAATGGACAGAGGATGGGGAAGATAGGTTTACACCAGTTGGCTTCTGGGTGGGGCCCTGAGTACTAAAGGAGAAGGAAAGGGGAGGGTAGATATTGGCATCCAGGTTGCCATTCACCTGCTTCTCCCTAGCAACAAAATACAGGTGTGGGGAAGAGGGGGAGAAGCTTTTGGACTGCAGTTAATGAGAGCATTCAGACACGCACAATGTCCTTGAGCCACATACACAGGTCCCACTGGTGTAGATAAACTCTGATATCCCTGTTTGGCTACTGATCAGAGATGGTACCACAAATGCACTTGTACACCTTTGCCCTGTGTTATGCAGGAGGGCAGACTTGATAATCAGAGTGGTCCCTTCTAGACTTAAAATCTGTGTCCCACGCTGAATCTCTCATAAAATATCAGATACTGGGCTCAATCCCACCAAAGGCAAAAACAAAACTTCTGTTGACTTTGGTGGGAAAGGTGATAAGGCCTACTGTCTAATTAGAACTAAAAAAAAATGTTATTGGGAGTTCCACAGCGAACTGTGTCACAGTCTGGGCATGGGTAGTCGGGCCTAGTAGGAGAGGCCAGAGCGAGGCCTAGTGTGTGGAGCCATAGCCAGAGGCCAAGAGCTCAGGGACAGAGCCGAACTCAGAAGTCAGGGATCACAGCAAGGAAAAAAAGCAAGATCCGTCATAGCAGCCACTTCATTACACACACAACTCCTGGGTGTTCCCTCCAGGTTTAAGTAGTGCACCTGGACCAATCAGAGACCTGGGAGCACTGACATCAGGCCCTCTATGGGAAGCACAACCTGCAGTGCTCAGGCCCACAAAACTCACAGCCTGTCAATTGCTGTTCTACTAGATCGGTTAGAGGGCAGGGTGGATGTGACACTCACTCAAGGACCAGTAGACTTAAGTTCTAGATCTCTGGATCCTCCCACTCAGGTAGGCTGCTTACCAATATTAAGGGTTAATATTATGTGTTCTCTGATTTTCTGTATGTGGAAGAGCAACATTTGCCACTTCTCTGACTTATTTCATTTCCTATCAAGAGCCATAAGGGAGGGAACGCTTCATGATGCTCAAAGCAACTAGCCTACATTGCTATGGAAACTGTATCTTTGCATGTAAAATGTCAGTAATAACATCACATCACTGCTCTGTTTCCTTATACAACATGAACCTGCAGAGCAATGGGTGCATTAAAATAGATTTGATTAAACACTCTAAATTCCTGGTGTGGTGTGTCTTCAAATCCCATTGACTCCACTGACTGAGTGAGGAGTACTTGACACTTCGTAGGAGTTGCTCAAATCCTTACAGGCTCTGACCCTTATCTAGATTGTCCTTTTACAACAGGCATGTTTTCATTGACTGTTACATTGTTTTCCCCAGGTGCATAATGGATGCCAAGATGACAATTCATAAGAATGGCCATACTGGGTCAGACCAAAGGTCCATCTAGCCCAGTATCCTGTCTTCTGACAGTGGCCAATGTCAGGTGCTTCAGAGGGAATGAACAGAACAGGTAATCATCAAGTGATCCATCCCCTGTCGCCCATTCCCAGCTTCTGGCAACCAGAGGCTAAAATTCCTTAAAAACAATGATCATTTTACATGTAACTTACGTATAGTAGAACTGACGATCTGTACAGAACACTGAAAACATTTTTGCTCACAGATATAGCTGTCTTTGTAGACAAAGCCCAAAGTAGTTAATTTTAGAATGAGACTGCCATTTCTGCCGTGTCATGTGGTTCATATACAGTAGACTATGAGCACACAGTATGCAAGTGGGCTGCTTCTTCATATTGTCACAAGTTTTGATACAAGCTGAGAAAGTTAATTTCTAAACTAGATCCACAAACTAGGTTAAAATATTCAGAATGTATTTAAAGTATTATGTGAGTGGTTGAGTGAGGTTCTGTGGCCTGTAATGTGCAAGAAGTTAGACTAGATGGTCATGGTGGTCCCTTCTGGCCTTATCAATAAGTCAGTGGCTATGTCTACACTACCACTTATGTCAGTATAACTTACGTTGCCCAAGGGTGTGAATAAGCCACCCTTGAGTGACATAAGTTACACAGACCTAAGCATGGAGTGAACAGCGCTATGTTGGCAGGAGAAGTGGCATAACTGCCACCACTTTATTGAGGGTGGATTAGTTAATTTGACGGGACAGCTCTCTCCTGTCTGTTTAGAGCCACCACACTAGAGAGCTCACAGCTGCATCAGTGCAGCTGCACCACTGTAAGATCTCCAGTGTAGCCATCGCCCAAGTGGGTAAATTTGTGCTTTAATCAACTAAGCAGATTTATAAACTACCACCCCACACTCTTAGTTGGCAAAAAGTACCCTAAAGAATTATATATTATCACATCAGCATCCACAAGCCACCTGCTGCTTATCAATAACCTAAACTAAAGCAAATTCTTCAAAGAGATCCTTTGGTGATCTTCAGATCTAATAATAAAGAAACCCCCACATCATTCACTCCCTTGTGAGTCAGCTACCCCTGTAAATGAATAAAATCAGAGGAGCTGCGTTTTGGAGACATGTCATGTTTCTAGTTGTATAACTTTGTCCACTTCCTTGAGCTAAAAATTTCTGGCCATAGGGAACTGAACCAGTCCATTACCCACTCTGGGCATAATTCCTCTGTCTTCTGACAGTTGATTAATGTCAGTTTCTTGTGCAATTTATTTAAAATTAAAATTAGGAAAATGTAACCAATTATTATGTAGAGCGGGGGGAGCAAACTACAGCCCGTGGGCCACATCTGGCCTGCAGGACCCTTCCCTCTGGCCCCCAAGCTCCTGCCAGGGAGCAGGGTCAAGACAAGCTTGCGGAGGAGCCAGCCCAACTCCCCAGCATGGTGAGCGGGGCAGAGGCTAGCCCCTGGCCCCTCCTCTTCTGCTCCCCTCCCTCGCAGTCACAGTTCCCCCAGCACCTGGGCAGCATGGCTGCAGCTCCAGCCAGGCGGCACGGCTATAGCACTGCCAGACCTGGTGCTCCAGGGTGGTGCAGTCAGGGGGCGGGGAGCAAGGGGGTGGTCAAGGGGCCTGGGCCTTGCTGCCAGGGACAGGGGCAGAGCAAGCCAGCCCCCCACCCAACACACACACACACACACACCATGCTTGGCCCCTGTCCCCAGCAGCCAAGCCCAGACGGGGAGCGAGCCCTGCCCAACTGCCAGGAAAAGCAGCCAAACAAGCAGGGGAAACACACAAGGAAAGGACTGAGCACCCCTTTCCTCCACCCCACAGGTAACATAGGGCAGGGAGAGCAGGGAGGGTTGGATAGGGGGGCGCTCAGAGGGTGGGGAGGAGTGGAGATTGGATAGGGAGAGGGTCCCAGGGGTGGTCATGGGGGACTGGATAGGGGACAGGCATCCCCGGGGGGGGGGGGGTCAGGGGCAGAGAGCAGGGGTGTTTGGATAGGATGTGGGAGTCCCGGGGGCAGTCAGGGGTGAGGAGCAAGGGGGGGTTGGATGGGGGCAGGGGCCAGGCCACGCCTCACTGTCTGGGGAGGCATAGCTTCCCCCAGCCTTCCCTACCCAGCCCTCCATACAATTTCTGTACCCAATGTGGCCCTAGGGCCAAAAAGTTTGCGCACCCCGATGTAGAGTCCATTAGAGGAAAGGAACTATTGTCTGTTGTTGAAAGCTCAGAACTGGGGCTTCAGAGAACTAGGTTCTGTTGGTGGCTCTGCCACAGAAATACTGTGTGAACGCGTTTAAGTTACATAAGGCCAGACTATTCTACCGCTATACACGAGGAGCAGGGGCGGCTCTAGACACCAGCGCGCCAAGCAGGCGCTTGGGGCGGCCGTTTCCCGGGCGGGCGGCATTTGGCTCCGGTGGAGCTCCCGCCGGCATGCCTGCGGCAGGTCCACCGGAGCCCGGGATGAGCGGACCTGCCGCAGGCATGACTGCGGCGGGTCCCGTCTTCCCGCGGCTCCGGTTGAGCTCCCGCAGGCATGACTGCGGCAGGTCCGCTCGTCCCGGGCTCCGGTGGACCTGCCGCCGGCATGCCGGCGGGAGCTCAACCGGAGCCGCGGGAAGACGGGACCCGCCGCGGGACCGGGGAAGGGCGGCGCAGCGCTCCGCGCTGCTTGGGGCAGCCGGATTTCTAGAGCCGCCCCTGACGAGGAGTTGTACTTTACTCCACGAATAGCCTCACTGAAGAAAGTGGGGCTACTCATGGACTACAGCGATGCTCCATGGCATAAGCAAGCCATCTTTTCTCACTCGCAGGAGCCTCAGCTGTTCTCTTTGTGACTCAGCCCTCCAGCCAGGTCCCCATTGCGGTTTCCCTTTCGGGGGGGAAGTGCATCAAAATTCCTGTTCTCTAGCAGCCTCAGTCACTGCTGCAGGGGCTGACAGGGAACTCAGGCCCACTGTCTACTCCAGCTTCTGGATCAGGGACCCAGTGATCGGCACCAGTGATCGGCAACCTTTGGCCCGCGGCCCACCAGGGTAAGCACCCTGGCGGGCCAGGCCAGTTTGCTTACCTGCCGCATCCGCAGGTTCAGCCGATCACGGTTCCCACTGGCCGCGGTTCGCTGCTCCCAGGGGCAGCTCTAGACATTTTGCCTCCCCACGCACGACGGCATGCCACAGGGGGCGCTCTGCCGGTGGCCAGTCCCGCGGCTCTGGCGGCCCTCCCGCAGGCGGACCCTCTGCAGGCATGCTGCCGAAGGCAACCTGCCTGCCGCCCTCCCAGCGACCGGCAGAGCGCCCCCCGCAGCATGCCGCCCCAAGCATGCGCTTGGCGTGCTGGGGCCTGGAGCCACCCCTGGCTGCTCCAGGCCAATGGGGTCTGCGGGAAGTGGCCCAGGCCAAGGGATGTGCTGGCTGCCACTTCCCGCAGCCCCTGCTCTACACAACAGCCAAGAAGTGTTCCCTGCACTTTGCTGCTTTTCCCTGAGCCACTTCCATACCTCCTGGCCTTCCCCACTCCTCTGAGTTTGCCAGTCTCTTCACTCCCTCCTTCCAGGGAGTAACTTTAGGCAACTTGTCTCTGCAGCCTTCAACACGCCTTCCCAGGGAGTGACTGCAGCCTTTCCCAGCAGCAGCCCTTTCTGTTGCCAGCTACCTGGCTCTATAGGCACTCCCCCACCCACGGGCGGCTCTAGGTATTTTGCCACCCCAAGCACACCAGGCAGGCTGCCTTCAGCAGCTTGCCTGCGGGAGGTCCCCAGTCCCATGGATTCAGCGGCATGCCTGCGGGAGGTCTGCCGAAGCCGCGGGACCAGCGTACCCTCCGCAGGCATGCCGCCGAAGGCAACCTGCCTGCCGCCCTCGCGGCGACCGGCAGAGCGCCCCCTGCAGCTTGCTGCCCCAGGCACGCGCTTGGCATGCTGGTGCCTGGAGCCGCCCCTGCCCCCTTTCTGCCCAGCTGAGCCTGCTTTCAATTAGCTCCCTGCTACCAGGGCTCCTCCTCCAGGTGCAGCCTGTGGAGTTAATTGGCCTTCCTGGCCATCTTAACCCCTGTCAGTCCTGTGGGGGGTGGACACCTCATCACAAGGCTTCAGTTCCCCACCTGTGAAAAGGGATTAACAATGTTTACCTATCTCTCAGGGTGCTGGGATGATCTGAAAGCACCAGAAGGGGCTGGAGTACTGCAAACCATTAATATTGGGCCAAATTCTGTCCTCAGGGAGTATTAAATAGTATTCTCAAGTAAAACAGATCTAGGGGCCTCTGAGTAGCTGTAGCAGGCAGCAAAATAGGAGACAAGTATATATCAAGACCCTGACCCATTTTTCCAAGCAATCTGTGCAGCAGCATTTTAAACCCCAAGGGAAAAAGTGAAAGGTATCATATTCCTATCCTTGATGTGCATTTTCTAGGAGATGTGAGAGTGGGAAACACAAAAGGAAAGGAGTCAATGGGAGAATAAGAAACAGGAGAGCAGGAGGTGCTGTGGAATCGCAAAGCCTGGATTAGCAGCAAATACCTTTGCAAAGTAGAGTGCCTACAAACTTTCAGAGTAAAATGCAGAACCTGATATACATCTAGGCCTCCTATTTTGCTGCCAGCCATAGCTACACAGAGACCCCTAGCTGCTACTTCGCCTACCCCTTATTTGCCCGAGAATACAATTTAATATCATTGTAAAGCAACAGTGACAGATTTAGTAGTTAGTGACCATTACAGTAAGTTGCAAAATTGTAAAACGAAAGAGCCTAAAAAGAGTTCCCTGCAATTTCCCACAAATTTCAACATTATGACATGACCACAGCAATTCTGTATACAATTTTCCACTGATCCTCCTTATCAGAGATGGGCAGCTAGAATTTATTTTATTCCTCAGTTGAATGGCCAGAACAAATCTGTCTCTGGATGATTATAGAGCCAATCTTGTGAAACATTAGGTGCCCTAAACCTCTACCTGCCATCAGGGTCGAGCAGTCCCAGATTAAAGAATTTTGGTACCCTGTGCAATATAGAAATTGTGGAGAACCCCACCTTCCTTGAACTAGACAGAGCACATGAGATACAAGAAAATTATCACCAGAGGCAAAACTTCAGTGTGTCCCCTCCCACAACTAGAACAGAAGTTCTCAACCCGGGGTGGAGAGGGGAATGTCAGACTGTCTGAAGGTTGTGGAGAGTCTTCTGATAGTTTGGTGGTTATGGTAAAAGCAGGGGAAGTGGCAAGCTCCAGGTAACAGTGCCAATCACCCAGGCTTGACTTGGTTGCCCCTGTGTCATGACCCAGCCAAGACTCCACCCACTCCCCACTCACCTGCGCAGGAAGAGAAGTAGCAATCCAGTGGTGTCCCTCACATAGACTGATGTGGACGATTCACAGAGGATTATAAATTGTACGCTCTTTGGGGCAGGGACCATCTTTTCAGTCTGTGTTTGTACAGTGCCTAGCACAATGGGGTCCTGGTCCATGGCCAGAGCTCATAGGAGCTATGGTAATACAAAGAAGAAATAATAAAGAGAGGTAAGGGGGTGTTTGCCCTTACTCACAGTTGATTCCTAATAAAGCACTTACCCCTGCAGAAGCTACATGTGCCTACTGGCTCCCCATACCACAAGACAGAGTTAAGATTGCTTGGCACTTCATACCATAAGTGCCTTAAGCAAAGGAACCACTTGAACTGGCCCTCTCACTTACTTTGTAACTGGAATGAATTCTGCCATTAGACAGAAGCTTGCACATGGGAATCTTCATGAGCTCAATGCAAAGGGAAAAAATAGAAACAAGAGGAAGAGAGATTATGGAGAACATAGGAAGAACTTGCCCATCTGCATAATGTCCCTTTTCCACATACAAGTCAAGAGACCAACATGACTATCATGTATTATGCAGATTAAATTTAAACTAATGCTGTAACATGGGGCATGACTCCTACAACCCTGTTACGATCAGCCTTCTCCCCGTGGCCTCTTAAAGTTATTAGAGGTTTAAAATTGAAACCAAAGAAAACATTTAAGTTGTGACTCTGTTAATTCTAGTTTATTATCAGAAATCTCTTTTGGAAAAGATCAGTTGCAGGATCCAATGAAGCATGAAATTCCTGTTTAAATACAAGTATCTCCAGTGATTAGCAAACTTGATAAAAATTCTGAAAAATATGAGTGAGGTAAATGGGCTTATGCCTGAAGTCGCGTGGCTAGACAACTGGAACAGGACTTGAGAGACTTGGGTTCTATTCCAATCTCTGCTGGTGACCTTGGGCAACTCACTTCCCTCTCTGTGCTCTGTCCCCCCATCTGTAAAGTGGGGGTGATATTGATTTCCTTTATTAAAGCACTTAGAGATTTATGGAAGAAAAATCACTAGATCAGAGCCAGATCTTATTACTCTTGAAAGTTTCCCCATCTGGAAAGTCACTCATTAAGTAAGAGACTTGTGCACAACATGAAAGGAGCAGAATTGGACTCCAAGGCATAAACACAGTGCTTGATTCATACATCCAACTCCAGACCAGGGCATTCTATAGTCCCAAGCAGAGCTCTGTGAATAACTAATTTTTTGATTAAGTGGATGAACTTTAAAATTTTGTAATTGTTTCAGGTCAACCCAAAACAATTTTTAAAACAAATTTTTGGCAAACTGAAAAAATTGAAAAACTTTCATTTCGGGTAAAACAAAATGTTTCTGTTGAGGTTGGGTTTTTTTTTTTAACCTTTTTAGAAAAATGTAATGAAGTTGAAGTAACAGGACAGGATTAGTATCTGTATCCTAGTGTCTAAAGCAGAGAACTGGGAGTTGGGATTCCTGTATTCTATTACCAGGTCTTTCACTGGCATAAGTCATTTCTCTCTCCTTACCCTCTGTAAAATGGATATAACTTCATAGGAGTGTGATTCTTAATTAATGTATGTTTTTAAAGTGCTTTGAGATCCTTGAATGAAAGTTGATACAGTACATAAGTGGATATACATTGTATATTGGTAATCACTCATGTCCACTAACATGACTATTTGCTGTGAATGCTGGGAAAACTTCTAGGATGCTAGCTGCAGAGTAACAATGTTTTGATTATTTGTATTACTTATTTTTGAAAGTCACTATGGCCTGTTGGTTAAAAAATTGCATATTTTAGCAACATTTGTAAATACATGCTCACCCTGTAGGCTAGAACAGCTCTTACAAGGCCATTTCTCAATTGCATTCTAGCTTGAAAACACAAGTAGACTCAGAATGGCTCCAGAGGAACTGGAGAAGCACCTATCAATTTGACTGAATGTGTTGCTAGCTAGCTATGTAACTTTTAAAAAGGTTAAGTATAAATTTGCATATGGACTAGAACAGCTGTGGGAGAGCAGGTTTCTCAAGGGTAAATAGTGAACAGTTTCTAATTTTCCATGAATGGATTTCCTCTTTAATGTGGAAATTAAATATATAAACTACATATAAATACACTACCATTAAGGTTTGGACAGAGGCCGACAATAGTCAAGAATCACATAACAAAGGTGATGTCATAACCCTCCTTTGCACAGTTGTACCTTGAGTTTTACAACCAAGTGAGTTATTGGCACAAGCCGAGCATTTGCCATTCTACCTTTTCTTGCTTTGGGTCACAACTAACCTCAATGTTATTTTAGTATTGAGAGAAGGGACCTGCATTTCATTAAATATGATAGGAATGGGGGGGATTAAACAGCCACCTTGTGACCTTTTAAGTAAGAGCTTCCAGTATTTGAGCTAGCAATAGGAAGGATACTAGGCAGATTTTAAAGATCACTATGTAGCTTTTCTTTTATAACTTGAACAGAGAAGCCCTAAAGTAATCGTGAAGTCATTCCATAGGTTTAACTCATTACAGATGCGTTGGTAGGTTATTAAATGTACTTTATTCCATTGCATTTATTCAGTACCAGTTAATCCAGCTCCTTCCTCTCCTTTTCAAGCAGCAAGAACCTGTTTGGATTACTATGGAATAGTACCTGTATAGAAAGTTTATATAACTTAAACTTATAATGTAAAATATAGGGTATTTTAAAGGGGGAAGTTTATGATAAATACTTTAGAATCTGTGTTTTAATAAGACTGGTATCATCTACATCGCATTTATGTTGTTCTGTCTTACAGTGAATCTGTTTACCTCTTCCTGCTACTGTTCAGAGGCCATGTACTGCCATCTGCTGGAAAATAATGATCATGACACAATTTTGATATTTCCTTAAACACTAAATGTTCAGATGTTCAGGAGGGCCTGTTCCCCTCTTGATAAGTATGTTTTACTTCCATCAATAGAAGCGACATGTGCAGGGAGAAGAGAATACATTGGAACCCTAACTAAATCATTTATAATATAATGTTAGAAATGCCCCCATGTTCATGAGGCTCCTTCCTAAATACAGGGTCTATTCAAACAACAAGGAGTCCGGTGGCACCTTAAAGACTCACAGATTTATTTGGGCATAAGCTTTTGTGGGTAAACCCAATGTAAACCCACGAAAGCTTATGCCCAAATAAATCTGTTAGTCTTTAAGGTGCCACCGGACTCCTTGTTGTTTTTGTGGATACAGACTAATACGGCTATCCCAATACTTGACACAGGGTCTATTATGATATAGAGTAATTAGACTTCCACAGTTTGGGCAAGCAAGATTCACACAGGGTTTTTATACATGCAGCTGCCATTAACTCTACTCTTGATTGTTTGTTCATTGTTTCTGGACTGCTCCTATGCTACTCTAAGTGCCAGGCTGGGAAACCCCCAACCCAACTAGAACAAAGTCACACCACAATTGTGTGGTGCATCTTGGTGATATCAGATGCTTTACTGAAAAGAAAGTGCTATCAAACAGAGGCAGATTGGCATCACCACCAGATCTGAAGAGCTTGGAAGCAAGAGAAGACCGGACTTAATATATCCCAAGTCATTCCGGTGGAGTAGCATTAGGGATGAATTCAGCTTAGATATTAGATCTTATGATTCTTTGTATCTGTTGAATTACACAATGGACAGTAACTATTAGCTATTTTCCACTAACAAATCCTTCTTTTCATATATGCAAATGAGCAAGAATAGAATTCTACCACTTTTTTCGTTTTAAGGCAGCAATAGCAATTTCTACATTCATCGCACCATTTCCCTCACACTTATAGTATAGTATATATAGTATGGATCTCTCCGTTTTAAATGGTATGTATGGTACATACAATGTAGCTAACTAATTTTACTTTTACTTTCACTCTCTTTTCTGATCCTGAATGAAAAATGCCAGGAGTTTGCTAAGAGGCCTTTACATGTTCAACATAATTGCTTCACATAGGAATAAATTGGCTGAACGAGTTTCTACTGACCATCTGACTAACTTGCAGTCAGAGAGTTTGACTGTGCTCTCATTAACCCTGGGTAAATCAGGAGTAGCACTGACAAAGAGGGAATTACACTAGTAAGTGAGAGCAGAATGATGATCAGGGGTCTGTGTTCTGTTTCTACTGTTCCCTTTGGCTATACCACACATACAATCAGGGTGCTTCCCTAAGCACCAAAAAATGGGCAAAATCATTTAAAATATATCTATTTTAGGTAATCTAGAAGTGTTATTTTTTGAGTAAATTTAGTGCAAATGAAAGATGATGAATAAATCTGGGCCCCATTCCAGCAAGACACTTAAGCAGATTCTGAGTTCAGCTGATCAAGAATTTTCCATTGGTGTGATTATCCAATGGAAAATCCAGTTTCCACAAAATTCAAAATTTTTCTGTGAAAACTTTTTATTTTGCCAAAAAAAATTGATTTATCCAAATTTCATTTTGGGTCAGTTTGACCCAATTGGACTATTTTGATTTTTGAACTGACCTGAAATATTTAGTTTTTGATCAGATCAACAAAACATTAAACTGCACTTCCCTATGACATTGTCTTATGGGAGTTGTAGTTCTGACCCCATTTCTCTCCTATGAGCCAGGCTCCCTGAAGTACTACATGTCTCAGAAGGGAATGTACTGATTACCCTCTGACTGAGTTGTGTGGTGTATCATGGAAATTACATGACTCTGAGTGCATTATGGGAGATGAAGTCTAGCCAACAAACCTGGCCCATAGGGGAAACTAGGGGCATCAGGCTCCCCAATTTCAGTGTCCATATAGCAATGAGCAACAATAGAAAAATGCAATTTCATGTGGAAATAACTTGAATCTAATTGTTTGTTTCAAGAATGTCTCAGTCTTTGAAAGAGTTGAAACAAAATGTTTTGACATTTCCAAATGGGGTTTTGGAGTTTTTTTTGTTTGTTTGTTTTTTTAGAATTTCCATTCAATGGTATTTTTGTAATAACTTTTCATCCCCTTTCAGGGCAAAAACAAATGTTAAAATGTTGCAATTTCCTATGGGACAGATATTGCAAATTTTGCTCAGATCTATGCATGAGTAGTCTCATTGAAATCAGTGGGACTACGCAAATGCCTGAAGTTAAACACCTGCTTGAGTACTTTGCTGGATCAGGGCCAAGAGTGCTCTGTATCTTGCAGGCTCAACCTCCTGCTCAACCTCTTGCAGGTTCATAGATTCCAAGGCCAGAAGGGACCATTGTGAACATCTAGCCTAACCTCCTGTATAGCACAGGCCAGAGAACTTCCCTAAAAAAATTCCTAGAGCATATCTTTTGCAAAAACATCTCATCTTGATTTAAAAATTGCCTGGAATAGAGAATCCACCATGAACCTTGGTAAGTTCTTCCAATGGTTAATTACTCACAGTTAAAAATTAATACCTTATTTCAAGTTTGAATTTGTCTAGCTTCAACTTCCAGCCATTTAATGGTGTTACACCTTTTTTGGCTAGATTGAAAAGCCCAATATTAAATATTTATTCCCCATGTAGTTACTTTTAGGCTGTAACCAAATCACCCCAAACCTTCTCTTTGTTAAGATAAACAGACTGAGCAACTTGAGTCTATCACTATAAGGCGGGTTTTCTAATCCCTTAATCATTCTCGTGGCTTTTTCTCTGAACCCTCTCTAATGTATCAACATCCTTTTTAAACTGTGGACATTCAACCAGGGCACAGTATTCCAGCAGTGGTTGCAATACAGTGCCCAATACAGAGGTACCGTAAGCTCTCGCCTCCTCCTTGAGACTTCCTTATTTATGCATCCATGGATTGCATTTAGGGTGACCAGATGTCCCGATTTTATAGGGCCAATCCTGATATTTGGAGCTTTTTCTTTTATACGCTCCTATTACCCCCCACCCCATCCCGATTTTTCACACTTTCTATCTGGTGACCCTAATTGCATTAGTCCTTTTGGTCACAGTCTCTCACTGGAAGCTCATGTTCATTTGATCATCCACCATAACATAGGTGCCGACTCTGTGGCTGCTCTGGAGCTGGAGCACCCATGGGGAAAAATTACTGGTGCTTTGCACCCACCGGCAGCCAAGCTCCCTTCTCCGCCCCACCTCATCTCACCTCCTCCCCTGAGCACGCCACATCCCCGCTCCTCCGCCTACCTCCCAGTGCTTGCTACTGTTGGCAGCGTAGCAAGCTCTGGGAGGGAAGGGGGAGGAGCAAGAACATGGTGCGCTTAGGGGAGGAGGCAGGAAAGAGGCGGGGCCAGGGCTGGGATTTGGGGAAGGAGTCAGAATAGGGCCAGGGATGGGGCGGAGTTGGGGCGGGGACTTTGGGGAAGGGGTTGGAATGGGGGTGGGGCAGGGGTGGAGTCAGGGCAGGGCCAGGGGCAGAGGGGGGGGGGGTCGAGCACCCACCAGCGTGAGCAGAAGTCTGTGTCTATACACCATAACTCTCAAATCTTTGTCAGAGTCACTGCCTCCTCAAATATAGTCCCCAATCCTGTTCCTAGATGTAGTATTAAAATGGCAATTGTTTTCTTGCACCCAGCTTACCAAGCAATCCAGATCACTCTGTATATCAGTAACATATCCAAAAGCCACTGAGGTGTGGTTTAAGAGATATCTCCGTGCAATGTAGTATGCAATGGATTTATTACATGTTGTATTTCTTTGGGCACTGGGTTATTGACAGCAGTATTATCTCAGCACTTATTTAATTTAATGACAAGCCAGTCATTGTTTTGGAAAGTGGATTTCTCTTGCCAAGAAAGAACATTTCCATGAAGCTGGAAGAAAAGAAAACCAGACAAGATGGAGAAAGGAACATGTTGGGATGAAAAAAATAAACTTAGAAATTCATTTGGTGGTGCCTCACATAACTCAGTTCAGGCCAGACCAGGGCCATCCATGTTTGTTGGGCTAAAGTCCAAGCCAAGAAGAGCCTTGGTTCTCGTCTAGCCCAAAGATATGCTTGCAAGATAGGGAGCCACTTACCCTCCATTGACCTCTTTCCAGCCTGCTAAAAAACTAGTGGAAAGAAATTCTAACCTCTCCAACAGCCTTGGTTCATCTGTGCTGAGGTTTCCCAAGACTAGGGAAATACAGGCCACAACACACAAAGCAATCGTCTGGGGCAAAATATATCCCTTGTCACTGATAGAGTTACACTAGGGATTAATTTGACCCCAGTTATTATTTGTACTGCAACCATATCTAGGGGCCCTGTCAGGGATTGGGTGCCCATTGGACAAGGCACTCAACACAATGAAAAATGCCTCCGAATATTCACACAGTAAGTATATGATGAGAGACATCTGGTGGGTACAAACAGATGCAGGAAAAAGACTGATGTCATAGTGCCATGGCATTCACCTGAGATGTAGCTGACCCAGGTTTAAGTCCCTGTTCTATCTGAGTCAGTAGGAGAGGTTAGAATTTCTTTCCACTAGTTTTTTGAACTGTTCGGCTTTGTATAAGTAATTAAATATTCACTGGGCAGAAGAGAGAGAGGGAAAAAACAGACAAGGCAAGGATGTGAACCTGGGTCTCCCACATCAGTGCTGAGTGCCCTAACTAGCAGTCAAGAGGCTTTTTTGGGTGGGGGGGGCACCTTATTTTCTCCCCCCCAAAAAAAAAAACCGGAAAGGTCTCAGTTTCATTCTGATGCAGCACAAAAAACAATTCCAAAACATCAAGTTATTTTGCATACTGGAATCCTTGTTTCCAGACAGCCCTAATTACCGTCAGTGTAACAAACAGCAGTTACAGTGTACCAGCTGCCTAGACACGGTCAAGTGCTTTGTAGACATTTGATGACAGAGGTATGTTTTAAGATGGATAACAGTGGCTTTGTGGAGTTGTATGGGGAGCTACTTCAATGCATTAGGGACGTCAGCTGTCACTGTAAAACAATTAGGAAACTCACTGGAAAACACCTAGAGCCTACATGCTGAGAACCTGCTGTGAGGGTGTTTGCACTGTACCTGCTTTTGCCATGTCTGGCTCTAGCAAGGGTTCTTGGTTTGTAATATTCACCAGCAAATTCATGAATTTTTTTTAGAGTAGAGTGCTGGGCTGTGCACTTGCTACATGTCTCTGCTGTTGGGCAGCACAACTCCTGGACCAGTAGGCACTATCCTACATGCTCTCTTCTCCACACCCAGCCAGAGTGCTAGTTGGATGTACAGGAGCCAGGGCTGTCCCATTTTCCTGCTCCCTTTCAAGTAGATTGTGCCTCTGAGGTCAGTAGGAGAGAGTAGTCCCTGTGCTTTCCTAAGCAAAGGGACTGACTATGCGTTGCCTTTGACGCCACACACATATACAAGCCCTCCCACAAAAGGAGCAGGCACAACAAAATGCATGTTATGGCGTCAGCCAGCAGAACTGACAGGTGACTGAGTAATTGTGCTCTTCTGCTGTGTCCTGAAACCCAGACAGCTAGCTAGACATTGACATAGGAGTAGACAGATTAAATAGACTGATACATCTCAGAGAACGACAATATCAGCAAAGACATTAACTCAGAGATTGGATTCCATGGTCACGTCTTAAAACTAATAGTGAAGCTAAAGTTACCTTCTGAAATTATTTGTGAAGCTTGGTATGAAAAGGAGCTGGATCTAAACTAGTGTCAAAGCTGAAATCTCTTGGTTACTGGATGGAGGGAATGACAGGATCGATACAGTATTTTTAGCTACTTAACTGGAACAATGTCAACCTATCCTAGGACACTGACATGAAGAACTTGACCTGAACTTAGCAAGTCACTAAATATTCCATTTGGGGTTAAAAGGGTGAAAATTGAGTATTTTGTTGCCAAACAAACTTGACAACCTACATCTCTCAAAATTAGAGATGTCACAAAAATGTCTCAGCATTCTGGTACCACAGCAGCTTTACAGGGATTGATCTCTACAGAGGTCAGAGATATAGCTGTGGAGGAGAGGGTGAAACCCAGACTTTCTGCGGTAGCAATCCCAGCTGACCGATTGTTTCATCACACAGATAACGGCAATAGATAGAGCAGGTTGAAAAGTGGAATTTCCATCCCATAGGAAATTATGAGACTTCCAAATGCAGTGTCATCTGAATCAGGATGAAATTTCATTTTGGACTTATTGATACATTTTGTTTCAATGAGGTCAAAACATTGTTACAACTTTATAATTTCCACTTTTATAATTACATTAGACATTATTGTGCTTCAAACCTCATTGAAATATTTTGATTTAATCAAATCAGAATTCTCCAGCAGAACAATGTTCCATCAGAAATTTTTCAACCAGCTCTAGTAGTAGCTACATAGCTCTTAGTAATTGCGGCTGATGCAAAGTGAGGATGACTGACGATGAAATTCCTACTTCCAGTGAATATACTGGGAGAGATTACCACTTTTATGCCCCTAACTGGCATCATCCTACAGCAATTTAAAACAGCACATCCAGATTGTACACATGCAAACTTTATACTTTCCATTTACTTTGATGCAACAGGAACATTACCCACTCCTGTGTAACCCCCTTTACTTTTTCTTATTTTGCTGTGTTTAGCCTAGGGTGACCATATGTCCCATTTTGGCCAGGACAGTCCCTTTTTTAAGCCCTATCCTGGCTGTCCCGATTTGATCAGTTCGCAAGAGCAAACGGGAGAAATGTCACTTTTGTTTAAAAAAAAAAAAGGGTGTATGTGTGGAGGAACATCTGGGCGGGAAGCTGCAGTGCCATCCCTGCATGGGCAGGGGGGAGGAGAGGTAGGGCTTGAACAAGCAGTAACATCAGATGAGTCTTGCATGGGGGACAGGCAAGCAATAATGCTGGCTCCAACCCCATGGCAGGGTGGGGGGAGAGCTCAGGCTAGCCCCACGTGGTGTCCCATTTTCCCTTTGGGAAATATGGCCACTCTAGTTTAGCCACACACACATTTTGCTATAATTACAGCAGTTTCTACTTGCTCTGGGGGTTGATATGGAAACATTTCCAGGCAAGATGACAGTATAGAACCTTGAGGGACTGCAGAGTAGTTACTAATCCTGCACGCTCTGTAGTGTGCTGGAAGTTGTCAGCCATACTCAGTAGCTGTTTTGAAGCTGTGAGAAAGGCTTCATTAAGGGAAAACATTCCTGCATGGGAAGACTCCCCGTCCCTGCCCCTTAGTTAGAAGCTGGAAGCTCCTGGCCAACCAGTAGTGAGATCTGTCAGGGTGCAAAACTAACAGCCATGTTTAGCACTAGTCAGATCCAGCCCAACCCTGAAGGGAGAAGATAAAGAAATCAGTGGGACTGAAACTGGGAAAACACCATAAAACAAAGAATCACAGACTGGAGGCCAAATGCCTTCAGGAGGTGTATTACACCACTGACCCAAAGACATTGTGTGAGCCAAAGAGCTACAGTCACTGTCAAGTGCGGGGAGGAATAGCTCAGTGGTTTGAGTATTAGCCTGCTAAACCCAGGGTTATGAGTTCAGTCCTTGAGGGGGCCATCTAGGGCAAAATCAGTACTTGGTACAGATAGCAAATGCTGGGGGCTGGACTCAATGACCTTTCAGGGTCCCTTCCAGTTTTATAAAATAGGTATATCTCCCTATATAGAAGTTTTATTTATTTGAAGTTGGGTAGGTGCTCAATAGTGTGGATGCTGAAACAATTGGGTATGTTGTACAACTATGTGTTTTATTTAATTGTCAATGTAATAAGCAGGGGGAACCTATGTGAAAACAGATCTCCCAGTGTCAGAAGCCGCAATCCCTGTATCTGTTTTGTAAGCAGGTGCGGCTCTAGCCATTTCGCTGCCCCAAGCACGGCAGCACGCCGCTGGGGGCACTCTGCCGGTTGCCAGTCCCGCAGCTCCGGTGGACCTCCCGCAGACATGCCTGCGGATGCTCCACTGAAGCCGCAGGACCAGCGGACTCTCCGCAGGAACGCCTGTGGGAGGTCCACTGGAGCTGCCTGCCGCCCTCCCGGCGACCGGCAGAGCACCCTCCGTGGCATGCCGCGCCCAAGCACGCGCTTGGTGTGCTGGGGCTTGGAGCTGCCCCTGTTTGTAAGATATTATAAATATCTTAACCTAAGACAGTTATGTCATATATATTGGGGTCTAGGCTCTGTGTTATATTCTTCATTTTAACGGGAAATACATTTCTAGTTAGTGATGTTAGTCTCATTAGAGTCCATTGTATCTGCTGTGCTGTAAGAGTGGGGTATTTTTGAGTGTTATTCATAAAAAAGAAATTTAAATTATGAACTGTGTGTAGACATAACTGTCTTAGGTTAAACACTGGTACTTGATTCTTAAGGAGAAGAAGAAAGTGAATCTTATTATAATTTCCACTTTTAGTATTTAGAGGGTTCCTATAGAAAATCCAGCTGTAGTCTTTTGCAAGGATAGGAGTTCATGGTTTGTGCAAATACTTTAAGTCAGATAGAGGAATTATGTAGCACAGAATTGGAAAATAAATTGACTTATCTCCACTCTACAGAGGTTACAATATCTAGCTGCTGATCTTGCCTGTGGTAGTGTATCTACAGATATTGGGGAAAAGGAGAAATGGGCATAACAAAGGGCTGAAGACTACAGTGAGTATGAGATTAGCTGCAATTACATCTACATGCAGTTTTCACTACGAGCTATTCTGCAACATGCAGAGTCTGTTCCTTCACATAGAGACAATCCTGCTTCAGAGGGGTATTAAAGATTGTGTGATACTCTGCTACTATTGTAATGGGATCCATAGATGTACCATAGAAGTTGTGATTTTTCATTGATGAGAATGGCATGCAAGGCACAGGCTGGGCATCTCTAGTTATCATCATTTATAAATTTGAAGAGATAAATAAGTACACTTCCCTACATATCCTCCTGCTATTTTCTAAGAGATTTTACAGTCAATAAAGCCATTAGTTTGTATTTTTAATCTTTAAATACCACTAGTATTGTTCACATGTCACTATATCCTATTCTAAGATCATGACCCTGTACTGAATACAGTAAGCAGCTCATATACCTTTCTAGCTTGTATAACTGTCAGTGGGGAAGTCAGCACATTGCTGTCCTGATTGTTTCTCACACTGGCAAGTATAATATGTTTCTGACTAAAACTACTGTCGTGGCCTACTTGTGAATGGTGTTACTATAACGTGGTTTAGCATTTCACAGATAGAATGCAGCCATGCATTGTCATCTGATCATTGTTGTCATATAAGAGAATAAACTGAAGAGACCCTTTGGCCTTCTTATAACCAGTGCCTTCTCTCTGTGTGGCATGTGTTAGCACTAGCCTCATTCAAGCATGCTTCATACAATTCCTGTTTGATATTAGACTACCCAATTATCTATATACATACATCACCTCCAGTCACTTCAGAGCAACACTACTAAACTGTAAGTGATGGAATGCTGGAACAACTCTCTCTGGCTGGATTTCTCATTGATATGAGATTGCACTCATGTTAGGATTACAGCAGTTCCTTAGAACGAAGGCATCTGTCACAACACAGGACATTATTCCAACACTAATTATGCATACTGGATGTGCTGATTATCATGATGAAAGCTATTGTCACCAAGTAGCCAGATTTGGGGCAGAATACTTGTGTCCTGGAGTGTTCTCCTGTATCAGCATGACCTAATGCAATCAGCATTACCTAATGTATTAGTTATTGGAGATCATAATGGGATGTTGTCAATGAGCAGACCCCCTTGTGGCCCTGCAGGTACATTGCTCACAGCACCCACTCTGGTTATTTCATTCAACTATCCAGACTACATTAGTTCAAAATGTCCATGAGGGTGCTAAAGTTACAAGACGAAGTCTGCTCTGCAGGCAGCTCTGGCCAAGAGAAGGCATGCACAGGAACACAGTGGTGAAAGTCCCTTCCACCCCAGGGGCACCTGTTCCAAGCCCCCTAGAGTGAACACGCACACAGGAAGAATACAATGAATAAAGGAAAGGGAAATATTTATTCACAGAGGGATGGAGAAAAACAACATGGGGGAAGAATATAAAACAGGGTTACATTCAACAGAAATCCTCACCGCAGGCCTAGTGGTACCAGTCTAAAAGGTCAGACACCGAGCAATGTCTCTGCACACACAGTTCAGGAGTCCTGGGCAAAGTTCCAGTCCAATGGTGATTCTTGTGCGCTACTGGTCATCTGCCAGTAAACTTTCCCCAACAAACCCCACCGGTTCCCTCTTCTGCCGCTCTCTGCAAAGCCACACACAGCAACAACCTCCCCACTTAAATAGCTGCACCCTCCCTCTTTATTCCCAATACAAAGTCACAAGCCCCAGTACTCACAGCCCTGTGCAGCAGTGATATTGGGTCCAGCTCCAGTTTCTCGAGTGATTCCTCCCTGGCCAGTGCTCCTCCTGGTAGGGTGACCAGATAGCAAGTATGAAAAATCAGGATGGGGGTGGGGTATAATTGGCACCTATATAAGAAAAAGCCCTGAATATCGGGACTGTCCCTATAAAATTGGGACATCTGGTCACCCTACCTCCTGGCTCCTGTCCTGGGGTGTGTCCCCATGCAGCCAATCTGTCCCTCCCAGGCTTTGGGCAGGTTCTTGGCTTCTTCACTCTGTGAGGACCTGCTTACTGCAGCCCTTCTCTCTGGAGCTCCAGACACACCCCCTGTTCTCTCACCTCTCTCTCTGCTTCCCTCCCCACCTTTGTCTCTCCTTACAACAGGAGTCTCCAGCTGTCCTCCTTGGAGCTGGAGTTGTAATTTTAGCCCAAAGCAGAGCCTCAGCCAATTTCCCATCCAACAGTGCCTTTCCCACAATTAGTCCTTTCACCCTCCAGCTAGGAGGGGCAGCAGTAGTCCTTTTCCTGCTAGTGGTTTTTTGCTCTGAAGGATAAGGCACCATACATGCTGATCCCCTTCCCAAAGCTCACTGCAATTGGTTGGGTGAGAAGCAGGGGCGGCTCTAGACATTTTGCCGCCCCAAGCACGGCGGTATACCGCGGGGGGCGCTCTGCTGGTCGCCAGTCCTGCGGCTCTGGTGGACCTCCCGCAGGTGTGCCTGCGGCGGGTCCGCTGGTCCTGCAGCTCCACCAAAGCCGCGGGACCAGCGGACCCTCCGCAGACAGGCTGCCGAAGGCTGCCTGCCTGCCGCCCTCCAGGTGACTGGCAGAGCGCCCCCGCGGCATGCCGCCCCAAGCACGCGCTTGGCGTGCTGGGGCCTGGAGCCGCCCCTGGTGAGAAGGGAGCCTTGCTCCACCCATTCTCCAAGGCTGCTGGTCCCAGGGCCCATAAAGAACCAGTGAGGGGATTTCCTCCCAAACACCACTTGTTCCTGGGTCTGCTTCCTCTCACCAATAGTTCCTAGATTCTTGTATATATCAGACCTTTCAAAATCTTAAAGGGTTACACCATATGGCAGGGGGATTGACCCCTAGGCCCTCCTAACCTTAAAGGGCAGACTACCTAATTACAGAGCTCTTGGTGGATCATCTGAAGTCTGGTTCAAGCAAGCAGTACTTTCAATTACCAGAAGGGTGGTACATTCATAGAATCAGTGTATTTAAGGCCAGAAAGGACCACAAGATCAGCTAGTTTGATCTCCTTTATATCACAGGCTGCTAACGCCACCCAGCACCCGCACACTAAACTCAGCAACCACAAGAGACCATAGGCGGTGCTCGGGCCCCAGCAATATTCAGATCCCAGGGGCCCAGCTCCATGAATATTTAGGGCCGGGGGGGGAGACCCGGCCCCACCTGCACCCCCCCTCATGCCTTCCCCGACTGTCCCCAGGCCCTGGCCTGCTGCCCCCACCCCCCCATTTGCCTTTCCCAGGCTCCAGAGCAGAGAGGCACTGGCCCACTGTCTCTTCAGGGAAACTCCATGTTGCCTCCCTGCAGCAACTGCTCCCGGTCCTAATTGCTAAACCCAGGGTTGTGAGTTCAATCCTTGAGAAGGCCTCATACGGATCTGGGGCAAAAAATTGGTCCTGCTAGTGAAGGCAAGGGGCTGGACTCAATGACCTTTCAAGGTCCCTTCCAGTTCTAGGAGATTGGTATATCTCCAATTATTACCCTTTTTATTACTTTTTTTTTAGTGCCCCCCATCTCACTGCCAGGGCAGACTGACTCTGAGCCTGCCCTTCTCCCTCAGACTCTTCCCTTTTCCAATGGGACCCTCCAGCAACACGGCCCCTCCCCCGGCCCACAGTCACTGCTCCTGCCCCATGCTGGGCACGGAGGCAGCCCCCTCCCTCAGCCCCAGTGAGGCTACAGTCAGGGTCAACAGCAGGGGAGGAGGCGCACGCAGCACCCCCTGGAACCCACCACGGGGGAGATGGGGGAGATTCCTGGACCTGAGAGAGGCCCTAGAAGCACATGCAGTGACAGTGGTGGGGGTGAGTGTGCTGCTGGGGGGGTAGCAAAGGGGGGCTCCTCCCCCAGAGCTTGCTGCTGCCGGCAGGGAAGGGCTGGGGGGGTCCTCCTCTCTGTCCCCTGTCCCACAGCAGTCTGCCTGCACCCCAAACTCATCCCCAGCCCTGCCACACCCCAGAGCCCACACCCCAGCCAGAGCTTTCACCCCACACCACATCCTCAACCATCTGTCCAAGCCCTGAGCCCCTCCAGTACCCCAAACACCTTATCCCCAGTCCCAGCCAAAGCCCTCACCCCCAACACTCCTACTCTCACTCTGAGCCCCTCCCACACCCCAAGACACTTCAAAAAGATAATACTTAGCATTTGTACAGAGCTTTTCATTGATGGATCACAAGTATCTCAACACCTCTGCAAGATACTGTATATCTAATGCTTAATTTACAGATGGGAATACTCATGTACAGAGTGGTTAAATAATTTATTGTTTGACCTTCTAATCAACTAGAGACCTGGTACAGAACCCAGGAGTCCTACTTCCCAGTCACTAGAAAACACCTACTCTAAAACAACAAAAATAAAAACATGCCAATATAAAAAAAGTGAATTGAAAGACAAAACATTAGCACACTCAAAGTTCTGGCTGAACCTCCCTCCTGCTCCTAGATGTGCTGCACTGCCTAGACAGGGATGCACATTACTGATGACATTTCAGCCAGAACTTTAGATTCTTATTTTAATAGGATCCTTTAGGATCCTTCCTGCCCTAACAATAGGAATCTTGTAAAGTGAGCCATTTCTTTTGCATGCAGCCTTGAATCCTACATTTTTTCATGATACAATAAAGAGCTGCAGAAACATTGCAAGTACCATACTATAACTGGCCATATATCCAATCCAGTACACTGCTATTAGCAAATATATTTTACGAAACAGTAATATAATTTTACATAGTCATACACTCACAGACACCACAGCTGTCTGCTAATCACATACATAATGAGTAGAGTCAATATTAGTGTCTAAAAAAGCTAAAGATGGCATTCCACTAAGTCAGCCAGGAGAGGGCAGCAACAGCAGGTCTGTCACAGTGGAAAGTAGCTAAAGTATTATGGTAAAAATACATTATTTTGTTTTTTTCAGATTGCTATTAGATATTTTCTGAAACTTGACACAGTACATTGGCTTCTAATTAAGATCATACAAAGAATCCTGATGCATTATCGGGACTTGGTCTGACACAAATGTAATTATGTAACCAAAAATTTAACAAAAAAAGTTTTGCTATAAAAGGTACTGTGGGATCTGATTAAACCTCTGTTAAAGGATCATTGTACATATATAGTAGGCTACTCCACTTAGGCATCTGGATAAGATTTTATCTTGGCTCCGAATTTGATGGGTTTTGGCACCATAAACTATAGTTAGTCAGAAAAATGAAATTTCCAAGCTATGAGAAATTCTGATGTTTTGAAATGTATTCTCATGCTCTACCAGGAGATAAAGTAACTTAAAAAAAATTACACAGAACAGAAATTTTGAAAAATTTTAATTCAGACATGTCAAAACAACGTTGTTGAAAATGTTCAGTTTTGACATCAAGGAAATGTTTTGCTTCTATGTCAAAATATAGAATATTAAATATCAGTGTATAATATAAATATTAGTCAAACCAGAAAGTTGGAACAAAACGAGAAACTCAAAATGAAATATTCTATTTCAATTTCTAATCATGTCAAATTTTTCCCATAGAATATTTTATTGAAATCAACACACTCATGCGAAACATTTCAATTTCAACAAAATAGTATTTTCTGCAGGAAGACTGTTTCATCAGATTTTTTTCTAGCAGCTCTAAGAAGAGTGTGAGCCAAAAAACTACTTTTATTTTATGGCAACCCATTCTTTTGCCATAGAAATTAATTAGAATCAGCTCCAACTTTGTTAATGTAAGAAAAGTATGAAGCTGGACTAATTGTTTTCACTGTGACAGCCATTTTACATGATTAAGTATGCTCCTCTGCAGGTACAGATGTGATTTATCTAGTAACTGTGTTGGTTTTCTACAACACGTGGTTTCATTACAGTCTCCTCTAGCTACATATAAAGTTAAAGAATCATTTTTTTTTATAAAAGTTAAATCAACTTCATCGAAAAGTCAAGGAAAAGAAAGAAAATAGTGCTTGTTAAATAGTTACAACCAAAATTGCCTGGGGAAAATGCTGTAGTTTGGAGAAATATAAAAAATGAAAGGTAAAATATGAAATTTAACTGTTAATTATTTTAGGCTCTTTTAGACCAGGGCTATTTTGTGCCTTTCAAATTCTGCATATTGCAAAAATAAGCTACACATTCACCTACATAAAGAAATAGAAATTAACCCCCTACTAGGAGTGCATTCCATTCTATTCTGATAAATAGCATTTTTCTTTTCATGTTCTTTAGTAAATATCCCACAGCTAGTCTTTAAACTCACTAGCTCTATAACCAATGGGCAGAAGATTCATAAGCCGATACAGTATTGCAAAAAGTCTCTGATCAGATGCCTCCATTCTTAGTGATTTTGAAACATCGACATTTGACAAAACATGCAATGCATTACACTAATTTGCATTAGGCCTGAAGGTTTTCAGTGAAGCAAATTTGATGAAGCATTTTGATGAAGCTTGAATAGCTGTCTAGAATATTTCCTGCGTTTGCTTTATGTTTCTACTGAATTTCACATACATGTCTGTCCACAGAGACATGATTGAACATGCTGCCTATTGTACAAATGGATGAGTCCCTCAATGGTACAACAGATAAGACTGGATAGTCATTTTTAAACATATTCTAATAAATAAATGAATATACAGTATATCTTAAATAAGACCAAAAACGGTAGCTGGTTGGCAGATCTACCATTTACAGGGTTCCGTGTATAACCTTTGACTGGGCTAGAGTTTACTTCATTGCCGTTCTACAGTGCCTAAAAAAGCCCAACTCCCATAGAAAAGCACCTGGATCTCTAAGGATTGTCAGTAAGGATTGCACAGGGTCAGTCTCCCCACATTCAAGTCCAAAAGAACAAAAGGAATGAAGTTAATTCTTAAGTATCAACTTTATAAAATTTTATGATAAAGAAACAAATCACAACGACTTTGTTTTAAAACATAACCTAGCTACTTTGTAATCCATATACATTATCTTCACAGTTATACATAAACAGAAATAAAGAAAACAAATTAAATCTAAACAGCTCAGTCCCCACAGAAATACAGTGAGAAAAAAATCAGTTTCCAAAAGCTTAGGGTACGTCTACACTACCCGCAGGATCAGCGGGTAGTGATCGATCTATCAGGGATCGATTTGTTGCGTCTGCCGTTGACTCCGGAACTCCACCGTGGCAAGAGGCGGAAGCGGAATCGACAGGGGAGCGGCAGCAGTCGACTCGCCGCTGTACTCACAGCCATGGAAAATCGACCTAAGATACGCCAATAGTGTAGCTGAAGTTGCGTATGTTAGGTCGACACCTCCCGCCCCCAGCGTAGAACTAGCCTAAAATTGAGTTCACCTAAGTCTCAGTTACAGGGCCGGCTCCAGGCACCAGCACAGCAAGCAGTAGCTTGGGGCAGCCCATGGAAAGGGCCGGCATATCTGGCTCTTCGGCGGCAATTCGGTGCAGGTCCCTCAGTCCCTCTCAGAGGGAAGAACCTGCCGCTGAATTGCTGCCGAAGAATGAAGCAGCGGTGGTAGAAGTGCTGATCGCGGCTATTATTTTTTTTCCCGCTGCTTAGGGAAGCAAAAACGCTGGAGCCGGCCCTGCTCAGTTAGTCTCTGATCATCAAATATATACAGTCTGCTGAGTCAAAAGCAACATCTTCCCTCCACTTGCTTGTAGAAATTTTCAGCAAAGGAGGAACAGTCTGCATGGATTCCAGCTGAAATCACTCAGCTAGCCAGCTAACCAATTAACCAACCACTCAGTTAAGTATATAAATGTTTTTAAAACCCTGTTACAAGAAAAATACAAAACTAAGAACAGCAAAATAAATGACTTTTCCCCCATTATCATATTTAAATAAAAGAAAAGTTGATGAATCATACTAGTTGAGACAATTTATATAAAACTATTTAGTTAAAAATCAAACATTCAAAGTATTTTTCCCTCCCAATTTTCCCTTCCTTTAATTAGCTTCCTTATTAGAGGGTTAACATTATCTCTAACCTGCTGCCAAATGTAGTCCTGGGGGAATTCTGCTCCAAAAAATTAAAAATTCTGAGCACAATATTTTAAAATTCTACAAAATTCTTCATATTTTATTTGTCAAAATAACACAATATAGTCATACCAGTTTCAATTATTTTGGTAATTTATTTCAAAATAAATGTCAGGAAGTATGTCTGTAACCATACAGACAACAAAAATGATTCAGGAAATGTGGACAAATAGATTGCTTACTGGACATATGAATATAGAACTTTGAATAATCATTTATTTAAACTACAATACAGAAACATTTTCCCGCAGCCCTCAGAAGCAGTATAAAGTTTTGGGGGGGAGTCAGGAGTAACGGAGGAGCTGAAGGAGAGGGAAGTAATTTCTGGAAAGGAGCCTGGGAGCAAACCTGGAGGGTTGTGAGAGAAGTATACAACAGGTTTTTTTGAGGGGAAAGGAATTGTTAGGGAGTTGGGAAGCCTCCCCCATGCAGACCCTGGCTGACCTCTAGCCTCTCCCATTTAGTCAGGCACATCTGCCCCTGTCCCCACAGGCACCGACTTTCCAAAGTGCCAGGGGGTGCTTGACCCCCTGCTCTGCCCCCACTCCATGCCTTCTCCCAAGGCCCCACGCTGCCTCTTCCCATCCAGTTACACCCCATCCCTGTCCCCTCACTCGAGTGCGCTGCATCCTCGCTTCTCCCCCCTTCCTCCTGCATGCTGCAAAACAGCTGTTCACGGTAGGCACAGGGAAGGAGGGCGGGGGAGGTGCTGATCAGTGGGACCCACCAGTGGGCAGGAGGTGCCGAAGAGGTGTGGGGGAGGAGATAGTGTGGGGGCTTCCGATGGGGGCTCAGGACCAGGGCACCCAAAGAGTGCACCTATGACTATCCCCATGTGTTTCTGTATCCCCCTCTCCTCCATCCCCATAGGCTCTGCACCCCTTCCACCCTGTCCCCATGGATTCCTGCACCCCTTCCCCCATCCCCATGTTGCCTTGCACCCCCTCCCCTTGTCCCCATGTGGCCTGTACCCCCTCTCAGCCATCCCAACCCCCATGTGGCCTTGCATCCTCCTGCCTCCCTGCATCCCCACTCCCATTCAGCCCCCCACCCAGTCTATGTGACCCCCCCAGCAGCCTCATGTGCCCCGTTTTGTCTGTCTCCCTCCATATCCCATGCCTCCTCACCTGGCCCCATGAGCATACTGCTGTGAGGAATGCAGCCCCTGACCCCTCTCTATTAACTACTGACTGCTATCTCTGGTGACTGGCTGCCCTCTGTTCTGGTGTTGGGCTTTGGGTGCAGGGGGAGGGGCTCCGGGCGGAAGTTTGGGTGCAGGGACTCAGGGTTAGGGCAGGGGTGTGGGAGAGGGTTCAGGGTCCCGACAGCGCTTACCGTGGCTCCTGGGTAGCAGCTGCCAGGTCCCTGCAGCCCCTAGATGCATGGGCAGCCAGGGAGGCTCCGTGCACTGCCCTTGCACCCACAGGCTCTGTCCCTGCAGCTCCCATTGATCGCGGCTCCTGGCCAATGGGAGTTGCAGAGCCAGTCCTCGGGGTGGGGGCAGCATACAGAGCCTTCCAGGCTGCCCATGCGTCTAGGGGATGCAGGGACCTGGTGATCACTTCTGAGAGCTGCGTGGAGCTAAGGCAGGCAGGAAGCGTACCTCAGCCCTGGGTACCCGCTGCGCCACCAACTGGACTTTTAACTGGGAACCACCAGGGTCCCTTTTCGACTGGCCATTCCAGTCAAAAAATGGACGCCTGGCAACCCTACTCTAGATATGGACCCAATTTTGAAAGTGTTGACTTTGGTTTCTTGTTTCCTGAGTCTATATATGTGAGGTATAGAATTTATAACAATAACTAAAAACAACTCATCTGTTCTGTGTGTGACACAGATAATTTAAGTGACAGAAATTGAGGTATGAGCAGAAGGGAATATATTTCCAATACATATTTGTGATTAACCCAACTAATCACTAGATGTCACTGTAAAATGAGTAATAAATAAATAAATAAATAAATAAAAAAGAGAGAAAAGAGCATTTATTTGCCAATAAATATGGAGACAACCACTCGGGAGCTCCAAACTATAAGCTATAACACACTCAGTTATAAGCATTGACAAATTTCAAGTCTTATACAGGGGGATAAACTAAAAAAAAAACAAAAAACAAACAAACAAACTCTTAGGTAGTTTGATTAGGAATTCTCCTTCATGTTGCCTACAAATAGCAAATTAGACAGTGTTGTAAAAGTGTGGGTGCCAGACATCAAGGCTAAAATGTACAAGAGCTGCTGTAATATTGCTGCTACTGGCTGACAGAGATATTGAGCACAGATTTATTGCCAACAGCAAAGAGCCCTTTTCTTCCCAGGTGTATTTTATCTGATTCTAAACACCATAAAAGCCTTTGTTGAAACTAGGAGTTTTTAAATGATTAACCTGCCTCTTAGCAAGAGCATGTGGTTTTATCTGTAAATGTACTGTAATTATCATAATATGCATATCATGGAGTTATTAAATGAAAAATATTTTTCATCTCATGAGACAAAAGTGTTTTTGTTTTGATGTGAGTGAAAAATACTTTCAAACAGTTTATATAGAGGATTCCTGAGATATCAGGATGTGAGACAATGTTTTATCACGGTTAGAAAAGTGAAGTATTTTTACTGGTTTAACATTTATGATACTCAGCATTGCTTTTAACCTCTTCTGAGAAGCTAGAAAATACAGTTCTCCTCTCCCTCAATATTTCCATTGCCCATCTAGCAAACATCTGATTATTTTTTTAATTGCCCTGACACACACGTTGTACTGAACTTAAAGGTTATTGGCAAAAGAAAATAAAACTTGGTGTTTTGTTTTAAGCAAATCAATTATTTTTCTGCTTTTTCAATGTATTTATTTGCCATTAGAAATAAAAGGCCTTAGCTTCTATGTTTTTGCTGGAAGATTCCTTGGCGGACAGATGTGACTAAGGCATCATAAGCGACAGAAATGTGAGGCACTGAGGGCCTGTTCTTTTGTCCATTCAAGTCAATGGGAGTCTTTCCAGCAGGTACTGGAAACTGGATTTTTAGTCACTGTCTAAAACTCCAGGGCTGTTGTTGTTTTAAACACCTATGCAGCTCACACTCCCACTACACACTTGGGATAAAAGCTTCCTTTGTAAGAGTTTATACATATACCTATCTCTTAAATTGCGGGCCCAAAAAGCTCCCACTTTAATTTTTAAGACCGCCAGCACAAGTAAAGAACCCAAAGCTAGATATTCTGGATAAATCAAAGGTAAAAACAAAGATGAGGAAATACCATATAAGAAAAAAATCCATAAGGCCTTCTTTATACATCACACAGAAGCAAGAAAGAACCCTACTTCTCTCTCCAGATGCCAATTTTCATTCTATGACAGGGACTGGCCCTTTAAGGGCAATGAGGGTCCAGCCTACCTATAAGGAAGAATGAGGCAACTCATACCCACCTGGAAGTAATTAAATTCCTAGGTGGCTGGTGGCCAGGGGCAGCTCCAGGCACCAGCACACCAAGCATGTGCCTGGGGCGGCAAGCTGCGGGTTGCAAGAGAGGTAAAAGATTAAATAAAATTGATATTGTGATAGTTAAAGGCAAAGACTTATATTGGGTTTATTTAAAGACATGCCAACCCTTTGGGCTGACAGAGAGTGCACATGGTAGAGCAGATGTGGAACACACTGTCCAGAACTGCACACAGTATTCAAGGTCTGGGCATACCTTGGATTTATATAGTAGTATGATATTTTCTGTCTTATTAGCTACCCCTTTCCTAGTGGTTCCTAATATTCTGTAGCTTTTTTGACTGCCACTTCACATTAAGCAGATGTTTTCAGAGAAATATCCACAATGACTCCACAATCTCTTTCTTGAGAGAGAACAGCTAATTTAGAACCCATCATTTTGTTTGTATAGTTGGGATTACGTTTTCTAATGTGCATTGATTTGCATTTATCAACAGTGAATTTCATCTGCCATTTTCTTACCCAGTCACCTAGTTTTGTGAGATCCCTTTGTATCTCTTTGCAGTCTGCTTTGGACTTAGCTATCTTGTGTAGTTTTGTATCATCTTCAAATTTTACAGTTTCTCTTTTTCTAGATCATTTATGAATATATTCAAAACACTGGTCCCACTATAGATCCCTGGGGGACACTGCTGTTTACCCCTCTCCATTGTGAAAATTGACCATTTATTTCTATCCTCTGTTTTCTGGTTTTTAACCAGTTAATTATCCATGACAGGACCTTCCCTGTTATCCCATGACTGCTTACATTGCTTAAGAGCCTTTGGTGAAGGACCATTTCAAAGGCCTTCTGTAAATCCAAGTACAAAATTTCCACTAGATCATCCTTGTCCACATGTTTGTTGACCTCCTCAAAGAATTCTAATAGATTGGTGAGGCATAATTTCCCTTCATAAAAACTATGTTGATTCTCCCCCAACTAATCATATTTATCTATGTGTCCAATAATTCTGTTCTTTACTACAGTTTTAACCACTTTGCCTGGTACTGAAGTTAAGCTTACTGGCCTGTAATTGCCAAGATCATCTCTGGAGCCTTTTTTTTTTTAAATTGGTGTCATATTAGCTATCGTCCAGTCACCTAGTACAGAACCTGATTTAAGTGATAGGTTACATACCACAGTTAATAGTTCTGCAATTTCATATCTGAGTTCTTTCAAGACTCTTGGGTGAATACCATCTGGTCCTGGTGACTTATTACTGTTTAATTTATTGATTTGTTACAAAGCCTCCTCAATCTGAGACAGTTCCTCAGAGTCACCTAAAAAGAAGTGTGGGAAGTCTCCCTCAATTCCTCTGCAGTGAAGACTGATGCAAAGAATTCATTTAGCTTCTCTGCAGCGATCTTGTCTTCCTGGAGTGCTACTTTAGCACCTCAATCATCCAGGGTCCCCACTGATTGTTTGACAGGCTTCCTGCTTCTGTTGTACTTAATGTTGCAACCCTAAACTCATGCTCAAACATGGCATCTGTATGGCCAATTGTCGGTCAAAAGGTCACATTGGTACTGTGTGCAACACCGTAGTGCGGTGTGCCTATTCCCGAACCTTCTATCTGGTCAATTGTGGGTCAAGTTGGTGCCGTGTGCTACAATACCAGCGTGTTGTGTGCAAAAGAGTAGTGTGCCCGGTGCAGCTCCTGTTCATGTAGAGGGCTCCAGCTCGGAACCTGGAGGGCGAAGGAGCTAGGGACCAATTAGACGCTGACACGAGTAAGAGTCTTCGAATAAAACTGTATCTCGCGCCAAAAACGGCAGGAGTGCCCGCGTGTTAGCTGGAAGGCCTGATCACCCTTTCAGCCAGGGTCTCCTCCGGATTTTGCCGGCTCGTGTCATGTCGTGTTAGGATTACTTCCCCTCAATTCGTCATGCACTCTGTGTCTGTACTGCTGGTCAGCTGCGCCTGGAGTGTGGTATGTGCATTTTAATTTCTGTAAACACTTTGTTTGCTTAGCCTCTTCCTTTTTTTTCCCTCCCTTATTTGGTGCAAAGTTGTGTATACAGTATATGAGAATCAAATTGTTGTATTGATTACTGTTGTGGTTAGTTGGTGTATTTCACAACATTTGGTTAATGCATGCACAGTTTACTCAGTTTGCGTGTCTATTTTGGATTTTAGTGAGCGGTTGATCATAGATCGTTTAGTTCTTGTTGTTAGATGCAAATTGACTGTTTTCAAGTTGTGTGTGGTTTATCTTGATAGTATTTCTAGTTGATAAATTACCTCCCCCACGGCCCAACTTGTAACTTATCCCTTGTTAATAAACGGCTATATGGTTTGAAATTTCAATCTGTCACGTTTTGATTTTCCTCTCTCAATTAAATACTTACTCGAACCTGCGTTTGTCTTGGACACTTAATTTTGCTGTTACTTTGTGTCTTCTGCTAGTTGCTCTTCAGAATCTTTTTTGGCCTGCTTAATTATACTTTTACACTTGACTTGCCAGAGTTTATAGTCCTTTCTATTTTCCTCAGTGGGATTTGACTTCCAATGCCTTTTTGCCTCTAACCACCTCTTGTACTCTGTTTAGCCATGGTAGCATTTTTTTTCCATCCTTTTACTTTTTAAAAAAATTTGGAGGTAAACATTTAATTTGAGTCTCTATTAATGGTGTTTTTCCTTTAAGAGTTTCAATGCAGCTTGCAGGCATTTCACTCTTGTGACTGATGCCAGCCATCCTTCAGGACCCTCAGGGCCTGATGTTTCTCTCACCAGGGTGTAAATCAGAGTTAATGCACTAGAGTCAATGGGTGAAATCCTAGCCCCATTAAAGTAAACAGCAAAATTTCTATTGACTTCAACAAGGCTAGGATTTCAGCCACTGTCTTTTTACTGGCATGACAAGAAAAGCAGATCCTCAATTTCTAGGGGCTAGTCTACACTTACCTGCCGGGTCGACGCTGAGAGTTCGACCTCTCGGAGTTCGAACTATTGCGTCTAATCTAGACGCGATAGTTCGAACTCCCCGCGCGCTCCGGTCGACTCCGGAACTCCACCACTGCAAACGGTGGTGGCGGAGTCGACCTTGGAGCCGCGGACTTCGATCCCGCGGCGTCTGGACGGGTGAGTAGTTCGAACTAGGGTACTTCGAATTCAGCTACGCTATTCACGTAGCTGAATTTGCGTACCCTAGTTCGACCCCCCTTCTTAGTGTAGACCAGGCCTGACTGTCATCCACTTTACTCTAGAGTAGAAGAATTTTAAGGTAGGAAAGATTAGGAGCCCTACTATTTAATAGTGTCCCTTGAAACAATTTATATCCATCAGTTATAATTTATCTGTTGATTCATACTGGATTTAATGAGTAGTCTTGTGATTCCAGCTACATTTTCCTGCTCACTGAAATCCTTTATTAGCACTTCTGTCAGGTCTCAAAAGGTCACACAAACCACACTGGCTCTATTTCTTCCAATTATGGGAGAATATCAATCTCTCCAGGCATTTTTTACATTCCCTTTTTTCTAATCTTTCCTTGAACAATCACTTCAAAGTGTCGTTAAGCTCCCACAGGCTTGCAGTCTGCAACAAGCATGAATGCCTCCTTCTTTCCATTTTCCTTCTGAAAACCATGGGCTTAAAATGATATGGTGCACACTTATAGGCATGGCAAATTTGAATAGCACTGAAAATTCTTGATCCCATTAGAAGCTGGTGTGAGTTTTGCTGTAAGGGCTTCAGGATTAGACCCACAATAAGAAATAATTGCAAAAACCTTAAGTTTCCATGGGTTCCAATTTCCCTTTAAAAAGGGCATCCCGTATAAAACAGTTTCTCATTTATAGACTTATCTGTGGCATTCATTAGCATGGTATCTGAGCAGATCACAAACCTTAAACGAATATATTTTCATAATATGCATGAGGTACAGAAATGTATTAAGCCCTATTTCAGGGATGAGCAACTGAGGCACAGAGATGAAGGCCCAGATTTTTAAGGTATTCAGGCACTGCTGTGCTCAGTGTCACAATGCTTAACTGACTTACAGCCTAAATTTCATTTTCAAATGGGATTTGGGCACTTAGGGGCCTAAATCCTGTTGACAGTCAGGATCCTAAATTCTTTGAGCATTGCAAGACTGAGTGCAGCAATGCTTAAACACCTTTAAAAAAAATTAGGCCTAAGTGATTTACCCAAGATCTCACAGAGAGTCACTGGGAATATTTCTGCTGAGTCTGAGGCCACTGTCTTAGGAAGGATGGTCTTGTGCCTATCATTGGAGAACAACTTCAATATTGTATAGAGGACCTACAAAAGACAGATCAGATTGTGCCTGCTGCTATACAGATGCACAAGAGAGAAGGAACGGGCCCAGAAAGGGCTGTGCACAGCTGCTGACCTTATGTTCCCCTAAGCACAGGGACTATGCCAGGCTAGCACCTACAGCAGCACTGTCCTCTCCAGAGGGGAAAAGATTATGTTCCCTACACCAGTCCCATCCCACTGCAGACTCTAAAAGGGTGAATGCAGAGGACGTATTCCCCAACCTTCTTGGAAGCATCATGCTCAAGTTAGTCATGAAGATTGCTGGATCTCCAGCTGGGGTGGGATGCTCCTGCAGTGCTCCCAACATGGGTCTGTGCCTAAAAGCCACTAACAGGTCCTAAATGTTTTATTTTATTTAAAAATATGAATACTATAAGGCCTGATCCAAAACCTACTGAAGTCAATGGGAAAAATCCCACTGACTTTGCTGGGCTTTGGATCAGACCCATAGAGCAGCTATAAGTTTTGACTAACTAAATATTAAGAAGGTGTATTCTTAATCAGCAGATCTGTGCTTATTCCAGGATACATCTGCTTCTTTAGCAACAAATAAAGAACCAAATCATTCAGCCCTACCATGTGCAGAACTCCCACAGAAAGCCTGTGAACATCTTGCTTTCAGGAATAGGCCCTATCTTTGTATTTCTTTCACTTCTATCCACCCTTCAGGGCCTGTGATGGGGTGTTCCACTCATCACTAGAATGGTGCCTTCTCCTGGTCACTCTAGGGAATAGTCTTGAGGTCAACACTCTCTGTCTGGGTCTGCAGCCCCTCTCTTGCTCCATGAGTAGGGCTGCTGCCTCTTCAAGACTCAGTCCTCTAGCCAGGTCACAACACACATTTTACCCTTCCAAGGTACCAAAGGGTTTCCCCAGTAATCCTGGCAGTCTTCCCACTCACCGCCTCCCTCAGTAGCTAGCAGAGGAACCTGGGCCCACCCTCCACTCCAGATTCCAGCTCAGGGACCCTCTAGTCAGCAGTCAAGGTCGTTCCTTTCTGGACCCTTACTGCCTTTCCCTGAGCCCTTTCCTTACCATTTAGCAGGGGTTCTCAAACTATGGGTCAGGACCCCAAAGTGGGGCACAAGAGCTGGTGTTAGCCCAGCTGGGGCCCAGGGACCAGGAGAGCCGCCAGCTTTTTTGGCACTCGAGGCAGTGGAAGGTCCTGCCCCCGAAATGCCGCCCCTAACAGAGGCGGTGGAAGGTCCTGCCCCCAAAATGCTGCCAACAACTGGGGCAGCCGAAGATCCGGCTGCCGCATTCGCCGGCCCCCAAATATTAGCGCCTTAGGCAATCGCCTAGGGCGCCTAATGGGTTGCGCTGGCCCTGTCAGCCAAGCTTCAGCCCTGGGTAGCAGGGCTCAGGTTACAAGCCCCCCGCCCGGTGCTGAAGCCCTTAGGCTTTGGCTTTATTCCCCCCCTGGGGCAGCAGGGCTCAGGCTTTGGCTTTAGCCCCCCAGGGCAGCAGGACTTGGGTGGGCTCAGGCTTCGGTCCCCCCCCCTTGGGGTCATTTTTGTTGGGGTAATTTTTGTTGTCAGAAGTAGGTCACAGTGCAATGAAGTTTGAGAACCCTGCCATGTAACATTTTCCCCTCTCTGGGTTGGGTATCCTCCCTCTCCTGGGGAGTAACTGGGGGTTACCTGTCCCTGTAGTTTCCAGACACTCCTTCCTTCTCTCAGTGAGTGACTGTAGACTTTCCCAGGAGCCCCTTTCTGCTTCCAATTTCCAGTCTTTGTAAGTCCAGCCCAGCTCCTTACTCCCAGCTGGGCTCCCTCCCTCAGTCAGGAAGTTGCTTCACCACCTGATTCCTCCCAGCTGTGGCCTGTCTGGTTAATTAACCCTTTCACAGCAAGTGTGGGGTGAACACCCCATCACACCCAATACAGCTCTGGAATAGAGAGCTAGGTTATCTTCTGGTTCACATATTGTCAGTGGAGTTAACCAAGTACCAGTTGCAGAATATTTATGATGTATGAGTCAGAAAAAAGCCAGCTTGTCACATCAGATCCTAGGGTGAGTTTGCAGGACTTGTAGTATAAGAAAAAATCTCTTTACTTGTGTGACAAAGTGGGAATTTTCTGTAATATTTTTATGACCGCTATGTGTGCCTCAGTTTCCTATGTTTTGAATGGTTACCCAGTGGGGACGGGAAAGGACTGTTTGCTCTCAGGGCAGGCTAAGAAACATGAATGTCATCTAGCTGTCTGAACCTGCATGGGTCATTGGAAAAAGACTGGCTGAGGTCAATCCCATATCAGTGGAGAATCCAAGAAGAAAATGGCAAATCCATTCACCAGGACACTGACACCTAGCAACCAACCACCCAGAGGGAGATGGATTTCCCCACTTCTCAGAAGGGAAGCTGAGCAATATTTCCCAGCTCAAGAACAGAGGACTGGGAAGGCATGAGGTGGGGAGATAAGAGTTTGCTGCTGGAAGGATTCAGGGCTCTCACCTGGGATCTGACAAAGAAGGTCAGACTGAAATACAGACAGAGCTTGAACAATGGGGTTTACCACAGCTTGGCTGGGCTCTGGGCTTACCAGAATGTTCTATGCTTTAACCTTCCTATCGCTATGCTAACCTATGGACTTCCTATGCTGTGTTCCAGTTGATTAATAAACCCTAGTGTTTGGGCAATGCTTTTTGAGTGTCACTGCAAATGCTTGATGAGGTGCATTAATCCCTGAGGCGTGTACAGGTCCCTGTTAGGAGTCTGTCTCAGTTGGACTCGGTGAACAGAGTTCATGGTGTGAAACAGGAGTGCTGGAGCCCAGCGGTTCAGTCTAAGGAGGCAGTGACACCAGATGGCCTAGCTGGCGCAGGAAGAATAAGACCCGTTGGAGATCTGGCGCACTAAAAGGGTTCTTCCTAGAGACTGTTCCAAAGCTGGGGGCACTGATCCTGTGGATCCATGACAACTTGTATACTGGGCAAACCAAATATGAAATTATTGAAGGATAAACAGTAAACCACACAATGCCACTTTCACAGGGTTACTGTTATGAGTTTAACATTGCTTTTATAGATTAGACACAGGGGCAGCTCCAGGCCCCAGCACGCCAAGCGTGTGCTTGGGGCGGCATGCCACGGGGGGTGCTCTGCCGGTCACCGGGAGGGCGGCAGGCAGGGCTCCGGTGGACCTCCCGCAGGCGTGCCTGCGGAGGGTCTGCTGGTCCCGCGGCTTCGATGGAGCATCCACAGGCACGCCTGCAGGAGGTCCACAGGAGCCGCAGGACCGGCGACCGGCAGAGCGCCCCCCCGCGGCGTGCTGCCGTGCTTGGGACGGCAAAATGGCTAGAGCCGCCCCTGATTAGACAGGTTGCCTAAATATAGGCATTCTATCTTCTACTCATTGAAAAGTGCACTAAGGTCTTTATATAAAGTCAGAGAGAAGAAATCCATGCCATGTCAGATATATAATTGTTTTAGTGCCAAAAGATTAGAGAGACTTAAGTAGTACTGCAGTAGTTTCCTCTCCAAATCTAGCTAGAAGGAACAGATAAGTGACAATACTGAAGAACTAAACTATATGTTATATATAGTATCAGTGTCCCTTTTTCACCTGAGCAGCCAGTGAAAGTTTGAGGCTCTGAGGATGTTCCAGAGTGGAACAGAAATTGATGATGGTCAAGTATTTCTCTGATGCGGTTTTGTTTATTTACAAGGAATGTACAAAGCCCTGTTTCTCTGAGCATAGGAGGAACCAGGAACAAAAGGAGCAGTTTCTTAGTTTACAGTCCCAAGTCTCTTTAGCCAACAGACTCAAAAACTTTGTTTCTAGCTTTTTACAGGGTCATACTGTGCTAACCAGCTACTACTTGGCTTCCTTGCTTTTTGCCTCATCCTCTCTCAAGTCTCTCTGTTTTTGATTGTTTGTAGTTACTATGTGTGCAGCTTTCTGGACACACACCTGGTCACAATACTCACTGGCATCCCCTGTACAATGGTGCTAGTTTCTTGGCAGATTCTGTTAGGCCTTGGTTTGCATGTGGCCTTTAATGTTTCTTAAAACTCTCTTAAATTAAGGAAGTGTTCACACATCAGTGTTTAAGGAGGTTTTAACTCAACCCATAACAAGGTTTCACCCAATTCATCAACAGTACTAGTGCATAAGATAATAAATGCTATAAAACCAATAGATTCCAGTTCAGCAAGGTATTTAAGTGTGCAGGTAATTTTAAGCATGTTGAAGTCAGTGGGACTGCTCTCATGCTTAGACTTAGCTGATCTAGAGTGTGAATGCAGAACAATATTATTCATAGTAATTTTTAAATAATAATTATAAATTTTCTTTTGCATACATGGAAAAAGGCCTCTGAGTATCTTTCAATTCAAAAACAACATGACATGCTCTAGCATATCTTCAGTGTGGGAGGAATCAATATATCCCTCAATACACCCAATACTGATTTTTGATGCAAAATTCATGCAATTGATCTCCCCTTAAAAGAAATACCATCTCTTTAAAATCTTATTGCTATTATATAATGATTCTTGGGAAATGTTAGGAAAAAGCTTTTAGTGCTGTCGCATGAAGAGATTAGTTCTCAGTAAAAGACCCAAGTTACTGGTGATCATTTTCTTGTTCTAAATGCACAACACAGATAAGCTTTTAAGAAATACTACTCCCGGTAGCAATTTTGAAGGGGGTTGCTATAAGCAAAAGGCAGTTGCTGGTGTTTCATTCATAAAGTTAAAAGAAATTATTGTTAAATTACATAAAACTCAATAGTGCAATCTAGTACCGTATTAAAAATATTTAATAAAGCTAGTCCTTACTCAGCCTTTTTAGTGGAGCCAATGAATGACAGGATTGAGTCCTCAGGAAGGTGAGAAAAATTCTGCTGTTGAAAAATGATCATGAAATAATCAAGCCTCCCTAGCAGTTTCAGTTTAGACACACAAAAGTTAAAAAGCAAAAGATCCAAAGTTTTGCCAAGCCCCATTGTCTTCAGTGGGGGGAGGAAAACAAAGGCTCAAACATTAAGCTAAATCATTAAGCTCTAAAACAATAGTTTTAATTACACCTAAGAACTTTGATGTGCTTTGTATTCTATTTTAACATGTGCAGAAAAAAGCACTTTCATTTTTATTTCCCTTAAGCTTTATCACTATAATTGATCATTAATTTATAGCTTTGTTTTTCCAGACTCGGGTACTTTGTTTCTGGCTTTTATGGGTTCATGTTGTCCTCATTTCTAAAGCAGGGATATCTGAGGGCAAAGAGTACTGATATTTGAACTCCACTATGGATTTGAATTTTGAGTGGTAGAGGGGAGGAGGAAAAGGGGGGGAATACTGAAAAGATTATTTTAAATCCCGGTCGTGTTGCTCAAAAGATCAGTCCTTTCAGATCTTTAAAAATGCAATGGATAATACTCCATAAAAACATAGCACAGTTACTAAAGTAGCGCAGCACAGCACTGTGGGTTCAATCCTGCTCTGATTAAAGTGAACAGACTTGACTTGATACACAGTATTGAAGCCAATAAACTAGCCATTGATACCAGCGGGAGTAGGATTGTCTGTGTAAATTGAAAGTAGATGTGGTCTAAACTTTGCAGCTTTTGGTCTGACCACATCCAGAACTTGCAGGTGTTCAGATGCCCAGCTTTGGGTGTAACCCTAGGTCATAATTAGGGCCCTACTAAATTCATGGCCACGAAAAATGTGTCACAGACCGTGAAATCTGGTCTCCCCTATGAAATCTGGTCTTTTGTCTTTTACCCTATCCTTCAGAGCTGGAAGGCTGGAGAGCAACAGCTGCTGGCTAGGCACCCAGCTCTAAAGGCAGTGCCACCACCACCACCAGCGCAAAAGTAAGGGTAGCAATACTGCTGCCACTATACCATGCCACCCTTACTTCTGCATTTCTGCTGGTGTGGGTGCTCCCTTTAGAGCTGGGCACCTGGCCAGCAGCCACTACTCTCCAGCCACCCAGCTCTGAAGGCAATGCAGAAGGGTGGCAATACCACAACCCCCCTACAACAGCTTTGAAACCCCTTTTTGGGTCAGGACCCCAGTTTGAGAAAAGCTGAGTCTTAAGGGCTTTACATGTTTATATTTTTGCTGTTTTTTAAATACATGTTCGTGGTTTGTTACAACACTGTGAAATTTAAGATTTTAATATGTGAAATGGTAAAATTAAAGATTTTTAAAACACTATCACTGTGAAATTTACAAAAATGGACCCTGAATTTGGTAGAGCCCTACTCATAATGTATTTTGATCAGACAGGTAGAGGGACTGACATATCTGATGGGCAAATGTCTAGCAAAAAAAGAGTGTTAGTTGTTCGGTACTGATTTATGTATAAAGGGATAACCAAGGAAATGTCCTGTTCAGTAACTTTTAATTTCCCAGCCAGGGAATGTATGTTCTCCTCCTCTATTGATATCGGTTTGTAATGACATTTGCTAAAAATATTATGCTACATTATTTACTTTAATCCATAGACTCAGGACTGGTGAGTGGCTTCCCCCATAGGCTCTTAGGAAACTCACAATGAATAGTCAGACTTTTTCCTCAGCATAAATGCCTCTAGTTGCAGTAATAGCCTAGCATTCAGCAACTGCAGCAGGAGCAGAATGGAAAATAGTAAAAAAAATCCCAAAGGCATAAAGAGGCAATAAAAATAGAGAAAAACCTCATGATTATTGTGGACTCTCCCTCCAGGGCCAGCTCCAGACCCCAGCGCGCCAAGCACGTGCTTGGGGCGGCATGCCGCGGGGGGCGCTCTGCCAGTCGCCGGGAGGGTGGCAGGCGGCTCCGGTGGACCTCCCAGAGGCGTGCCTGTGGATGCTCCACCGGAGCCGTGGGACCAGCGGACCCTCCGCAGGCACATCTGCAGGAGGTCCACCGGAGCCGCGGGACCGGCGACCGCCAGCACGCCCCCCGCGGCATGCCGGCGTGCTTGGGGCGGCGAAATTGCTAGAGCCGCCCCTGTTTAGTAGTTGAATGGGACACTTCCACAGAAACCTCATGTGCTGTAAGGAAGTAGCATAAAAAAATGGCAGAGAGGAAATAAATGGTACCTTGTTGCACAGTCCGTTTTGTGTGCCAGGAGGCACTGTCCCTCCCCCGAGTGCACACACTTTTGGCGGCAGGGGGTCCGTGGAAGACTCGGAGCAAGGGAAGGACCCCTCGCCGCCAAAGTGCTGCCAAAGACCCGGACCGTTGCTGGGTATTCGAATCAGGCCCCGCAGTTCCTAAAGCCGGCCCTGATTTGCAGCCACAGAAGTGTTCTGAGGGAACAGTCCCCGCTGCAATTGTCGCTGACCCCAGCACTGGTTCCAGGGAGAATGTATGTAAAGGAAGCTGTAGCTCAGATCGTAGTGGTTTAGTATGGAAGGATGGTATGTATCACTGCAGACCACCTGGTGGAGGATTCAGGGCCCTGACACCCCTGGTTACGGAAAACCCATTTAGAACAGGTTACCAACAAAACAGTTCACCACTGGCCGAAAAGGGCCAGGAGGACTTACTGACCAATCAAGAGCCAGAAGGCCAGTTAAGAAGGCTTGCCTGTTTCTTTGCAAGTTAGTGCTGGGTGAAACTGGGGGGCGGAATTCTGTGCGGCACATGAATTCTGCACTTGTGCAGTGGCACAGAATTCCCCCAGGAGTATCATTATAGATAAACACTTTTTCCATAGATTCCAAGGCCAGAAGGAACCATTGTGATCATCTAGTCTGACCTCCTATATAAATAGGCCATAGAGTTTCCCTGAAAAAATTCCTAGAGCAGATCTTTTAGAAAAACATCCTACCTTGATTTTAAAATTGCCCGTGATGGAGAACCCACCACAACCCTTGGTAAATTGTTCCATTAGTTAATTACTCTCATTGTTATAAATTTACACCTTATTTCCAGTCTGAATTTGTCTAGCTTCAACTTCCAGCCACTGGATCATGTTATACCTTTCAGTTCTAGATTGAAGAATCCATTATCAAATATTTATTTCCCAACTTAATTCCTAATTATACCACAATTAAGAACTAACAAACTCATAGCTGGAGCCCAGACCAGTTCACCTGTATGTTAGTTACCTCAAACTAGGTATTAGTCTTATAAGAATGTGTTCAGTGTTTAGACTATGATATGTTTTTCAGTTGCTGCATTCATTGCAATGTCTGTATTCCATGCCAAAAGAAAATATGTAAGTTTTGCTTTATAACTGAAAATGTTTGCTCTGAACTTGGGCATGGAAAGCATTGCCCCTGCCCACCCAGAAGGACTATCAAAATCAGATGGGTCATCAAGGATCATCACAATACAAAGGATTGGTTAATGGCCCTATCGCACCTGGGAAATGCTACAGGCAAGGAAGTTCATCCCATGGGCTTGGAAGCTGAATTAAAGAAATAAAACAAAGCCACAGGAATTTTTTCCATCTTTTTGCCTGTTTGAACTCTGAAGGGCCAGAGACTCTAAACTGAAGCCAGAGAGCCCCAGGGGCTGCCATCTGGGTCTGCCCTGAAAGACACTTTGTATTGACAGATGACTCTTAGGATTTAGATGGTAATTCATTAGTGTAAGATCTAGGGTACCAATTGATTGGGGTAAGTGACTGGTCTCTTGGGACTGGAAACAACCTGAATGTGGTGTGATTTTTGGTGTAAGTGACCATTTATCACTAAGTCCAGTTTGTCTCGGTGGCAAGATAGATTGGAAGGTCTAAAGGGACTGTTTGTGACTCCAGGGTAAGACTGGTATAGTGATCCAGGAGTTGACATTTATTACTGAGTTGATGAAATCTAATTATAGGACACATCACCAGATTGGGGTGTCTGCCTTGTTTGACAATCTGCCCTGAGGTAGGCACTCATGGTTGTCAGCAACTCTAGATAGTGTGACATACTGTAACAAGGTGTACTTGCCCCACAGTGGAGAAGAAATGGTTAACCCCATATTGAGGGCAGAGGAAGCCATGCCCCCTTGCCACTGCTTGAACTGGAGCCTTAGTATAAAAGGGAGCAGCCCAGCTCAGTCAGGGCTGACCGCTGAGGAGAAAGGACACACATTGCAGGCTCCCTTCCAGGAGCTGCTGGAGCTGCAGAGCATGGAGCCCAAACATGCTGAGACCCAGGTGGATACCCAGCCACCCGTGGAAGCACAAAAGGGGATGGAGCTGTCGGGAGCTTCACAGGCCGACGATCCTAAAGGCCCAAAAGACTTGTGGACATCGACGCTAGAAATCAGGGTAGGAAATAAGCCAGCGGAGCTAGACATTGGTCCAGTTCCGGAACCAAACAAAGGCATCATGTTTTAGACAGATCCTCACTGACCTACTGGCAAATCCACTTCCTGTGAGGGTGGGCCGTTGTATCGACTCCGGCCACTGGGCCACGCGGCCCTGCCAGGGAGGGCTTCCATATTGATTCCTGCCATTAGGCAGCTTAGCCCTGCGAGGGAGAGCTGCTTTATTGACTCTGGCCATTAGGCCATACTAACCTGAGGCTAAGAGTGGTCATTTGGACTCAACTGCAGAGTTATGCCTTCTTCCCCACCATCCCAAAGGATGACAGGGTGTACTTGCCCCATGACACATACCTAATTCCTTCTTGGAAATAATGGACCTTGTCAATAGTTGTGGCTGTGATTTCCACTGGTTAATTATGCAATGGTTAAATATTTTTTTCTTTTTGTTGGTTTCAAATTTATTGCCTTTCAAATTCATTGGTTATCCCCTTGTTCCTGTATTGTGAGAGAGGATATATATGAGCTCTTGATTTACTATCTCTATACCATTCATTATTTATCATTCTCTTTTCCTTTCTAAATTGAACCATCCTATGCTTTTCAATCTTTTCTTATATGAAAGTCTTATACACTACTGTCATTGGCTTAATTCACTAATGCTTTAAGGGCACTTTGACATCACTGAATGGCAGGTGCCACAGAAAGCAAATTGTTATAAATTTGAAATTATTAAGATGCACCATTCTAATTTTTAATATTCTAGTCCCTCCAGCAAACCGTGATTGTCAGCTATTCAGGGTCATCCACACACACACCATTAATAAGTATCATAATTTAGTACAGTGAGTTGCATAGCCACAAACACAAAGCAAGGCAACACAATGGTGAAATGTAAGCTCTTCATTAGTAGCTGGCCTCATCGTTGTACCTACATTCTTCAGTCCAAAGTCTGCCCTGTCAGACACATGCATTGCTTCTACTGAAGATAATGGGAGCTGGAAACGTTCATGAGGACAAAATCTGGCCCAAAGGCTCCAGGCCTGGTGTAGCAATATGCCATCTTCCCTCAAACATCCTTAGCCCCTCCATGTCTCCTGCTGCAGCTAATCAACCTGTCTCCTTCAGTCCTGTGCTAACCTGACACTGCTGACAACTTCATTGGCTTCAGCAAACGCAATTGTTTACTTTTCCTGCAGTAGAAAAGTACAGTTGGAAACAAAAGGGGTGGGAGTTGGCTAATTTAGGAAACTAATCTTTATCAAACAAGAGATTATCAGCTTCTTGTTTGAAGGAAACTGGCCCTTGCCCTCCCTTTGGGAGTCTTTATTAATCTCAAACAATGGGCGCAGTACTTCCTTGATTGCTTTTTCATCACCAAGAAGGGCATGGGTCCTGCTCAAGACCATAGCCACAGTGTTTGGCTCATAATTTCCAGGACCAGGTGAGTACTTTTGTAATCTTTAACAAGGAGTGGCCACTGGAATGAAGGGCTCTTGTTGAGTGTTCTCCGCCAAATAAACTTCATGTGGCTAGGGGAAAGGAGGTGGGTCAGAGAAAAGAAGTTGGTGATAGCCAGACCCTTTCAGAGGTCCAGAGAGGCCCAGGCCACTTCCAGCTTTTGAGGCCCCTAGCCATAATAAAAATAAAAAATGATGATACATGAAAACAAAGTAAGTTAACAAAAAAAATTGTCTTTTACCAAATCACATCTCTTATTTGCTTAAATTTGTAGCTCCAAGCTGAGAGAATGTATCACATTTTGGTCCGATACGGATGCGCACGAAACCAAGTTGCAAAAGTTATCAAATGCCAAAAAATTAACAAGTGTCTAAATTTGAGGCCTCCTTTGAGCTTGAGGCCCACGCCAAATGTCCCGCTTGGGCTCCCCCACCCCCGCCCCGACTAGTGCCAGATAGCAGAAAAAGAATGGGTGGACAGAGGAAGAGTAACAGAGTGGAACCTGGCTGAGTGGGAAAGAAGACGAGTGGCAGCACAGGTGGAGAAGAGAAAGAAGAAAGACAAAAAAGGCCTACTACATTTCAATAAACACCCCAGTTTTTCAAATCTTAGCCTAACTAATCTTCAACATAATTAATGGGTCAAGCCCTGTGTGGTGTTTAAATGTTGCTTGTAATTATTAGAACTGGGAGCACTGGCTATTGGGAGTCTGAAAGGACAGGAAAGAGGAAGGAGGGGGGAGGAGTTGAAGAGGCAGAGTGAGAGTTACAGAGAGTGCAGCAGCAGCTTGGTAAAGAGGTTTCCACTTTAAAAATAAAGTCCTGTTGAAGTTTGTTATTACCTTGCCCGGTTGATACAACACCCTGGCTACATTAAAGGCCATATTTTATTATATGAACCACTGAGACACTTGTACTTCTCTGGGACAATGCATATCACAAAGTCAAGAGAAAGCAAATGAGAATTGGAGATAAAGCATTCTAAGTTAAGGGGTTCCAACTAAGGAACAAACTTTTAAAGCAGATCAGGTGAATGTAAAATCTTACCATCTTTAGAAACATGGCAAAGCCTTCCTTTTCATCAACAAGAAAAATGCCTTTCCATCATAAGAATGATACTCAAACAGTGACACCCTGCTACCTCTTAACCCCAATTCTGACAACCATTCTATCCTACAAATCCCAGCCAAGAAGAAACAACCTAAACAACCAAAACTTTGAAACAAATTAACCTCAAACAAAAGTAAATAAACAAAAACATACAATCAAAAACACAAACCCTAACCCAAGTAGACTTTTGACCCTGAAAAAGGAGAAGTTCCCCTGATTCCGTGAAGTCCACTAGGACTTCAGGATTGCTGTCTAATTTCCACAGAAGGCATTCAGATACTCTCGTGATTGGATAGCAGTATAAAACCATGGCAGGTGCTAAGCACTCTCAAGTTGCATTGACTTCAATGGAAGCTGAAGGTGCTCAATCATTTTCAGGATCAGTCCTTGTATGCAAGAGTTGAAAAACTGTCTGATAAAGTGTTTTGGACTGTAGCTTTCTAGTAATTAGTTGTATAGGCTTGCTAGCTTACAGTGTTGCTGTGACATACTGTACTGCCACTGACTGTCTTTGAAGAAAGCATAAATCTGTTCAAAGTAGGGCTGTCAAGCAATTAAAAAAATTTATCATGATTAATTGTGCAATTAATTGCACCGTTAAACAATAATATTACCATTTAAATATTTTTGGATGTTTTCTACATTTTCAAATATATTGGTTTCAATTACAACACAGAATACAAAATGTACAATGCTCACTTTATATTTATATTTGATTACAAGTATTTGCTCTGTAAAAAAACAAAAGAAATAGTATTTTTAATTCACCTAATACAAGTACTGTAGTGCAATCTCTTTATCATGAAAGTTGAACTTTCAAATGTAGAATAATGTACAAAAAAGGCATTAAAAATAAAACAATGTAAAATTTTAGAACCTGCAAGTCCACTCTGTCCTATTTCTTATTCAGCCAATCGCTCAGACAAATAAGTTTGTTTATATTTGCAGGAGATAATGCTATCTGCTTCTTGTTTACAATGTCACCTGAAAGTGAGAACAGGCATTGGCATGGCACTGTTGTAGCTGGTGCTGCAAGATATTTACATGCCAAATGTGCTAAAGATTCATATGTCCCTTCATGCTTCAACCACCATTCCAGGGGACGTGAGTCGATGCTGATGATGGGTTCTACCCGATAACAATCCAAAGCAGTGCAGACCGACGCATGTTCATTTTCATTATCTGAGTCAGATGCCACCAGCAGAAGGTTGATTTTCTTTTTTTGGTGGTTCGGGTTCTGTAGTTTCTCTTTTAAGACTTGACTTCTGAAACCATGCTCCACACCTCGTCCCAATCAGATTTTGAAAGGCACTTCACACTCTTAAACCTTGGGTCAAGTGCTGTAGCTATCTTTAGAAATCCCACATTGGTACCTTCTTTGCGTTTTATCAAATCTGCAGTGAAAGTGTTCTTAAAATGAACAACATGTGCTGGGTCATCATCAAAGACTGCTATAACATGAAATACATGGCAGAATGCAAGTAAAACAGGGATGGGGACATACAATTCTCCCCCAGGGAGTTCAGTCACAAATTTAAGTAACACATTTTTTTTTTAACAAGCATCATCAGCATATCTTGCAATGCCAGCTACAAAAGTGCCATGCAAATACCTGTTCTCACTTTCTGGTGACATTGTAAATATGAAGATGACAGCAGTATCTCCTGTAAATGTAAACAAACTTGTTTGTCTTAGCAACAGGCTGAACAAGAAGTAGGACTGAGTGGACTTGTAGGCTCTGAAGTTTTACATTGTTTTGGTTCTGAGTGCAGTTATGTAACATGAAAAAAATCTACATTTGTAAGGTGCACTTTAACAACAAAGAGATTGCACTACAGTACTTGTATGAGGTTAATTGAAAAATACTATTTTTCATTTTTCATTTTTACAGTGCAAATATTTGTATAAAAATAATATACACTTTGATTTCAATTACAAAACAGAAGACAATATATATGAAAATATAGAAAAACATCCAAAATATTTAATACATTTCAATTGGTATTCTATTGTTTAACAGTGCGATTAAAATTGCGATTAATCACAATTAATTTTTTAAATCACAATTAATATTTTTGAGTTAATCACGTGCGTTAACTGCGATTAATCAACAGCCCTAGTTCAGAGCTTTAAAAAGACTGGTAGCAAGTTACTGAAGGAGACATAAAACTCTTTCTTTGATTCCTTTTCTGTTCAGTGTTCTGAAAATGCATGTCATGCATCTGTACAGTGATATATCCTATGGGTTCTGAATGGAAGAATTTTTCCTACCCCCACTGCACTGTAAGTTGTTGTACAGTAATATTATCAAAGTTCTCATTGCTGCTTTTTAGTCTACAGAACTATATAAATTTTCAGGTCTCTTAGTAATATTGTCTGACATCTAGCCCATAGAATTTATAATTGTTTTCTAAGCCTTCTCTGTCAAGTGTATGTTGCAAATGATTTCTGTGTAGTGCTATAGTCATTGTAGCACAGTAGGCACAAGCACATGCATTTTTACAGATATACGTTGTGTGTGTCTTCCTTCCCCTCCTTGTTCCTGTTGACAATGTACACTAGCTTCCTATCGAATTAGTCCATTCTTCTTCTTTTCCCAAGGTGTGAGTATGCTCTGAATAATTGATGCTTCTCTGAAGAATGTCTTCTCTAGTCATGTTGTACAGTTTCGACTTAGACTTCCACCAACCCATTAACTCAAAATAAACTACTGTACTTTCAAAGGACAGAGTATTTGTAAAGTGACATTTACTATGAGTATAATGGGCAAGAAATATCTATTGACTGGAGACTTAGAGACCAGAATAGCTACTACATAATATTGTTTTCTTTTAATCTGTCTCATGCCTATGTCCTTTTCTAGACACAACTAAAATGACCACCAGCAGTGACTCATCACATAAGCTTAAAGCCAAAAGACAGGTATTATAACCCTCTTCCAATGCCAAAAAAAGAAAAATTAAACTTCCCTCCTATCCCAGTAGGAACTGGTAATAGCTCAGCATATACTAACATTAAGTGAATTTCTGAAAGCAACAGATGGCTTCGCTATAGTTACAGCACAAAACCTGCAAAATTTTCTAGGGTATTTTTGTTTTTGTTTTAATTAGAATTCATTTTTGTAAAGATTGCGTTCAAAACACCTGATTCTCTTATACAGCTGAAAACAACTTCTGCAGATGTATGCAGGCATAAGCAAGGTCTGTTTCCAGATGAGAAATAATCAGAGAACATCTGAACCTATCAATTCACTACCTTTCACCTAGCCAATCAGATATAGCTGCCAGCACACACACGGGCCAGAGATTCTTTGTTAAGTCAAACAATTCACAGCATTGTTTGAGCCACTGGTATTATGAACCAGACTGCTAGGAGTCATGTGCCTACGTCTGCTGCTAAGACTGAGGGGAAAAAACATGACCTGTCCTGTGCCACACAAAAATGTTAAACTGTGTTTCATTATGCAATTGGAAAAAAAGTTTGTAGTGCACAGTACAAACAATGTGAAGACTGATTTCACACGTCATTTGACATAAAAATGCATTTCTGCACAGTATGCTGCAGTAAGTATGAGCATACTAAGAATTTAGGCTGGGATTTTGGAAGGTGCCTACAGGAGAAATTGCCAACTTGATTGTGCAATATGCTTATAAACTAAAAACATTTAGTAAACTAGTTCAATCAACGTATGCATACAGGGCATACTTTTCAAACGTGCCTAAGTTCCATTTTCAAAAGTGATTAAAGTACTTAGGCATGTTTGAAAAGTTTACCTAATATCCTTTTCTCAGGATCCCCCATTTCTCATTTCTTTCCAATACAGTCTGTGGAAAATACTACTACAAAAGTCACCTCTCTTTCCCTTCCCTTCAACCACATCAACTACTTTCTGTAATCCCTTCACTGGTTTTTATGTCATGCCCTCTGCCCTCCTCTTCAAGGCCCTATGAAATATTTTCTTTATCTACAGCTCTGTTCTTATTTCCTTGTGCTCCCCTTCTCACACACTGTGCTCCCCTCAGTCCTCTCTTCTTACAGCTCATTTAATCCCCAGTCTCTCTTACACTTGCTTTTGTGCTTTCTTTCATGTCACTCTTCTACCCCACAGTTAGAACAATCTCAAACTACTTTTCTGCCATGGGATCTCTTTCTCCTCCTTAATATCCATTTAAGATACTCCTTCAAACTCAGTTTTGTCAAGGCTCTTTCCTAAATTAAGCTCCTCCTTTATGGTCTTTGTATTCCCTTCCTTACCTGTCTGTAATCCTGTAATTTGTCTTGTCAGCATTGTGAAATCATATATGCCTCAAGGCAGGGCTCTATATTTACAAATTAGCATGGACATTTATGGTATAACTGCTTGGTAATGTGTTCAATATTTTTATACTGTGGTAGGTCAGGATTTGCCCTTTGTACCAGTGATAACTACTATAATTGTTTAGACATCTAAAGCTAAAGCTTGTGAAGTGTGCTAATATATATCTGCAGGCAACACAAAACATCCTATCTTGATCACTGTAAATTAAACTGTTTTAGTAAGGAACTGAGACATAACCTAGAATGTGTGCAAAAGTCCCGAGGGCTCAGAATAGCTGAAAGCAAAGCATGTTTTAGAGAGTTTGGAGGAAAACACAGGTTCGTGCGCTGGATACCATGGGTCATCCCATGTCTGAACTGATGCATAGTAAGATTAAACACTGTTACATACAAAAATAGTATTTTCAGTTGTGCTAGGATAAAGTTACGAGGACTATTAGTCCTCATGCATCAAGGCATGACATTATGAACACCGTGAGGACAGGAAGACATTTCCCTCCATGATATATTTAGTATAACATTATGAGATTCATTAAAGGGTTTTCAGGTCTTCTTCTAACCTAGCATTGATCACTCCCAGAAGCAGATTACCAACCTACCTGGACCACTCGTCTAGACCAGTGGTTTTTAACCTGTGGTCTGCAGACCTCTGGAGGTCCACAGACTATGTCTAAGATTTCCAAAGGGGTCCGTGCCTCCATTTGAAGTTTTGTAGGGGTCCACAAATGAAAAAATATTGAAAACTACTGGTCTAGACCATTCCAGTATAGCCTAATAATGCTACAGTTTGGAAATTGTATAATGGCAAGGGAGCCAAGTGTTAATTGTTAGGATCCTGCATCAGAACACAGCATGGTACCAATGTTAGTGATCTTCTAACCAGCTTGAACTTAGGTGAGATCAGGATTACTCAGAGTTCTTCTATACAAATGTGTGTACTTCTAATGCAGTAAATATTTAGACAGTGAATCTTGAACATGTGTGTTAATTATCCTTCAGCTCTGTGCTGAAAAACTAACTTTGTCTTTGTTTTCCCAAGCTCCATGTATAACCAACACCAACAAACAGACTAGCTGATAGTTATGTGATCAGTGTTAAGCACTGCTTCCCACACTGGTCACATGCTTGAATAGCCACGTCCTTCTGACAGTTACCAGTTCAGCCATGCACAGTAATTCCTAACAATTGTCTTCTTGGCATATAAAGGAACAGATAGGTATACTGAATAGCCATCCAGTATTTCACTCAGTCTCTCTTTCCCTCCTCACCCTCCATTTACTGAGGACAATACCATCCACCACAACATCATAAATAAGTCTTTAGGGATTTGCTTATGTCTGTATATTTCCAGGATTCTGATTAATATTTTCTAGTGTAATAAAGGTCCAAGAGAGACACTAAGTGCAGCAATACGTGGAGGATTTTGTTTTCCTATCTAGGTAATCCATGCACTCGGAGCCATTCAATGGCAGGAACATTAATGCCATATTGTATTGTGCACTGTATATTTTCTTACACTCCCTCCTTTGTGAATTTCCATTCTTAATCTCTTTACCTATTCAAGTATATCCCATTAATCTATAGCAATGCAAGCCTCACTTCAGTCTCCCACCTGAACTGCTTGTGCAGATTGTGCCTGGTGAAGGAGATAGCATTGTTTCTGTGCTTTATTTGTTTTAATCATTTCAAATCATGCTCAAGTTACTATCTATTAAAGTCCATTCTAGAAGGAAACGATGAGTTGAGAGATTATGTTTTTGTCTTGTGTAGGATGTGAAAAATCCAGGGCAAAAACAACAGACTTAAGTTCTTTGTATTTCTCCTGGGATGAATGATTACGTGACAAGATTAGGTGATGCACTACATTTATCATTTGCATTCTCAGTCTTTCCATCCACCTTGTGTGTCTGCTGAAAAGGAGAGATTTCTGAATTCCATGTTGAAACTCTGTAGACTGGATATCCAGGTATTTACAACAGGAGCTGAAAGGAATAAAAAACAAACAGAGCTTTCATGTCTATTTCCCCCTGCCCTTTCAACACCCAAGAAGCCACAAAATGAACTATAAGAATTGACCTCTTTGGCTGCCAGACCTCAGTGGCAATTCTTAAGAGAATATCCATGCAACCTAGTAAGAGATCAGGACACAAGGACCCTAGCAAACATGCTACATTTCCAGATAAATGAAGCAGATAGACATGAAGTTTTATAATTTAATAAATCAGACCTAAATACAACAAAAAAAGTTCTGCATCTTAAATCTCCCATCTTGCATGGGACAACTTGTCCTTCAGGATATATTCCATTGAATCACATTGAATTCCTGTAAAGCAAAGACACATTCCACCATCAGGACAAGTGGACTTTTAAGGCTCTGGAACTGTAAATGTTCCAAGCTGAACAATTTTGTCTTTAAAAATCTAAATCTATAAATTTGAGGCTCTCACTGTTACCTTGTGCTCCTTTTGTGCTCCTTTTGTTATATTCATTTGTTGTCTCTCATCTTATACTTGGATAGCAAGATGTTATTTGTACAGTGCCCAATACATTTTTAAATCGGGAGGCCCAGACAACTTGCATCAAAGAGTTTTAAAAGAGCTGGCTGAGGAACTCACTGGACCATTAATGTTGATTTTCAACAAGTCTTGGAACACTGGGCAAGTTCCAGAAGACTGGAAGAAAGCTAAAGTTGTGCCAATATTTAAAAAGGGTAAATGGGATGACCTGGGTAAATGATAGGCCTGTCAGTCTGACATTAATCCCAGCCATGATAATGGAGCAGCTGGACTGGTCTAAATGTAGGTGAATTGAAGGAGATCAATCTAGGACACCTAGAGAGACTGAGCAAGAGCAGTTGGCAGGAACTCAAAGAATTAAAGGAGGGTAATACAATAAATGCTAATCAAAATAGATCCTGTCAAACTAACCTGATGTCTCTTTTGATGAGATTTTTGAGTTTAGTTAATAAAGATAATAGTGTTGGTGGAATAGACTTAGACTTCTGTAAGGCATTTGACTTGGTACCACACAACATTGTGATTAAAAAAACTAGAATGATATAAAATTAACACGGCACACATTAAATGTAGTAAAAGCTGGCTACCTGATAGGTCTCAAAATGTAACTGTAAATGAGAAGTCATCATTGAGTGGGTGTGTTTCTAGTGGGGTCCTGCAGAGATCAGGGCTTGGCCCTCCACTATTTAACATTTTTATCAGTGACCTGGAGGAGAACATAAAATTACTACTGAGAAGTTTACAGACAACACAAAGATAGGGGAAGTGGTAAATAATGAAGAGGACAGGTCACTGATTCAGAGCACTCTGGATTGCTTGGTAAGATGAGTGCAAGCAACCAATATGTGGTTTAATAAGGCTAAATGTAAACGTATACATCTAGGAACTAGAATGTTGGCCATACTTACAGGATGGAGGACTTTGTCCTGGGAACTTGAAGATTTGAGTATGGTGGATAATCAGCTGAACATGAGCTCCTGGTGTGACAAAAGGGTTAATGCAATCCTTAGATGCATAAACAGGGGAATCTCAAGAAGGAAGAGAGTGGTTACTTTCCCACTGTATTTGGCGTTGGTGTGACGATTGCTGGAATAGTGTGTCCAGTTCTGTGTCCACAGTTCAAGAAGGATGTTGAAAAATTGGAGAGGGTTTGGAGAAGAGCCACTGTAAGGATCAGCAGAACTTGAACCTGGGTCAACAGAGCCACCAGGCCACAGACATCACCACACCACCACTTAGCATCATCTATAAGTGGGCTGCTCCCTGCAAAACACAGCAGACATACACTATGGAATGTTCCACTCAAAAGATGCAATTGGCAGCTACCCTGGAGGTTCCCAGTTGGCTCCTTGACCTCATATAAGCCTAAGAGGCATATCAGGCAGCTTTCAGGCAATTATGTAGATTCCCAGTGAGCTATCATGACTGATTCTGCTTGCTACTCCTGGCATTGACTTTGGCTCTGACTTGGAGTCTGACCCTCACTCCAGACCTGACCTGGAAATCTGACTTTGAACCACTTGAGCACCAGCACCAAACAGCCATGAGAATGCTTATAGGATTAGAAAAAATGCCTTATAGTGATGGACTCTCGGAGCTCAATCTATTTAGCTTAACAAAGAGAAGGTTAAGGGATGACTTGATTGCAGTCTGTAAGGGCCTACATGGATAACAAGTACATAATAATGGGCTCTTCAATCTAGCAGCAAAAGGCATAACGTGATCCAAAAGCTGGAAGGTGAAGTTAGACAAATTCAAACTAGAAACAAGGTGTAAATTTTTAACAGAGTAATTAACCACTGGAACAATTTACCATGCATCATGGTGGAATCTCTTTTACTGGCAATTTTTAAATCAAGATTGGATGTTTTTTTTTTCTAAAAGCTCTGCCCTAGGAATTATTTTAGGAAAGTTCTATGGCCTGTATTATACAGGAGGTCAGACTAGATGATCATGGTCCATCCTGGGTTTGCAGTCTCTGAATGGGTCCTAATCTCTGAGTGGGACCTCAAAGCTCTCTTACAATACAATAATAAATAAGATGTGGCCTCCCAATGACACATGCAGCTGCCACTCTTCCTCTTGTGAGTGATGATGGTGCATGTGTTTTATCCACTGATAACACAGGTATCCCTCCTAGATCTATCAGCATAACAGACAACAATATTTAAAGATACTCCACGTTTCACTTGACCTTAGAATTTATCACCAGCTGTGCTGCCTGTTCTGGAGTTCACTCTTTCAGATTAAAGATGTCTCTAATAGGCTATTTTCTACAAGGCACTCAACAGAAGTGACCTAGCACAGTATGTAAATATAGATATAGCACAGTATCAAATAAGCATTGGTCTGTCTATCCATCTTAGCTCTTAGATTTTTTTTTAATTTCTTAATACCTATCTCTGTAGTGTTCAGATGACAGTGGTACTAGGCACAGGAGTATCTGATGTTATGAAGAACTCTGCTACAGTAGAGACAGACATTACAGTCAGGTTTTTCCCACATTTGGTATCTATTTTGTATTTCCTGGGAGGGGATGTACCTATCCACGATATGTGGGAAATAAAAGAAACCTTGCAAGAAAAAGCTGCCTCTACTATCTCATAGATACATATATACACTGCATGTCCTCTGGTGAGCCATAGAAGACAAGGAAAAATGTCTTCATTGGGGCTATTTCTCAGGCTGCCAGAAGAAATGGGCAAGCCAAAATTTTGAAAACTCCGAAGATGCTTCCCACCAGGGACAAATTCAGAATTGCCTTCCGACAAAGTTTAAAATTACAATTGTCATTTTTAAGCCTGCTACTGTGCTGAACTGTATTATCTGGGTAACACTGGCAGTAGGACAGCTATCTGTGAGCATTAGCTGTTGCCATGCTGCTAAGCCAGTATGCTTATCTGCCTATGACATCCAGGAGAAACCAATCAATATCTGCTTTTTATCAGGCCTCTCCCTGGTCTTTGGGGAGGGTGTACCGGTAGTTCTTACATTATTACTATTTAACATTTGTATTACTGTAGTGTCTAAAGGCCACAATAAACCAGGGCAACATTGTACTGGCTACGATACAATGAATGACATTCTCTGCCCTAAAGAGGGACAGACAAAATATAAACAGGTGGATGAGATGAACGAGCAGACTGGGGTGGAGTTGGAAAAGGGTAACGTATAAATATATATTTTCCCCTATTTTCCAGTAGGCTTTGCCGGAACCCAGGACTGCAAAAATGGTTGCAGAGAGAGACGATAATTCCCAGCAGCGCTGCTCTCCTGGGTCTAAAAAAGAATAGCTACGAACCAACCTGAGCCAGGAGTTTTCCCTCAATACTGAGGCGAAAGAAGAGTTCCAGCCCATCCTGCTCATGCAGCTCCAGCCTTGGGCCCTAAAACCAGAATCAACAGTACTTTGCATCCACCAGATTGATTCCTGGAGATTACCTCCCACCCACTCAGTGACCACATATTCTGACCCACAGTTTTTATTTTTTCCAGGAACAGGGTAAGATTGGTCCATAAAGCTTCCTCTCATAAACCTTTGAAGATCTGCCACATGACATAATAAAGCCCTTTTTGTGAATACTGAGTACTTCAGTCAGAACTGCCTGAAGCTTTCCTACAGTAAGTTATCTGATTAGATATCCTGTGTAGAACTCCACTCTATAAATGAAACTTAAAATAAAAGTGACCATATGCCAGGCAGAAGCTAGACTCTTGGAGTGAGGAGTTCCCCCCTCCCTTTTTATTTTCTAGAAGCAATAACCAAAATTTTCAAACAACCAGGCACACAAATCCACATTGAGTCACCTAACTACAGGCTTTTTAGAGATGAGAAGGTTCTCATTTATATGTTATTCATGATGCTTTCAAGGACAGCAGGATGACTTCTCTATATCAATGCTGCCAACGTGTGAAGGAGAGAATTAAAGTTTGTCAGAGTTTAATTAATTAAGGGATCTGCATCAATCAAGACTGCATTTTGAAAGATTCACAGTTATTAGGATTAGCAGCACCAGCATAGCATGGGAAGGAAAAAGAGCTGTGACTGGCCAAGTAGAATCTCTCTTCGTATTTGAAAGAAACAGTGCTTCATTTAGGGCTGCATTTATGGCACAATAGACTGAGGGCTTGGTTGTGTCTTAAAACAGCAGTCTGCAGTAGGGTCAGTGCTGAGCTGTCCCACTCCAGTAGGAGCTCCTAGAGGCATTTTGGCCCCAGGAGCCCAGGGGAGTGCAACTGCTCTGACACCCTTTCACAGGGTGCTGGATCCATTCCTTCGTGGAGCTAGGCGGCATGAAGGGGGCCTAGGTTATGGCCCTGTCCCCTATACAGAAGCTCATGCTGGTACTACCTGGGAGCATTCCTTGTATTCAAGGACACACAAAGACTAAGATTGTACCTGGCTCCTGTGTTGAGGCAGGGGATGGGAGAAGGACTATCGAGAAAAATAAAGGCAAAGTACAATGATCATCTGTACTCGTCCATACAAGGGATGGAGACTAAGATTTCAATCTTGTTTGGTGGCTCAGACCACCAAACAAGGGTCTGAGCCACCAAACAAGATTGAAATCTTAGTCTCCATCCCTTGTATGGACGAGTACAGATGATCCACTGGCAGAAAGAACTCCTAATGTTAATGGATTAAAATTCCTACATAAAAATGGCATGGTTGATGACATCCCTGGTATGCATATGATTATATACAGGGCCTGTAAGGGCACACAGAATGATGTTACCTTGGTCAGCCGTAATAGTAGCAAAAATGTACTGTATACATTGCTACAGTGTCAGGAGAATGCCAGAAAACTTGTCTAATTTTTTTTCAACTCCTCTGGGTTTCTAAGTCTTAATTGCATCCCTTCCTTTTATCTACTGTGCAGTTCAGACACTTATAACAACAAATACATTGTCACAAGGTTAAATTACAGTACTCTTGATGAATGAAATATTTCAGTTAGAAATGTTTTTGTACTGAAGTCTGAAGAGTCTGATCTTTCAAGGTTGCTTAATATATTAACAACCCAAAAAAGAGTGGCAAGAATTTTCTGTTTGCAAAGTAAAAATATTCTGTAAGCTTTGAAGGAAGGGCTTCTGCCTGGTGTCTCTCTCTTTTGTACTGTTATGTTTTTCGTTTTTTATGTATGGTCACAATCCTGCAAGTCCTTGACACAACTTTACCGAATTCAATTAACGTTTAGTGCACATAGGTCTTGCAGAATCAGGACTTATTGTACTTTTGTTTTCTTTTAAAGCCAAGAATATATTAAAGGCAATAAAGCTGGTTATATTTCTATGAAGAATCTACAAGCAGACACGTGTCCCACAATGCTTTACAAACACAATACATAAAGTCTATACTTGACCCCTTTTTCTGGGGCTTGGCTTTATCACCTCAAATCTTCTCCCCAGTCTTGACTGCCCCTACAGTCCCCCAAAATACTCTTTCCCCATCCTAGAGAACCATTCATACCTCCCATATCCACATCCAGTTGGAACAATGAATGACCTGTCTCAGTGAGTCAGAAGAGCCCATTAACCTTTCCCAGCAGAATCCACACCTGGTAGCAGAGTAGAGTGGTTCAGGCAAATACCCCAGCCGGCTACAGAACTGTTTTAAAAAGGGGACCAAGGAAGGAGAAAAAGCAGAGGTGAAGTGTCACTAGACAAAGACAAATTACCTGCTGAGTAGGAAGGATGGGTGCCTTTCTTCTAACCATAGAGAAAATAAAGGGAATTTCGTTAGGTTCCATCCACTATTAGTTCCAAAGGAACAACCAATATTTATCGATTAGATAGATTAGATTAGACAGATAAATGTGCAAAGAGTTTCTACTGATGGGTGCTTTTCATCTAGATGGGTTCAGGCTAAAAGTGCTGATCTCTCCAATATTAGGAGGGTGTTCTGATAGGGAGTTTCTGGCTGGATGATAAGAAAGATAGAGACCGTTAATAGAATTCAGATCTGTGTTTGGGCTCAGATTTCAAACACATCTTAACATTTAGAATTCAACTAGTCTCTAATTTTAATTGAGCCTGAAATTGCTCTGTAGCTCCTGATTTTTCTTCTTCTTTTGCATTAATACTACTACGACTTAACATGTAAATGTGCTCTATAGTACATGCGCAAAAGTCCTCTAGTTCCCAGCCCCACAATAGGGCTGAGCACCAGAGAGTCATGGTCAGGCTTTAGCCTGGGCTTGGGGAGGCTCATACTGCCAGCAATTAAACACCGGCTAACGGGGGCTGGCTTCAGCTGGGGCAGGGCTCCGGCTGCCAGCAAGACAATCACAGTCTATGGAGCTGGTTCAGGCCTCAAGGCTCAAGCGGCCAGCAAGCAGTCTTAAGGCTGGCTTTAGCCTGGGCAGGGCTCGGGCAGCCAGCAAACAACAGTCTATAAGGGAGCTGGTAAGGGAGGCTCCTTCTTCAGGGTAGGAGTTCCCCTGCACAGCATAGGGAGTCTGCCACGCCAGGGTTAGGTGTCAGGAGGACGCGGGCCCACCCTACTCCCCCGCGTCACAGCCCAGAGCCCTGGCAGAGGCAGGATTGGCTGCCCCTGCGTCGGCGGGAATCTAGCCACAACACACCAACTGGGCCACACCTGGCTCTGCAGCCAGCTGCTCCGTGGCTGCCCCTGGGCACTTCCTGCCTCCCCGGGGTTTGGTACCTCTTGCTTCCAGGGCTCGTCGGGCTCCTCAGAGTACACCATGGCCAGCAGTCTGAGCCACTCCTCATTGGGGTCTCCCACTTTTGCGGCTATCGCACAGCTGTGGGTAGGTTCCCCTCCTGGGCACAGCAGGAGCATCCTTCTCTTCCAGGGATTCCGCCCCAACTGGGCTGCAGGGCCTTCCTCTTATACTTCCAGCCCCACCCCAGCACTTCCGGTGAGGGGTCAGAGCAGGCTAGGCTCCACCCACCAAGGGGAGTGTAGTAAACCCTCGCTCTCCCGCATGGAGGGAGGCCACTCAGCCTCACTACAAGCAGTCCCATTGGCTTAAATGTTACACATCTACTTAAGTACCTTGCTGAATCAGGAGGTAAGTGACTTGCCCAACACTTCTGTGGCAGAACCAGAAATTGACACACACACACACCCCAAGTCTTCTAAGACCCAAGCCAATGCCTTAATCACAGTCCCTCTTTTCCAGAATTTAGCCCCAAATGATCATTCCTGGTGTCACAAATCCATACAATAATGCATCATGAATATTTGTGGTGCTCTGTAAAAAAACATTCTATTGTTATTGGTGTGAACTGGCAAAAATTAATAAAAATCATAAACAATATCTAATTGTGTATAGGTGAATCTTTTTGTTCAAACAAAAGTGATGAAGAAATAAAAGTACTAGAAGAATAATACAAATCACACCAGATTTGTGATATAGTGTGATATATTTTTCACATATCTAATCTATTTAAAACATGCCATGCCATTCATCTTCAAATAAATATTGTAAAAGCTGCCTCATTTATTATTGTTCTGAACACATTTACATCTAGCTTCAATATTATCATATTCCGTAATGCACAGATGAAAGCTTCAGATTATTTTTTTTCTTATTGAAGCCAAATATCTGCCAGAACAAGTTCAAATCAAATTCTACTTTTCAACAGGATTTTCATACATATTCTTCCCCAAAACAGGTGATCTTATGCTGCACTCATGAAGACGTCTGAGCTCATGTGATCAGACATGTCACGGTGTAGCATGAGCAATTTGACATGAAGTCATGACTGAGTCAGCTAAAATGTAAAAGGGAATAACAAGCTGTCCCATCAGACAGGAAATATCTCCTTCAAATGCTTGTGGCAAATTGCAGCAATAGAAGTTTTAAAACATGGTGACTATTTGCAAAGTGAATAACAGACAGTGCCCTGTAACCAGGTTGACTATCCAAGAGTCCTAGTAATTGAAAGAAGGAACAAAGTTCTCAAATATTTCCTTATGTCTTTGAAGAGATTTTTACCTGTGTTTTTCTTCCCATTCTTTAAAAATGTATTATATGTTTTTGAGGTAGTTATTTTGTTATTTAACATTATTTTGGACTGTGGTGGCACCTACTAGCCCCAATCAAGGATTGATACCCCATTGTACTAGATGCTTCACACACATACTACTTTTTGTATGAGTATGGTATTACTAAGACAGTCTCTACCTGACAGAGATGACAAGCTACATATGTTTGTCATCATAATAATTGCATACTACAAATTTCATAATGAACTTTAGCCAACATTTTAATATCACTTTTCAAATATCACCCTTAAAGACTCATGCTGGCTACGTCTTGCTTGGTGTTTGGAGGCAAACCATGCAGACAGCAGGAGTTTTGATGCTTTAAGGAATGTAGGATCTGGTGCTGGTTTGCTACAGTTCCCTATTCAGTTGTTTGTTTGTTTCTTTTTAAATGTTGGTGCTGATTCTTTTCCCCCAAAGTATTTCCTTCTGTAAGCAAGAAGGAAGACATGAAGAGAAGAAACAAAGTGTGAAATCATTTGAGTTGCTTTTCTTTAGGGTATACAATATGTGTGCTTATGCCAGGCACGGTGCCAGGCACGGCCAGTGACCTTATGGTCAATGGGAATTGAAGTGGACCCTTCAAAAACACTTTCTTATACAAATATACAGACAAATACTGTAATCCTTCTTCAATCCTTATGCAGGAAAATATACCCCTGGTCTGCAGGACTTGACCCACAATGTCAAGGTCACATGCATGGACCCTCAGGAAAAGAGTTCTTCACCTGTATTGTTAAGATGCTGCAAATCAACTTTCCTTGATTCTATTATTTGAACCATGCTCCTAGTTTCAGAGAGACATTATTGCCATATCTTACAACTGCAATTGTCTCTGTGAATTAATTCAACCCCAAACAATTTCTCTCAGAAGCTTGCTCCACTAAAGCAGCACCCCCATCTTCGCTGGATCATAACAAAATTCTGCTGTTTAATTTAAAAAAATTAGTCCGTTGTCAAACCAGACTTTAGCTTCTTAATTCCTATTCTAAATGGCAATCACTCAGGCCATAATAGAATGACCCTTCGGTATTTTATCATGTTCAGTTTCAAGTCAAACTTCCTTTCCTGCAACTTTGGAATGAACTCTTACCGTATTCTCATAATCCTTTTGCAATAAAGACTGAGTTTATCTGGGACACAGTGAATTGTTCCTACGTAGTGCCTCAAGTTTCCCCAGTGGTTCACTATATATTTACAAATGGCTACTGTCCCTTTGGAAATTATTTCCCATCTGCTTTATCTTCTAATCACTCAACAATAATTCTACTCTTTATCTCTTAATTATAAAAGCTGATAGTTACATGTCTAAGATCATAAAAGTTGTTGTACTGGATCAGACCATTGGTTCATCAAGTCTGGTGTTCTGTCTCTACTATACAGGGAAGGTAGGTGAAAAACCCACTAATGCATCTAAACCAGGGGTCAGCAACCTTTCAGAAGTGGTGTGCCAAATCCACTGTAATTTAAGGTTTCTCGTGCCTTAACATTTGTAGAAGGTCTCTCTCTGTCTATATTATATCAATAAACTATTGTTGTGTTTAAAGTAAACAAGGTTTTAAAAATATTTAACAAGCTTCATTTAAAATAAAATTAAAATGCAGATCTTATCCATTTAGTGTGATCCTTCCCTGGGATTGTTGTCTGGGGTTCCAGCCACCAACCCCGCTCAGCAAGCTGCTGGTCAGGGATCCAGCCGCTGGTCCTGCTCAGCCCGCTGATGGTCTGCGGTGCCAGTAGCACTCAGCCTGCTGCCGGCCTGGGGTTCTGGCTGCTGATCCCCTGTCAGTTGGGGTCCCAGCAGCCGGCCCCGCTCAGCCTCCTGCCGGCCTCAGTGAGCAGAACCCAAGGCTGGTAGCGGGCTGAGGGGGGCCGGCGGCTGGGACGCCGGCTGGCAACGGGGCAGCAGCCGGAACCCCAGAGCAGCGCGTGCCATCAAAAATCAGCTTGCGTGCCACCTTTGGCACATGTGCCGTAGGATGCCGACCCCTGATCTAAACAATTAGTCAATGCTACCCATGAGAGTAACATTTCTTGCCCAGCCCTTTTGGTGATCAGTTTATGCCCTGAAGCAAGAGATGTTATTACTTTTTTAATAGTTTCCTGCATTGTGCATTGCATACTCCTTTCCATTGTCCCCAACATTAAGGGGATACTGTCAAGGCTAATGGGCCCAAAATCTAATTTAACCTAAGAGGAACATTGTAGCGGGGTGGTCATCCGCTCCTACCTTGAAGGGTTTAAAACAGCGCTGGGAGAGGGCTGTGGCAGGGCAAAGTAGCAAGTCTTGGCTGATTGGGGAAATAGCCACAGCTGGGGCCATGCCCCATTCAGGCCGCAGCTGGCCCTATAAAAGGACTGTAAGCTAGTGGTAGAGAGGGGCGGTCCTGGCTGCCTGGGAACTGAAAGATACTTGAGTAGAGCAGTGCTGGGGAATAGGGTAAGGGAGCTGGGGAGCTCCTGCCTGGAAAGCTCCCAGGCTGCAGGCCTTGTCTAAGGCCAAATAGGTACTGGGATTGCAGGGGTGCAGTCTGGGGGTAGGCAGAGGCAGCAGGTTCAAACCCCTCCTGCTGATGATGAGTGATATGGACTGAAGTCTTCCCCAGTGTGTGGGGGCTAGATGAGGACTGGCAGTGAACACTGAGGCAAGGTGGGGATAGAGGGTGGGGATTCCCCTTGGAGGGGAGCCCAGAGTGTGAGGGTACTGCCAGGAGGCAGCACCCAAGCTAAAGGGGCACCAGGATCTGGGAGGGACACAGGGGCCAGCAACAAGCAGGACATTGGCCTGTAGAGGGCGCTCCAAAGGCAGGACAAGCTAATTCCCTGGATGACCAGCAGGAGGCGCCGCAGGGTGAGTCCTTGCATCGCTACAAACATGTACAAGTAAATGTGTTGGAAAAACTATATTTCCGAATTAAGACAGCAACACAAGGAATGGGCTGATCCTCGGGCTTTAACGTCATTCATGTTCCATATGTGGGATGGCTACAAGATCCTGTTCGACACCAAAGGAGCGGAAAGATTGCAGAAATCACACAACTCAAAAGCTGCTCAGAACATGACCATGGAGATGGTGATGGATTTATGTGGTCTACTGGTAAATCCATGACTGCCTACACATGATGATGATGATGGACAGTATTGTGGTACTGCTGCTGTTCCAATCTCCCTGCTGTGTTTAGGAAGTCACCAATTGCTCCCCAGAAAAGAAGTGCCCAAAAGGGACAGCAAGTTGTTCCATCAAAATCAAAGCAATTCTATAATCTCATCAGGCTAGGAACCCACTAATCAACAATTCTTTGAGTTCAGATACACTCAACTCTCACCATTTCTTTGCCTTCATTCTTTGCTTTCTTTCAGCAATTTTACAAAATGTGTGTAAACACAACATTGCTAATGTGCCAGATTGTGCAGGGCATCCTAATCAGTCAGCACGAGTGTCCAAATTCCTTGTAGCATGGGATAAAGCCCACTGAACTAAGAGCCAGGGACCATGATTTCAAAGATCATCTCTGCTATTTATATTTCCATACACATTGTGGTCTTTTTATTAACCAAGACCTCTAACCCCTATCCTAGAAAGCTGTAAAGTATTAACCACCTGTTTGAGCTTGGGCCCAGTTGATAGGAGGAGAAAACCTGGAAATCAGTAATGCTGAAAGAAACCGATGCAGAATAGAGGAAAGCAAAGATAAAATAGTTAAATTGTAGAGCTTGGCTAACTGAAACCTAAAGTGACATAATAACAATTTAAGGTCTGATCTAAAGCCCATTAAGGTCAATGGGAGTCTTTCCACTGACTTCAATAAGATTTAAATTAGGCCTTAAAATAAGATAAACCCACAAACATTTGAAAGGTGCAAAAACAAAGAGGGAGAGGAACTATTTAGTGATCTAAATGGGTGCAATTGGGAGCAATAGGATGAAATTAAGAAAGGAAATTGAGGAAGTTTAGCAAGATCTATTAGCCTTTGGAATATCCATTAAATGTGTTAGTCTCTGGAAAAATCTCTCAAGGGAAGTTCTGGAAGATCCATCGCTTGGGACATTTAAAACAGACAAGACCAAGCATTAGCAAATATATTGTGTAGGGTATGATCCTGCATTGGTAGGGGGATGGGCTGCATGCCCTAGCAAGTCTTTTCCGTAGCAAGCCTATAACTGTCAGTAGTAGAAGCATGAGTGTGATACAAAATATATATTTAAAATTAAGATTTTGATCACATTTTCTACAGCATGCACTAATTTTAAAGTCAAATATACCCTTGTACATTAACTACAGTAGGTGTTATTTGTCAAGAGTTTGATGTAAGTTGTGCCCCCATTTTGGGTGTTGGTTATACATGGAACATTTTAACCAGATGTCTCTGGTTTTATTCTTGAGTTTTCCAACACAGCAAAAGAAATCCATATATGCCAATATGAAAATAAAATAGACAGCTATATGAAGGGTCAGTGCCTGGGTTATGTGAGTGCACTAAGAGGTAAGTGTGTCGATTTGGGGCACCTGTGCCCTCCCCACACCGCATCCCCCTGCCACCCCAGCCCTGGGCTCTCCCCACCAACTTACACCCTCCTGCAGTTCCCAGGCAGCCAGGTCCTCCCCTCTCCAATCAGGATCTCAAGAGAGTGCTAGGAGGGGGCCCTGCTACCACACCCACCAATGCATCACAACTTCTAAATCTATTGGCCTGGAGTGTGGTCTTGTCACTTATTCTTTTTTTAAGGAACAGCAAAGTGAACTTCCCATGCATTCCTCCCTGAACACTTCTTCTCACACTGCCCCACCTGGTAGGCAGGGCCAGATTAACCTTTTGTGGGCCCAGCACGAAACATATTTGTGAGCCCCTACAGGAGCTATGGGGCACGGCACAGGTGGGGGGTTAGTCCCCAGAGTCAGGGGCAGCTGGAGGCAATGGGGCATGGCATGGTGGCCCTGCTCTGCCCTGCCCAGTGCAGCACAAGGACACTGTTTACAAACCAGCAGTTGCCAGACTCACACTGGCCCATCTGGCCCTGCATTGCCAGCATGCCCTTTCCCCTCATGGGTAGACCCGTGCTGCACCACACCATCCGCTGCACCCACAACCCCTATGCCCAGCACCCTTCCCGCCCATGGACCCCCCCTCACAAACCCCCCACCACAACTGCACAGTCCCTCCCCACTGAGATCCCCCACAGACATCTATGCCCAGCGCATCCCTGCCAGAGATCCCACATACCCAGACTCTCCACCACAACTGCACAGTGCCCTGCACACCACCACCCCCCGCCCAGTGCCCCAACCCAAATACCTTTCCACTGCCCAGCCCCCCCCCCACTGACACAGACCTCCCCAATCCCCTAGTGCCCCCCACAGACCCACTCCTCCATGCCCTGCCCCCAGGCTGCACTCACCAGCCCCACTGGAAGGTGACCGTGTCTGCCAGGCTGAGCTGGCAGTGCGGCTGTGGCTGGCACCAAGGCAGGGGTCACTCTGGTCCCTGGGGAGTGGCATGTTCAACCCGGTCGGAGCGGGAGCAGGGCCTTCCTGAGCTGGGCTCCCTCAGGACCCACTTGCCTGGTGGGGCCCATCTGAGCTTCCACTGGCTGAGATTGGCCTGGCCCCTGGGAGGTGGGCGGGGCCCCACAGATGCCAGGCAGCAGAGACTTCTGGGCGTCAGAGCTGCATTGGGCAGTGTAGTGGGGCGGAGTGCCCCACTCCCTGGGAGCGTGGGCTGCCGTAGGCCAGGGCGCCTGCGCAGACAGGGAGCCAATCAAAGAAGGGCTTATTGGGAGCCAATCAGGGCCCAGTTTGGAGACAGCCAATCAGGGCCAGGCTCAGCCCTGTAAGAAGGCTGCCCAGGAGGGGAGCAGTCAGTCTGTCCCAGGCCTTTGAGAGGGGAAGGTCAGTCGGTCGGTCTGTCTCCAAAGGTGGGAGACCAGCACCACGGACAGCGCAGTGCTGGCCAGGCTCAGGGAGGCTAGGGAGCCCGTAGCCTGTAGGCTCTGAAGGGAAGGGCCTAGCGGGTGCAAGGGGCCGTCGGGGAAGCGGCCCAGGGAAGCAGACAGCAGAGGGGAGACAAGGAGGACAGCGAAACTGCCGCCAGAGGGTCCCTGGGCCAAGACGCAGAGTAGAGGGCGGGCCTGGGGCACCCCCTCTTGCAGTACACCCAGCCATGGGCCGTAGGGAGCGGCCATTACAGACTATGCCAGATCCCTGACAAGAGGGATTGGACTCAGAGGGTGTGGTTGGACATGGCTGCTGGAGTGTAGGACTGCTGATCACCAACCCCTGGAAGTGGGTGTGGATGGACTGAGGGGCACTGCCAGAGGGCAGTGGCCTCGAAGAGGACGCTGCTGAGCAGGGAGAGACGTGGGTCCAGAGATGCCAACTGAGGGCGGAATGATGGATGGGACACCACCAGGAGGGGGCGCTCCACTGGACAGAGCTAATTCCCAGAGTCACCAGCGGGAGGTGCCAGGTGGTGAGTCCCCACACCGTCACAGGCAGCAAGGCAGATCCCTGGGACATGACCCCTGAGAGCTCACCTGTCCTGGCCATGCCCACTGACCCTGCATCCAGCAGCCCTGCCCAGCCCATATGGCAGAGCCTAGCTGCTGGGCAGCAAGCCCCCTACAGGCGAGCGGGACTGCTGGCTTGGAGACACTCACACACCAAGGCCTGGGCACTGGACTGCCCCAGGAGAGGGGCCAGACCCAGCTGTGTGGATGGGTTAGACAGGTCCATAATGGGCCCCTTCCCAGTGTGGGTCCGGCACCACGGCACCATTGTAAACCTGGTACTGCTGGTAGGATGGTTCTGAAAATGACTGCACCACTGAGACTATCCTTCTTCTCCATCTCCAGCTTCAGCAGGCAAGAGCAAGATTAGACCTGCTGAAAGCAGGTTGTTGACATTTTATCTTACTGTGTGATTTGACATATCTATGTAACTCAATACTTTTAGGACAATGACTAATGTTAAGTCATATGCACAATATTCTCTTTTCTGGCACCGTCCGACATTGGTTTGATCTAACTCCCTGTTCTACCTACGCTAACAAAACAAAAAAAATCACAATGCTCTAAGCTCTGACTCTTCTGACAGGAAGTTTGCCCTTTCTGCTTGTCATTGATTCTGACACTGTAAAGAACCAATTCAGTAAGCCACAAATCTACATCATATTTAACAAAGAAGCACTTGGTCTACTTAAATTTCTGCCTTATGCTGCATCGCCTGCTACACTGCTGAATTACTTAGTCAGCCTGGAGAAAGGATCTTTAATTTTATGACAAACCATGACTAAGTTAATAGTAATCTATTGCTATAGACAAAAGGCCAGATTCTGCAGTCTGCTTGATCCATTAAGCAATTTTCTACTTGTACATTCTAAGTGTGATTCTTTGGGGGTTCACTCAGACCAGTGAGGGGTTGTCAGCACCTGTGCTGTAACCATGGGTGCTTCTGTGTTGTGTAGCATTGGCTGAGGGTATGTCTACAATGCACCCACAGCTGGCCCGTGCCAGCTGACTAGGGCTCGGGGGGGATCGGGATAAGGGGCTGCTTAATTGTTGCGTAGACGTTCAGACTCAGGCTTTGATACCCTCCCACCTTGCATATCTTTTCACCCAAAATGCCAAGGACTCAATGCCAGAGGGAATGAACACAACGGGTAATCATCAAGTGAGTCATCCCCTGTCTCCCATTCTCAACTTCTGGCAAACAGAGGCTAGGGACACCATCCCTGCCCATCCTGTCTTATAGCCATTGATGGACCTATTCTCCATGAACTTATCTAGTTCTTTTTTTACCCTGTTATAGTCTTGGCCTTCACAGGTGGCCTCCCTGTCAGGCTTTCTTTGGCAGCATGGTACTGCAGGTGGTCACCCAAAAATAATTTTGCCTTTTGAGCAAATCCTATAAACGGGGAGGGACATCTTTTTTCTCTCCTCTTTCTGACCTTTTCTATAACCCTCCCTACATCTGTTTGCTGCTTGGTACTTCCCAGACAGAACATGGGAAACACTTGGTGGCAGAACAGATAATTTCTTACCTTTAATTTCCTTTCTTCTAGCAGTGTCTTCCACAGCTGTACCCATCCTGAATGGCCCAAGGGTTAGATGATGAGTGGGATCTTTACCATGTGATTTTGGGGGAGGGGGTCTCGGAGGGGGTCCACCGTATCTAGTTGGTCTGGAGTATGTTACTAATATTGTTATACAAGTTTTACAGCTGTCATCTGACAACAAGCAGGAGTAGAGGGGGTGTGGCCAGTGTGTGGTGCCAAAACTTTGATCCACCTCCATGAGCTGCAAAAAGGAGGGGAGCAGCCTGGATTTCCAGAACTGAGGGGGAGACTGCTAGCAGAAAGAAAAGCCAGACATACTGAAGGCTGAACTCAACTTCCACTTTAACTGAGTGACACAACCATATTGGGGCTGGATTTAGAGATGACACCAAGAGTGTGCTGTGTCAGCCATTGCTGATCCATCATATGACAATGGCAAAGAGAAAGATAAAATAAAGTTATAGCTTTAAAAAAATTCTTACCCTCACCTTTGTTTTCTACAATCCACAGACTATGATATGTGAATTTCATGCACAAATAATATATGCTCAGTCTCCTACTAGCCTTTTCTTGTGTGAAATAATGTCCATTAAACTGAACAGGCTGCCTTGAGCACATAACATGACCTGCACTGGCTGCCAGTTCCCTTCTAGATTCTATTCAAGGTGGTTATTTATCACATATAAAGCCTTGAATGGCCTGGGATCTAGTTATCTTAGAGCTCACAGGACAAGGATGAGCTCTATCTCAGAATCTGCCATTGAGTTGAATGTTTTTTCTGTCTGTCCACAGTGCTGAATTTCTTCCAGAAGGCGGCGGGGAGGGAGAGGGAGGATTCTCTGCAAAAGGTCTTCATATATGCAATTAACTCCCCTTTGTGATCTAGCATAGTCAGAATTTAGCAGCCCTTAGGAAGCAATGCAAGATTAATATAATTTTTGCTTTTGCCTTTAAGTTCTATGTCTAGAAGCATCCTTATTGTCAGTGGGCAAGAGTGGGATTGGATGACAGTAGAGAGAGGTTATGTGTTTGCCCATTTGATGGCAATTGTTTTAGTTTTTTGAATATTTGTAAGTGGTAGGCATTTCTAAGTAAATAAAACATCAGCCAGGGCTACAGTTAGTTATGTATCTCTACCGGGGTGTGCAGGATAGATATTTCCTCAGATATCAAATATGATAAACCATTTTCCTTTACTAAGAAGAAGCTCATGCAAAGCCAGTGGTGGCTTTTTGTTGCTTTTTTATTTTGTTTTGTCTGAGCACCCATTGCAATACAGCCTGTCTTGTCAGCAGCTATAAATGCCTTTCATAGAATATCAGGGTTGGAAGGGACCTCAGGAGGTCATCTAGTCCAATCCCCTGCTCAAAGCAGGACCAATCCCCAACTATCATTCCAGCCAGGGCTTTGTCAAGCCTGACCTTAAAAACCTCTAAGGAAGGAGATTCCACCACCTCCCTAGGTAACCCATTCCAGTGCTTCACCACCCTCCTAGTGAAAAAGCTTTTCCTAATATCCAACCTAAACCTCTCCCATTGCAACGTGAGACCACTACTCGTTGTTCTGTCATCTGGTACCACTGAGAACAGTTTAGATCCATCCTCTTTGGAACCCCCTTTCAGATAGCTGAAAGCAGCTATCAAATCCCCCCCTCATTCTTCTCTTCTGCAGACTAAACAATCCCAGTTCCCTCAGCCTCTCCTCATAAGTCATGTGTGCCAGCCCCCTAATCATTTTTGTTGCCCTTCTGAGGACTTTTTCCAATTTTACCACATCCTTCTTGTAGTATGGGGCCCAAAACTGGATACAGTACTCCAGATGAGGCCTCACCAATGGTGAATAGAGGGGAATGATCACATCCCTCGATCTGCTGGCAATGCCCCTACTTATACAGCCCAAAATCCCATTAGCTTTCTTGGCAACAGTGGCAGACTGCTGACTCGTATCCAGCTTCTCATCCACTGTAACCCCTAGGTCCTTTTCTGCAGAACTGCTGCCTAGCCATTCAGTCCCTAGTCTGTAGCAGTGCATGGGATTCTTCCCCCCTAAGTGCAAGACTCTGCACTTGTCCTTGTTGAACCTCATCAGGTTTCTTTTGGTCCAATCCTCTAATATGTCTAGGTCCCTCTGTATCCTATCCCTACCCTCCATAGTATCTACCACAAGCTGAAAATTGTTCCATTTTATTGCAGTTCTGTAACCATATGGGAACCAATCCTGTCTGTGTTCTGTGCACATCCAAAATACCTGCTGAATGACCTGCCCTGGGAGCGAGTTACCAGTGACCCAGGGCTGGGACAGCAGGAAGGTGTAGGTTTGGGGGGAGAGCCCAGGGCTGGGGCGGCAGGGGGGTGCGGGTGCGGTTGGGGGGAGGGCACTGCCTTAGAAACTTGCCTTAGAAAAGAGCATGTTGTTGATTAGAGCATCAGGCTAGAAATCTTTGATGCACTGGTAATATTATCACAGAGATTTAATTAGACACCCTGGGCTAAATTCTGCTCTCTGTTACACTGGTACAACACCACTGATATCAATGAGCTTGCACAGTAGTAAATAAGAGTGGAATTTGATTCCCCTGAGTCAGGATTTTCCAACACATCTAAGAGATGTGCTGTGATTACTGCTGTGATTTTCATTGAGGGTAAATGAGTATTTAATACCATTTCACAAGCTTAACATCATTTATTGTTCTTTTTTATATAGCATCATAGATGTTCATGGAATTCTACAGTAAAAGAGAAATATAAGGCCTTCCCCTTGGAGCTAACAACATGAGAAATGAACAACAGACCTGGAGGACAAAACTACAGAAAATCAGGGACCATGTCCCTCAGATGCTGAGGTAAAATCCTAGAATATTCATAGTAATTGTTAGAAGTCAGTGTGCAGGAGCTTTTTCAGTTCTATACAGCAGGACCAGTGCCCAAGGTGAATAGTAGCTTACACTCTTTGTTTTTAAATCAGCAGATGATGAGTTCCAGAATGCTTGAACCATTGAGAACCTCAAGAGCTGCAGAGTTAAACCCTGATCTGCATGGGAGGCTATGCAAGAATGGAAAGGAGCAACCTTCACCATTTTGCCAACCAGGATGGAAAATGTGTTCCATTCCTCTCGCCACCCCTTCCACCACCACAGCCCCTCCTCCCTGCCCGAGGTAGCTGAAAACAAAAGGCTGGCGAATCAGGATCAGAGAGGAAAAAAATGGACCAGCACAACAGGTCAGTGCCCCTGGGAAGTTGCTAGCCAGGGCAACTTCCCTGCGTACCCACTCCTAGACTCAACTTGCACATTCACAGGGCCTCATCTCCAGCTCTCACTGTAGTAAATGGGAGTCTTTCCATTGTCTTCAGTGCAAGCTGAGTCATGACTTCAATGAGGCCTAATTTCTCCTGGGCCAAAGAGATTTTTTTTAAAAAGAAACCCAAATAAAACAACACAAGCTGTAAAGAACTCATGCAGCCTGTGCAGGGCATGTGATTACATGAATATAGCTTACCACCTATTGGTCACTGCTCACCAGAGACTGCCCATGGCAGCTATATATGAACCCAGAAAGTACTGCTCATTGTCTGGCTCCTTATCTGCTAGGTTCTGTGTTGTGTTTCTGGATTAAAACCTGATGTTGCTTCAGCTGAACCTGAATCTGTTGTGAGTGTTATCTTGTTTCATGACAAGAATGCAATTTTAGTTTGTAGTCAAATTTAAAAATACTGTGTGCCTTGTACCTTGTGCATAGGGTGACCAGATAGCAAATGTGAAAAATCAGGATGGGGGTGAGGGGTAATAAGAGCCCATTTTTAAAAAAAAAAAAAAAAGCCTCAAATATCGGGACTGTCCCTATAAAATCAGGACATCCGGTCATCCTTCACTTGTGCCCAGCTGTGAAAAGTGGGTGTAAAACATTACTATTTGAATTAGTTAATGGTTACAAAAGATGCAATGGAGAAACAAGCCCATTAGATTTGAAAAGCAGATGAAGGCTCATTCTATTTAACAACACCATACAAAGTCCATATCCACTCCAACATCTACTCTTAGCTCACAGATGTCCAAGGCCTTTTTAAGCAGTGCTTCTGTCCTTTATGCTAAATGAGCCAGAACTTCATCATCATACAACCATGCAGGTTGATGAGGATGTGACCCTGTTACTCAGTCTACTTGTCTCCACCACAAACCTGAGGCTGACCTTGGCAGGGAAATGTCATCCCTTGATGACATGACACAGAGGAGTTCTTATGATCCATCAATGACAAGTTTGTATCTGCAACTTCGGGGGAGCAGAAAAATAACCAACCAGAAAAACAGCACCAGTTTATGGAACCTTTTAATGTGTGACTATGCCACTACATAAGATTCTTGTGGCTTGCATTTATTGGGCCAGATCCTCAGCTGGTGTAAATTGGGGTAATTCAATTGAAGTCTTATATTTCCATTTTCCTCAGTCTTAGATTTATATGTAGGTTTTAACATTTTTTTAAATTATTACAATGTAAAGAAATGACAATTGGATCTGAAATTATTTGATTCAGAAATGTATTTAAATTTCAAAAAGCTCCCAGCAATAGAACAGGAAAGCATGTGCCAAATAAACTCAATGGAACAAGAGAACAAATGTTAAGAAATGCTTGGAAATTACGTCACGTAGCACCATGAAAAATCTATATTTGAATACTTGTTATCCATGCAAATAAAAAATAAACAAATAAAAGGGCAAGCTTACCCTGCAACATTCCCCATCCTTAACGCTCCCCAGCCTTTAACTCCCTCTTTGCCTCTAACTTTCTACCTTCATCTTCTCTCTTCCCTACTCATTCTCTTCAGTTTTCCCCTATTTTGGTAATGGCTGAGCAATCCACCCAACTCTCATCTGCCTGGTTAATTCCCTGTTATTACTTTACTCTTTTATTTAGTTTTGCAAAACATTTTGAGATATACACATTATACAGTATGAAGTTGTATTGTAATGTATAAACAAGGGCCGTTGGATCTTCCCTTCCCCTCTGTAACAGGTTCACTGAGAGTTTTGTTTTAAGCAGCTACGGGGAGTTTGATGAAATGGTATTTTAAAATCTGAGCATCTCTGCCACAAAAGTGACTAATCTGGGGTCAACCAGTTGATGTGAGATTCCTATTTTACAAGCATAACAAATGGAAGAAAATCAAAGTGCGTTAGACATCATCATTTCACCTGTTTTGTTTCTTTATCATGAGAGCCTCAGTGAAAATCATAGTGGAACTTTTCAGAAGCCTACTCATCTTTTGCATAGGAAGAAGGCCAGGGCTTTGATCACTGGATGCCTGGGAAAATTTCAAATCCCAAACTTCTCATTAAACCTCAATGAGATTTCCCAGCTGGCAACACATGATCATAGAATAATACTCAATAATGTAAAACTCCACGTTGCACAGCATCATTGTTGATGATGGCTCTGATGCTTGTGGTTATAAACAAGTGCCCTTCAGCATGCATTGTGTGAACAACAATTTTCCACCCCTTAGAAAAAATATTGGATAGTATTAAATACTAGCAAAGACTTTGTATTGTAATCAAAAAGACATATCCATTTACACGCGATTTAATTTTGCTTAATTCCTGTGGTCAGTCTCTGATAGTTCACAATACATGAAGATCTCAACACAAGAGTATGAATTTTAGTTTGCAGAACTTACTATAAACTGTACACATTCTTCTTTTAGTCTTGTTAGCTTGTACTGTTATTAACCAGAATTAGAAACTTTACTTTAGACTCCTTATTAAAGGGCATGATTCCTATGAACCACCATAGTGATATTGGCCACCAGATGTCACCCATTTTCTATTTGCATTCCCTTAAGATATGTGCATGCAGATTGGGAAAACACACTCCTCTAAAGGCTGCATTAAATAGAGTCTGTCAAGCCACTCACAATTTATTCATTTCCTCCCTTATAAAAATGTCCTACAGCATTTTGCACTAATGGTCCCAAACACTGCAGCTTAGACTAGGCACCTTAGTAATTTTAAAACTGTATTTTATAAACAAGTTAATAAATGAAAAATCAGACAAATATACTGTACTGCAAATATCTCTTCACTGTGCAATGTTTAGAAAAAGTTAGCTGATGTAATTAATCCACGTCCTTCAGACAAAAGATTACTATCACAGGCAAAATCTTGTCCCAACCACTATCTCACACATTTTGGGAGACATCTCCATCTACAAACACAAATGAATTTAAAGTGATACCTTTAGCAGATAGTGGTAGTAAGTCTATATCTGCTAACTATCACTCCCCCAGTGACAGTCAAGGATTTATCCTGCTATCATGCACCTTAGATGAAATATAACTCAGAACTCATGGCTGTAGCAAAGGAACAAGGTTCATGTGCAGGTCCTTCTACCAAACACTAGGGCATACTGCTTCCATCCGGTCTTTGTCACTTCCCCTTGCTGGCTTCCTTAACCTCTTGGTAGCAGTCAGTGCAGCACAGAAAGTGGCTCAGGCAGCAAAGAGGAGAGACAGAAAATGGGGAAACAGAAGAGGCCAGAACTTGCAGCCTCATGCTCATACTACTGGGCTCTGAGCAGCAGCTGCAGCGGCCCTTGTCATCCCTGGAAGGGGTCAAGTACATGTGTGAATAGGGAAGATGAGACAGGATGCAGGCGTAGAATGTTGGGGGTGGGAATAGGATGATGGTGAAGGAAAATAGGACTAGATGGGTGACAAGGAGGAAAAGGATTGAGGGAGGAAACTGGAACATACGAAGAGGAGAGGACCACTGGAAAGTGCAGGCAGAAAGGATCAAGGGCTGGCCAAAGAAGAAGAAAATGGTGGAAAAAATAAAGAGAGGAGAGACTGACAATGATAGGAGAAAAGGAAGACAGTAAAAGAGGGCAAGGAGAGGCTTGTGGCTATTCCAAGGTATTGGGAGAGCTAACACCAACTCAGTGGATGAACTTGAGCAAGTCATGTCACCAGGGGCAGCTCTAGCCATTTCGCCGCCCCAAGCATGGCGGCACGCCGCGGGGGGCGCTCTGCCGGTTGCCGGTCCCACAGCTCCGGTGAACCTCCTGCAGGCGTGCCTGCAGATGCTCCATCAAAGCTGCGGGACCAGCGGACCCTCCGCAGGCACGCCTGCGGGAGGTCCACCGGAGCCCTGCCTGCTGCCCTCCCAGCGACCCGCAGAGCGCCCCCCGCGGCATGCCGCCCCAAGCACGCGCTTGGCGTGCTGGGGCCTGGAGCCGCCCCTGCATGTCACATCTCTGCACCTCATCTGTAAAAGGGAAAGTGTAATCTTTACATCTCAGAAAGTTAAGGTGCCTTAAAATTCTAAGATGGAAGGTGGCTTGAGTGAATTTGGGAGTTGCCAATATACAAATCCATTGCAAGAGAGGCTTCAGCTAAGGAAAGGCCGGGGAGCCGCCGAGTGATGGGAAACATGGTGGCAGTAGAGGTGCCTGAGCCAAACCCACGGCTTCAGTGGATTACACCAGTTGAGGATTTGGCCTCCTCTTATCCCAGTGGGCCAAACCTACTCATGTATGCATTCCCAGAGCCAGCATGTGTCATGGGGAGCATTTGAGGCAAGGTTGCAGACAGTCCCTGATTGGATTTAGCTTTTGTGCTGTCTGTGGTGGGGATGTGAATATGCAGATGGCTCCTAGTTGCACCCTTATTGGACACAGTTCTTTATTGATCAGGGAATTGGTGGACCATGGCTAGTTGGACTAGATTATTGTACATGACCTCCGGGCAGCCTGATACTTTGTAGATGTTCCTTTCTTGGGCTTGTTGACTCTCCCCAACAGTACTTACACTAGCAGTTTGCAAACAATCTTTGGCTGTGCTGGTAACTTGATATTCTCTGCTGGTGATGGGTAGCTGTGCAGGCACACACGCACCCACCCCAACTACACTGGGGATTTGATGTCCCTCCCTGCCTGAGTCGGTACAAGAAGTGGTGTAGCCCTGTTGGTCCCAGGATAGTAGACAAGGTGGGTGCAATGAGATATTTTATTGGACCAACTTCTGTTGGCGGTGAAAGAGACAAACTTTCAAGCTACACGGAGCTCTTCCTCGCACTTGTGTAGCTCGGAAGTTTGTCTCTCTCAATAACAGAAGTTGGTCCCATAAAAGACCTTAAATCACCCCCTTTGTCTCTCTAGATCTGATGAGATCTGAGGGTCTCGCCGCATGAAAATTAGCTCCTTTGCTCTTGCGGGCTGTCTGTGCATGGCCCCGGCGGGCGGGGTGTGTAGTTTGCAGATGCTCCCTTGTTGTCTATGCGCCCGCACGGGCAGCAAGCAGCTTGCAGACGCTCCTTTGCTGTGCGCGCTCCCGACCAGGCGTGCACTTTGCAGACGCTCCCTTGCGGTGCGCGCTCCCGACCAGGCGTGCAATTTGCAGACGCTCCCTTGCGGTGCACGCTCCCGGCCGGACGTGCACTTTGCAGACGCTCCCTGTTCGCCAGCCTCCCTGACCTCGCCACCGCTCCCAGGTGCCGGCCCCAGCTGTGGCGCCGCAGCTGCTCCCCGGCGCGGCGCACTGGCGGCTCCGGCGGACGATGGGCGATGGGCTCGGCCCGGCGTGGAAGGAGGTGAGCGGCGCGCGGGTCCCTGCCCATCCCCGGCCGGGCGGGAGCGGCGAGCTCGGGCTCCCTGCGGACAGCTGGGGGAAGCACAACACACACACACACACACACAGCGCCCCTGTGCCGGGGGGGACTCGGGGACACACACAGCGCCCCTGTGCCGGGGGGGGGGACTCGGACACACACACATACACACACACAGCGCCCCTGTGCCGGGGGGACTCGGACACACACACAGCGCCCCTGTGCCGGGGGGGACTCGGGGACACACACACACACACACACACACACACACACAGCGCCCCTGTGCCGGGGGGCGGGGGGACTCGGACACACACACACACACACACCGCCCCTGTGCCGGGGTGGACTCGGACAACACACACACATATACACACACACACACACACACAGCGCCCTTGTGCCGGGGGGGACTCGGGGACGGACACACCGCCCCTGTGCCGGGCGGGGGGGAGGACTCGGACACACACACGCACCGCCCCTGTGCCGGGGGGGGGGGACTCGGACACACACACACAGCGCTCTTGTGCCGGGGACTCGGGGACACACACACACACAGCGCTCTTGTGCCGGGGGGGGACTCGGGGACACACACACACACAGCGCTCTTGTGCCGGGGGGGACTCGGGGACACACACACACACAGCGCCCTTGTGCCGGGGGGGACTCGGGGACGGACACACCGCCCCTGTGCCGGGAGGGGGGGGACTCGGACACACACACACACACACACACAGCGCTCTTGGGCCGGGGACTGGGACACACACACACAGCGCCCTTGTGCGGGGACACACACACACACACACAGCGCGTCCTTGTGCAGGGGGGGGACTCGGGGACACACACACACACAGCGCCCTTGTGCAGGGGGGGGGACTCGGGGACACACACACACACAGCCCCCTTGTGCGGGGGGGGGGGACTCGGGGACACACACACACACAGCGCCCTTGTGCCGGGGGGGGGACTTGGGGACACACACAGCGCCCTTGTGCCGGGGGGGGTACTTGGGGACACACACACACACAGCACCCTTGTGCCGGGGCGGGGGAGGACCTCGGACACACACACACCGCCCCTGTGCCCGGGGGGATGGACTCGGACACACACACACAGTGCCTCTGTGCAGGGGGGACTCGGACACACACACACACAGAGCGCCCTTGTGCTGGGCTGGGGGGGAGGACTCGGGGACACACACACATACACACCCGCCCCTGTGCCGGGGGGGACTCGGGGACACACACACACACCACCCCTATGCTGGGGGGGGACTTGGGGACACACAGAGCGCCCCTGTGCCTGGGGGCACGGGGGACTCGGACACACGCAGCGCCCCTGTGCCTGGGGGCACGGGGGACTCGGACACACGCAGCGCCCCTGTGCCTGGGGGCACGGGGGACTCGGACACACACAGCGCCCCTGTGCCTGGGGGCACGGGGGACTCGGACACACGGACACACACAGCGCCCAGGCACAGGGGACTCGGACACACACAGCGCCCCTGTGCCTGGAGCGGGGACTCAGAGGGACACACACACACAGAGAGCGCCCCTGTGCCTGGGGGGAGGGGAGGGAACTCGGACACACACACACAGGGCCCCTGTGCCTGGGGAGAGGGGAGGGAACTCGGACACACACACACAGGGCCCCTGTGCCTGGGCGGGAGGGAAACTTGGACACATGCACAGTGCCCCTGTCGTGGGGGGATGGACAGACACACACTTGGACACACACGCACATATAGCGCCCCTGTGCCTGGGAGCGGGGACTCGGACATGCACACATAGCGCCCCTGTGCGGGGGGGGGGGGCACTTGGATACACAGGCAGCGCCCCTGTCCCAGGGAGGGGGAGGCATGACACACTTGGACGGACACACACACACACACACAGAGGGGGAAGCACAGGACACGCACAGCCCCTGGCGCGGGGGAGGGATACACACACACAGTGCCCCTGTACGGGGGGGGCGGGAAGAGGAGGATATGGACACACAGCCCCTGGCTGGGGTAGGGAGGACACAGCCCCTGGCACGGGTGGGGGGGGGGGAAACAAGACACGGGCACACACGTACAGACAGCACCTAGTGCTGTGGTGTGTTTGGTGACACACGGGCACAGACACTCAGCCCCTGGCACGCGGAGTGGGGGGACAGGACATGGAGACACACAGCGCCGGTGGGGGGAGACACCCAGACACAGAGTGCCTGTGTGTGTGTGAGGGGGGGACTGGGGTGAAGACACCTGGACACAGAGCGCCTGTCGGGGGGAGGAGGGGGCGTGGAGACACCCAGACACAGCGCATCTGTGGGGGCAGGGTGCGGAGACACATGGACACAGCGCCTGTGGGGAGGAACAGGGCGTGGAGAGACACAGATACACACACGGAGCCCCTGTGCTGGGGGTGGGACGGACACGGGACACACGGAGCCCCTGTGCTGAGGGGGACTCGACAGATGGACACGGACACACATGCAGATGGAGCCTCTGTGCTGGGACACACACACAATCCTGCCCCGGTGGTGGGAACGTGCGCACTACCCCAAGCAGCGGGCGTGGGCCGCGCAGCTGGTGCACAGCCTCCTGCCCCTGGGCACTCACTCACTCTCAGCCCCTGCCTCTCTGCATGGAGGGGCAGACACCCCTTGCCTCCTTGTGGGTGGGGTGGAGCCGCAGCCTCTCTCCTTTACCCTTGCCTCTGAGCTGCTGTCTCTTCTAACCACTGTGTCTGTGCTGGGAATGTATCGCTGGTCCAGCCCCTTTCTCTGCCATGGACAGCATACCTCTGTGGGCTAGTGGCCAAATGCTGTCATCCCAGTTATACAGGGGACTCTTCAGAGGTGCTTCTAGCCATGCCCTCTGCTCCTGCAGATCTATAGCTGTTAGCTACTAAGCGGTGGTCTTCTTGCCTTTCTAGGCAGTATTTTTAAGGTGTTTTTGTGGCTGTAAATGCTGTAAAGTCTTGTTCAGGCTGTCTTCATCACACTAACCTTGTATAACACCCCGTAACTCTCTAGCCCCCCTAGGTGACCAGTGACCGAACTGTAGTGTGTTATTGAGGGCAGGTGTAGCATTGAGCAAGGTATTGTTCATGCCAAGTCTGATGGGGGACAGAGCGTTTAATGGAGCTGTGTGAAAATCTTGGAATAAACACCCCAAATCTGGTAGAGTTCACTGGGGTTTTGTTACTAACCTAAAGAATCATTTTGAGTAGAGTCATAGACATGGATGGTGCTTTATGGAAGATGTGAAAAGACAGGTCCTTTCCACAAGGAGCTTAACAGTAATTCAGACACAAGGCAGCAAAGGATGACAAATAAACAGTACGAGGAGGACAAATGTTTCAATAGCAAAAGATGAGTTATGCTTATGTTACAGAGACCAGGTTTGATACAAGACTTACAGTGCTGTGTAAATCTTTTAGATTAACTGGCAGCTCAACTGTGGTTTGGGGTGAGTTTTGGTTTATGTCTTGCACTTTTCATTTTCCTCCAAACAGGAGGAGTATGTAAATTTCAAGATGTGCAAGTGTTAAAAGGTTCATTCAAACTGCTGTGATCTATGCCAGACAAGTTTTGTTTTCCCTTGGTCTACTTAGTGTTTTTTGCTATCAATATAATTAATCTTGTTGCAGATTGGAAATTACAGTACCCTTTGTTTTCCTTGTTCTGTATTTCTTGTGCATCCAAATCTCCCCCTAAAACTCATGGAAATGCGGACTATGTAGGGAATGCAACATTAGGCCTTATTTAAGCATTTGTACATTTCAGATATAGATCAAATAAGGTTATTTTTCTGCACACTTTAGAGTTTTTCTGACTAATTTTTGGCAGGTACTTTATGTACAAGCATGTAATATTCAGTATGATGTGGAAATAAAATTTGAGGGGAAATTTTAGTTATTTTCATTTTAGAAAATGAGGCATTGTTCAAAAGGTCCCCATCCCCTCATTTTCTTTCAATAAAAATTCCATCAGTGTTAGTGTCTGACTGGAATCTACATATTATCTTGCAAGTATTGAATACAGTCCCGTTAGTGCCCATGTTTTCCCCTTGCAGGCTGATGGGAGCAATTATGGTCAATGAACTTCAAAGTAGAAACCTTCTCAGTAGCCTTGACAACTCCATCATTATAGTTTATCGTGTCAGGAATCCCTTTAGATAGGGATTTATTCCCAAGGCTGAAGTCATTCAAGTGTATATTACATCCAAAAAACTATGCTGAAAGAATTGTACGGTTGCAAAGTCAGCTACTCAGAAGTTAGGAAATATGAGAGTTAAGGTTGTGGCTCACTTATGCACATACATTATGATACAGTCTTCATTACATGATCGCATGCTGGGTTTTTTCCATATGACCCCTGCCTCATCTGACGTTGTGCAGTCTATATGGCTTTATAAAAATTTAATAAGAAGTGAATATAATCTAACTGGAATATGCTTCATGCAAAAGGTCTCTTGTAAGGTATCATTACAAAGCTTATTATCTACTGAGTGTGGTCATCCTATTTGTATAAATGTACCACTCTTGTATCTGAAACTAGAAATATGAAATATAACTCTGAGGGCCTATTGTAATTATGTAAAGTGTGGGCCATTAATGGTGGTTTGAACTCTTGATGATTCGCATTAACTAGGACCATTGTCTGCAAATGGCTGTTTTTTACCTGTAAGTCTTCCTGTATGTGTGTGTGCTGGCAAGTGGGTAATGAAGTCTTGCAGTGACATGTGATCATGTCACCTGAACTGGAATCTGCCTTTAACCTGGTGACTTTCCATTGAGAAGGAGGGGATGGGAACTCAAGAGAGGGACAAAAGTATTCCTGCCTAATGCAAAAGATATATAAAGGGGTGGAAGAGAACAAAGACAGAGAGGAGCCATCATGAAGAATCCCTTAGCCACCACCTGAGCTGGAACAAGAGCTGTACCAGAGGAAAGAATTGTGCCCAGGCCTGGAAGGTGTTCAGTCTGAGGGGGAAAAAAAACTTACTGAAGCATCTCTGAGGGTGAGATTATCTGTATTCAGTTTGATTAGACATAGATTTGCACATTTTATTTTATTTTGCTTGGTGACTTACTTTGTTCTGTCTAAGCTTTCGTGGGCTACAGCTCACTTCTGAGCTGTAGCCCACAAAAGCTTATGCTGAAATAAATTTGTTAGTCTCTAAGGTGCCACAAGTACTTGTGTTCTTTTTGCGGATACAGACTAACACGGCTGCTACTCTGAAACCATTTGTTCTGTCTGTTACTACTTGTAACCACTTAAATCCTACTTTCTGTATTTAATAAAATCACTTTTTACTTATTAACTCAGAGTATGCATTAATACCTGGGGGAGCAAACAACTGTGCATATCTCTCTATCAGTGTTATAGAGGGCGAGTATTTATGCGTTTACCCTGCATAAGCTTTATACAGGGTAAAATGGATTTATTGGGGTTTAGACCCCATTGGGAGTTGGGCATCTGAGTGCTAAAGAGAAGCACACTTCTGTGAGCTGTTTTCCGGTAAACCTGCAGCTTTGGGGAAGGAGCTCAGACCCTGGGTCTGTTTTGGAGCAGACGGGAATGTCTGGCTCAGCAAGACAGGGTGCTGGAGTCCTGAGCTGGCAGGGAAAACTGGAGCAGAGGTAGTCTTGGCACATCAGTTGTCAGCTCCCAGGGGGGTTTCTGTGATCCAACCCGTCACACCTCATTCTCTGAGTAGTTATTCATGTTCAGAGCCCAGTTCCAATTCACTTCAATGGAACTTGCTGAGTGCTCAGCACTCCTGCAAATCTGGCCCCAGTTGTCTGACACTGGGCATCTAGAAAAGTAGGACTACATAGTTAGTGGCCAACTGTGAACGTTGTGATTTAAGTGAGTTGCCCAGCATCACATAGGAGCTCCAGTTTTACAGGTGGCATTCAGCTTTGTTAACCACTAGACTGTCCTGTCTCTTGATACAATCCCTTGCCTCATTCACTACACGACATCCAGCTTCTGTGACAAATGATGTAGGGGTCCTATTGACAACAGCCTCTTTGACAACACGACTGATTCATCCCCAAGCAGTTCCATCCTATCCACTGAATGAAATGGGGGTGTCCTGTGTTTAAGCAATAGTGTTTGATCATGTCTTAAAGACTGTAAAGGGACGGAATTAAGATTACACAGCCACTTTAATTCTGGCATTTCCCAGTTTTTTAGTGCTTTTCTGTGCAATTGTAACTCTTTTTTAATGCATTTTTCTCTGTAATATTTAGTATGTGTGTATGCATATAGATGTAGTACACTACAAACTAACTATTGCCTGTGTTTATTGATAAAATACCCTTTCTCCTGTCCAGTAACAAACAAACATTGAGGCAGTACTTATATTGCTGCACAGAGAATTAAAATGCAAAAAAACACCTGAAATTGTGCAAAAGCCCCTGTAGTGTGATTTTTTTCAGAAAAGAGGGGGTGGTCATACTGAGAGAAAAACACTAAAAACCTCTGGGGTTATTTTTTGGAAGAGGGATGAGCTGGGGGGTACCTAAGGATATATCACACAGTACTGACCACTTCAGGGAAAGCTCTGTCACCTGCATACTTAAGGTGTTGTGGGTGGTGTAGCTGGGTGGTTCATGTCCCTAAATACAGAAAAAAGATGGTGTGCACACCAGGTAAGTGATTACCAAGTGCTTCACCTCTGCAGAACAAGCTTGGACGTGTGGCTTGAAGATGAATTTTGTTGGCTTTATTATTCCTATCCCCCTTTCTTATGTAACATATTCCATTTTTTTCATCCTTTTTATATGTGGATTTAGGAGTCTGGGATGGTGCTAGCTTGAAAGCCTGGGGTTGAAATTGCCTATCCACAGAAAAGGTTAATACAGGTAGTGGCAGCTCATGTTTCCTACCCCAAAATGAACCTGAAACCTGACTGTTAGGGAGGATATTTCATTTTCTGTATACATTCAGTCTGGTCTCTGCTGAGTCTGGGAAGAGCAGTAGTTGGTGGATTTGGGTATGTGGACACCTGTTTGCTAGCAAATCATCTGAGACTAACTCGTTTCACAGCAAGCACTGTCATTTTTATCACTTTCAAAATAGTGTCTCAGTTTCAAAAAGTTGCTGAACATTACTGTAAAAATAGGGGAGGACTAGATGGTTCCTGATATTTGTAATTGTAAATCGAACCATTTACCCATTCATTGATATGAATCCAGTCTAGGTTGGTAATGAAATGTTACTATCTTTTGTGGCTTGTGAATTTGGTGGGTCTCTGGTTCCTAGTGCACAACTGTATTTATCACAAAAATATAGATAGAACCATTATTGGCAGTCTCAGCAGAAAGGCCAAAGATTGAATGAATGGGCTGTGGGAACTTTCTCAGATCTTGCCTGGAGTTTCCACTGTATGTGGGGAAACTTGCACTGCCATTTCCTGTGCTATACCTTTCTGAAATAAATGAAGCAGTTAGTTTTCAGAGATGCCCACATGGCTTCCTTCTTCAGCAGTAAATTCGCATGTGCTTGCAAACACTCCCACGCCGCCCCTCCCCTCAAATTATAGAATAGGATTAAGTAAGTAAAGCTCACTCCTTTGTTGCTGGAAGATAAATCCTTTCTGCTGCCTGAGGGGGAGCCAGCTCCCTCAGGCATGATTGAAAGAATATTGAAAGTAAAGACAGTGATTGAATACTTAGGCCTGGTCTACACTACGTGTTTAAACCGAATTTAGCAGCGTTAAACCGATTTAACCCTGCACCCGTTCACACAATGAGGCCCTTTATATCGATATAAAGGGCTCTTTAAACCAATTTCTGTATTCCTCCCCGACGAGAGGAGTAGTGCTGAAATCGGTATTGCCATGTCGGATTAGGGTTAGTGTGGCCGCAAATCGATGGTATTGGCCTCCGGGCGGTATCCCACAGTGCACCATTCTGACCGCTCTGGAAAGCAATGCACTGGCCAGGTAGACAGGAAAAACCCCACGAACTTTTGAATTTCATTTCCTGTTTGCCCAGCGTGGAGCTCTGATCAGCACGGGTGGCGATGCAGTCCCAAATCCAAAAAGAGCTCCAGCATGGACCGTACGGGAGATACTGGATCTGATCGCTGCATGGGGAGACAAATCTGTTCTATCAGAGCTCCGTTACAGAAGACGAAATGACAAAGCATTTGAAAAAATCTCCAGGCTATGATAGACAGAGGCCACAGCAGGGACTCAGCACAGTGCTGCGTGAGAAGTGTAACAGAAAGCCAAAGAATCAAATGGACGCTCATGGAGGGAGGGAGGGGGTACTGAGGACTCCAGTTATCCCACAGTCCCCGAAAAGTATTTGCATTGTCGGCTGAGCTCCAAATGCCTGAAGGGTCAAAAACATTTTCCCGAGTGTTTCAGGGTGTACATCGTCAATTTACACCCTTCCCCTCCGCCCCCAAAAGAAAAGGGAAAAAAATAATTTCTCGCCTTTTTTCAATGTCACCCTATGTCTACTGCATGCTGCTGGTAGACGGGGTGCTGCAGCGCTAAACACCAGCATCCCCTTCCCGGTGGCAGACGGTACAATATGACTGCTATCCATCGTCATCATCAGCCCATGAGTGCTCCTGGCTGGCCTCAGTGAGGTCGGCCGGGGGCGCCTGGGTAAAAATAGGAATGACTCCCGGCAGATGGTACAAAAGGATTGGTAACCGTCCTCATCATAGCAACTGGAGGCTGAGCTCCATCAGCCCCCCCCCCTTTCATGTCTAAAGAAAAGATTCTGTACTGCCTGGACTATCATAGCAGCGGGAGGCTGCCTCCCCCTCATTTTATCTCACTAAAAGTCAGTGTTTCTTATTCCTGCATTCTTTATTACTTCATCACACAAATGGGGGGACACTGCCACGGTAGCCCAGGAGGGTTGGGGGAGGAGGGAAGCAATGGGTGGGGTTGTTGCAGGGGCACCCCCTAGAATGGCATGCAGCTCATCATTTCTGCGGGATCTCTGGGGCTCTGACACGGAGCGGCTGTGCTCTCTGGTTCTCTAGTACACTTGCCTCATATTCTAGGCAGGACTGACTCTATTTTTAGACAAAACATAAAGAAGGGAATGACCCAGGGAGTCATTCCTATTTTTGTCCATGCGCCCCCAACCGACTTCAGCAAGGCCAGCCAGGAGCACCCATGACAGCAGCAGACAGTACAAAAGGATTGATAACCGTCATCGCCAATTTCCAAATGCAAACGGTGCAAAATGACTGATAACCATCATCTCATCGCCAATTTACAATGGCAGACGGTGCAATAGGGATGGTAATTGTCTCTGCTTCCTTGCAAAGGCAAATGAATGCTGCTGTGTAGCACTGCAGTACCGTGTCTGTCAGCAGCATCCAGTACACATACGGTGACAGTGACAAAAGGCAAAACAGGCTCCATGGTTGCCATGCTATGGCGTCTGCCAGGGCAATCCAGGTGAAAAAGGGCGCGAAATGATTGTCTGCCATTGCTTTCATGGAGGAAGGCTTGAGTGACGACATTTACCCAGACACTGTTTTTGCCCCATCATGCATTGGGATCTCAACCCAGAATTCCAATGGGCGGGGGAGACTGCGGGAACTATGGGATAGCTACGGGATAGCTACCCACAGTGCAACGCTCCGGAAATCGACGCTAGCCTTGGTACATGGACGCACACCGCCGAATTAATGTGCTTAGTGTGGCCACGTGCACTCGACTTTATACAGTCTGTTTTTAAAAAACCGGTTTCTGTAAAATCTGAATAATCCCGTAGTGTAAACATACCCTTTATGTGAGTTAAATCAGAATGATCGGACTTCCAGAAATTGATTGTCTGAAACTGAAGAAGAAACTAGCAATTTTGAGGACAGATTATCTAAAATCCTTAATCTGTTTTGTAAAGTAGAATCGTCACAGGCATATTTTAGGAGATTAAGGAAATCATAACAGCCAAAATAGATATTCATGTGACCTGCATGTGTGAATGGGTATATAATGAAGACAGTTGTTGCTTTTGGGGATCATTTTTTTTCGTCTTAATACCCTAATGTTTCTCTTTGGTGAAACTGAGGGAATAAACAATTTCAGGAGCCTCTTCTGATTTTCTTAAAATCTTGAAAGCATTTCTCTTTAAACAACTTATATTTCCTTAGGTGTGGCAGCAGAATTTTCAGTTGGCTTGTCTCCTGACCCCATTCTAATACCAAGAGAGTAGTATGTAACTTTTCTCCACATGTTGCCCCCAAAGTGCAATACAACAATATAATCATTTGGCACATATATTGTTTTTCATTTAATAATTTACTATCAGTAGTAGTGTGCAAAGTGCTTTACAGACTGGTACGAACCGAGGGTCCATGCCCTCAACAGCTTGCATTCTAGGGCTATGTCTACACTTGAAGCTGGGGATGTGATTCCCACCTCGCATAGATGTAGTCGTGCTAGCGCCAATGAACTAAGTGCTCTAAAATAGTAGTGTAGCTGGGGTAGCAAGTGCAGTGCAGGCTAGCCATACCAAGTACATGCCCACAAAATATATAATGCAGCCCCAAAGAAAGCATGTGGTAAAAATGGAGAGATCTAGATTCTAGCAGAATCCTTATTTATGCACATGTCAAAAAAAAAAAAATCACAGACTTCACCATGGCTTACTCTGCTTCCAGAGCAGGTTGCAGTGGTGCTTCAAAGGAGGCCCTGTAAGGGATGTCACGTTCTTCTCCCTAGAGACTGATGTTGCTGAACCAGTGCTAATCTGATAGTTGTGAAGCTGATGGGGAAATTCCTTTTCTGTAATCAATTTAAGTGGTGTCATGCTTCCATTTCCAAAATGGCATGGGGATAGCTCAGTGGTTTGAACATTGGCCTGCTAAACCTAGGGTTCTGAGTTCAATCCTTGAGGGGGCCATTTAGGGATCTGGGGCAAAAATCTGTCTGGGGATTGGTCCTGCTTTGAGCGGGGGGTTGGACTAGATGACCTCTTGAGGTCCCTTCCAACCCTGATAGTTTATGATTCTATGAAAGATCATGGAATTTTTTCTCTACTTCTGGGCAGAGTGGCTTTGGAGTCCAGTGTTTAGTCTGTCTACTCATGTGGCAACATAGTATCTGTGTGCTTCCCAAGTGTTGAAAAATAGAAATAACAATTTCTTTCCTTTCAACACTATATGAGAAATAGTTCAATTACTGAAGTATTTGGTTTGTGTGTGTGGAAAAACTAGTCATAGACTTTAAGTCAGAAGAGACGATCGTGATCATCTAGTCAGACCTCCTGTACGTTGCAGGCCACAGAACCTCACCCACCCACTCCTGAAATAGACCCTAACTGCTGGCTGAATTACTGAAGTCCCCAAATCATGGCTTAAAGACTTCAAGTTATAGAGAATTCACCATTTACACTAGTTTAAACCTGCAAGTGACACATGCTGCAGAAGAAGGTGAAAAATTTCCAGGGCCTCAGCCAATCTGACCCAGAGGAAAATTCCTTCCTGACCCCAAATATGGTGATCAGTTAGACTCTGAGGATGTGGGCAAGACCGATGAGGCAGATACCTGGAAAAGAATTATCTGTAGTAACTCTGAGCCCTCCACATCTAGTGTCCCATCTCCAGCAGTTGGGGAATTTTACTACTGGCAGTCACCAATGGGCCACATGCCATTGTAGGCTGTCCCATCATACCATGCCCTCCATAAATTTATCAAGTTCAGTCTTGAAGCCAGTTAGTTTTTTTGCCCCCACTGCTCCCCTTGGAAGGCTGTTCCAGAACTTCACACCTCTGATGGTTAGAAACCTACCTCTGATTTCAAGCCTAAACTTGCTGATGGCCAGTTTATAGCCATTTGTTCTTGTCTCAACATTGGTGCTTAAGTTAAGTAAGTCCTCTCCCTCCATGGTATATATACCGCTAATGTATTTATAAGAGAGCAGTCATATCTCTCCCCTCAGCCTTCTTTTGGTTAGGATAAACAAGCCGAGCTCTTTGAGTCAGATCATCCTAGTAGCCCTTATCTGCACTTGTTCCAGTTTGAATTAGTCTTTCTTAAACATGGGAGACCAGAACTGCACACAGTATTCCAGATGAGATCTCACCAGTGCCTTGCATAATGGTACTAACACTTCCCTGTCTTTACTGGAAGTACCTTACCTGATGCATCCTAGGACTGCATTAGCCTTTTTCATGGCTGCATCACATTGATGGCCCATAGTCATCCTGTAATCAACCAATACACCCAGGTCTTTCTCCTCCTCTCTCACTTCCTACTGATATGTCCCCTGTTTATGGCAAAACTTCTAAATGCATGGCCTTGCACTATTAAATTTCATCCCATTTCTATTACTGCATTTTACGAGGTCATCCAGATCTTATTGTATGATCGGTGGTCCTCCATATCGGCAGTACCTCTCAACTTTGTGTCATCCGCTAATTTTATTAGCGCACACTCACTTTTTGTGCCAAGGTCAGTAATAAAAATGTTATATAAGATTGTTCCCAACACCTCCCTCCAGTATGACCTGTTCTTCAAGGGAATCAAGTTCAGCAGCTATTTCAATTGTTTTACTGCCTCCTTTCTGTGTTATCTGTAACAATAAATCTTGCTATCTACTTAGACCTAAGAAAAGGGCATCGGAAACTCTTACACTCTACATAGCTGGAGGACTCTACATACTTGCGTATATATGATTGCACTATGTTCACTACTGTACTAATTCTTAAGGCTCCTACTTTTCTGCATTTGAGGGAACCTAATGTTCTTCCTCTCACTTGTGTGTTTCCTCAGTTGTTTACTAAACGATTTCTCCTTTTTCATATTTTGTCTGTTGATTTATAACATTATTTTCTAGGATGTTAAATGGCCCAGTTAAGATGGAAATAAGTGAACGTACAATGAGACCTGTACAAGACCTCCTGTCTTGAGAACATCCTTAAGTGTCTTCAAATACATTTGACAATTCTGTTTGTGGAAAATCTGTTAATTAACCAGCTTTGTCTGCCCTTTGTTGCTTAAGGTAAATTCTATTTACTTTGTGACTGTGAAGTTCAATGGTTTCTAGGAGTTGATTTTTCTGAGGTCATTCTCCCCATTCCTTTGCTTCCAGGTAGGCATCTTACTACTTGGAAGTATTTGCACCCTAGCTATGCAACAACCCTCTCTCATACAGTCCCTCTGACTTCAAGGGCACTGCTTATGTGAACAATGATCTCTTGAAAGAGTCAGAGTTGTAGGGATTTTCGAGCTACAGTTATTCTACACTCTCATGATACATCTGGGAGAATATCTTGAATATCAAATATTCCACATGATTAAATTTCTCTGTTCTTTCTCCACTATCAGGAAAGATCCTTGTCTTGGTGGCATCCCTCATTATGGGAGATGCTTTTATATGCTGTTCTAGATTCCATTTTTGATAGACTGTCTTTAATCAAATGTGTTTCATTAGACATGCAAGTCCTGTAAGGGCGTGATACCTGGGTCAAGGCAATCTGATGACTAGTGCTTATTTCACTGAACATAAAAGTCTGATTCTCATAATTCATTTGCTAAAACCTAACACTTTTCTTTTTCCTAAATAGACTTTCAGTAACTTACATGAGTTTATCTCAATTGGTCCCACATAAACTTGCCCTAATTTCATCTACTAAGTGTGAAACTTATCAGATGCTGCCTGAACTGTGTTGCTAATGGATGTTCAAATAAACAGAATTTCTTCTCCTTTTGAACAGACTTGTTTAACTTAAAGTGCAATATGGGAAGCTTTCAAAATTGCAACATAAGAGTCTGTTATCAGATGTACCACTTCATTAGTTTTTAAAGGGAGTTATTCTAACAGGCCAGAGTAAACAGTAGAAATAAAATGAATGTGATGTGATGTGTGTCTAGTCTTGACACAGTCTCTCTCTCACTCACATACCGGTATACTGAAACTTGTTGATAGTGAACTTTGTGTGTAAAATGAAACTCTCATGATTCAGTGAATTGTAGTGTGAAAATTGAAGTTCTGGTTTAAAAAGAAATTGCTTAAAGTGAATTTTTTGTGTATGGATGAATTGGTGCTGGAAATATTAACTATGAAATAGTTTCCCTCTGTTACTATAGGCTGGAATTACCAAATTCTATTCAGACTCTCATAGAGATAAGGTGTTTCATAGCCAATGACTTGAAAGCTAAAAATCAGTACTTTTAAATAGATTCTATTTGATCCCCAAAAGTCTTATCCATCATATGGATGTTGCCAGTCTTGACACTTTCTTTCATTCTTTAATCTCAAAATAACCTTTCCTTTCTCATTTAATTCCTACATACGTGATGGGTTACACAATAAATACTGTAGTTCCTTTTCTGAAAAGGAAATGGAGAATGACCTCAGTGTCTCTCTTCATTGCTTAATTTCAAAATCCTTGATGAACTACCAGCTGAATTAGCCCCCTTTCTGAAAAAGGGATACAAGCGGACATACTTATTTTTCTGGAGAGGCACCTGAAGCCTGGTCGCTTTACTATGAAAAAAATTTCAGATTTGTATAGTAAGCCCTTGTGTCCTAAACTGAAAATTGTTTGAAGAACAACTCTCTGTGCATTAAATAAAAAGCAGGTGAAAACAAAACACCCCCCCTTCTACTCTCGCTGAACCTGTGATAACTGGCAAGTAAATTTGACAGATCTATTTGACTAAGGTAGTAATATACATAGTTCCCGTACTAAAGTGAATTCAGAGATTTCTTTTGCCGACACTTTTGTCCTTCAGTTAGAAAGCATTCACCCTCAGACTCCTTAACAACTAAGTATGGATTTGTAAAAGGCAAATATACTGTAGCTCTGAACACAAGAGCTTTACATAACCTGATTGTGAACATATCTTCCCCTGTGGCATTGCTTTTGCTTGATGTGGAAAAAACCTTTTTTTTCCATATAGCTGTTCTCTTGACTGCTTTACAGTGGTTTAGTTTTTGGACCTAAATTGATCAAATACATTTCATTATTATATGTTAACCCTTCTGCAAAAATATTACTAACTGTCCTCCTTTCACATATTTTTGTTTGAGCCCTTAGCAATGAAATCGAACAGCAGTTAATGGCTTCCCTGGCCAGTATGTAAAAATTAAAGAAGTTCTGTATGCTGACAACACTATTAACTCCTCACTTAAAACAGTTCTTGTTTTTTTTTTTTTTTTTAGGTATTTCTTATGTGTCAGCATTCTAAAGGAGTCAGATACCTCACAATAGGTGTCGCTTACTCTTTCAGTAATTATGCAGAAAATGTTTAAAGTGGCACATGTAATGAAACTCTGGTGTGCCTTGAAACTGTTGTGGAGGATTCTCTGGAAACTGTCAAAATAATGGGATTGTGTTCTCTATTCACTTCCCCTTTACATCATGCTCTCAAAATAATTTGTAACATTAAATACATTTAATGTAATAATAGGGTGCCCCAAACTGGATTTGCCAATCTAGTCACCTAGAAATATAATCTGATATATGGTCCTGGAGTAACAATTTTAGAGGATCCCAAGTGACAGTGTGGCCAGATGTCCTGATTTTATAGGGACAGTCCCGATATTTTGGGCTTTTTCTTATATAGGCACCTATTCTCTTCCCCCACCCCCACCTCATCCTGATTTTTCTCACTTGATATCTGGTTGCCCTACTTAGCAGCCTACACATTTTCAAAACTTAGAAGTATCATTGAAAGTCAGGAGGACTTAGAAGCCTAAGGGCTTGCATACACTTCAAACGCTACAGTGGCTAGCTGCAGCTGTGATGCGATAGCACTTTAGTGTAAACACTACCTACCCTGACAAGGGTTTTTCCCATTGGTGTAGGTTATCCACCTCTTCGAGAAATGGTAGCTATATTGATGGAAGAATTCTTTTGGTGACCTAGTTCTGTCTATACCAGGAGTTAGGTTGGCTTAACTATATCACTCAGGAGTGTGGATTTTTTACACCCCTGAGCTACCTAATATTTTAATGTAGATCAGTCACTTTTGTGTGAAAGTCACTTTTGAAAATGGGAGTTGGGTGGTTCTGAAAATTCTGCTTCTTGTCTATGCACAAAATTACACTGGTTTAACTGAAGATAGGATTTAATATTGATTTGAACTGGTGGAAGCCATTGGGTAAATGAAATTATATTGGCTTAAAGTTGGTTAGCCATAGAGAATCTTCTTTATTGGACAAGCAATCTAATCTGGTGGTTCCTTATTTTGCTGAACTATTTTCTTCATAGTTTTATTTAGAATGACTTTTCTTACTCTTTTCTACTATTTTAATCCTATCAGTGCAACTTCCAGTATTAACATTCACCTTGTATTGCAAGTCATTGTTTTTCCTGTTGTGGAAACAGGAATATTGCTACAGTCTTTGAGTTGAACAAGTTACAGAATTAATATAAATTAAATGACAATATTCTACTATATAGTTCTCATTTGTGAAGCACTGTTTTATTCTGAGTCCCTGCAGGCATAAGATTATGTTCAGTCTAGTAGATACATAAGAAAATGAATGTCATAATAGGTCAGATTTCAGTCTTTCATTACAAAACGTAGGAACCTAGAAATAGTGCTTCAGTAACAATTGAGCTGAATATTATTATTATTATACCAGCGCTTTGGAGTGGAGCCCAGAGCTGGAGCGCAGAGCAGCTCCGGAGCAGTGGAGTTGCAGGTTTTTGCCTGGAGCTGGAGCGGAGCTGGAGCACAGCTCCAAAGCCCTGTCTTATACTGTGTTCAATATACACCTCTGCCCTGGTATAATGCGACCCGATATAACATGAATTCGGATATAACGCGGTAAAGCCGTGCTCCGGAGGATCAAAGCAAGTTCGATATAACGCGGTTTCACCTATAATGCAGTAAGATTTTTTTTGGCTCCTGAGGACAGTGTTATATTGGGGTAGAGTGTACTTATAAAAGATCTAGACGTAAACGTAAAATCTCAGCTGATAAAATTTGCAGATGACACGACGATTGCTAGAGTGGTAAAAAATGAGGAGTCATCCAGAGCAATCTGGACACTTGGTTAGCTGGGCCCATTCAAGCAAAGTGTATTTTAATATAGCCAAATGCAAGGTGCTACATCTAGGTACAGACCGCTCCAGCTCTCCCCCCCGCCCCACACATAGGAGCTGCCATCAGAGGGGGTGCGGGTTTCTTTTGGGAGCCAACTGAGGTAAGCACTGCACCCCTCACTCTCTCCCGCACCCCTGCCCCAGCCCAAAGCCTGCCTCCAAACGCCCGCCCTCTGCACTCCCTCCTGTACCCCAACTTCTTGCCCCAGTCCAGAGCTCGCACCCGAACGCCTGCCCCTTGCGCCCCCTCCTGAATCTCAACCGCCTGCCCAGCTCAGAGCCTGCACCCAAACTCCCTCCCAGAACTCAACCTCTCCTGCATCCAAACTGTCTCCCAGAGCCTTGGGTAGGGCGGGGGCGGGAGTGGGGGTGATGGGACTTGGACCTGTCTGGTCACCACCAAAAATTATACAAACCTGCCGCCCCTGGTTAAGCACTGGAATAAATTGACTAGGGAAATTGTGGAATCTCCATCATTGGAGATTTTTAAGAGTAGGTTAGACAAACACCTGTCAGGAATGGTTTAGATAATACTTACCCCCTGCCACGAGTGCAGGGCTCAGGACTAGATGACCTCTCGATGTCCGTTCCACTCCTATGATTCTATTGTACCAAAATTTTGTGAAAGAGATGGGTGTATTTCCTGTGATCTGGTAGTACAGGAAAGGGTGCGACGCATACTATACAGGAAATATACATGTAACTTGGCAGTTAAACTATAGAATTTCTACTTCATGCTGCATAGAACAGAATGCATATCTGTTCAAATGCTTAGAGCCAGTTTATTCCAATTTGGCTATGATCATGTAGATGCCTTATGATTTCTTATACTAAGTAACTGCAAATAATAGATATTTTAGTCGTATCTTTTCCTGTACTTATGGAATCCCACTTGACTGACATTGACTGTCACAAAAAAGCTACTCAGTGTATTTGCTTTCTTTTAGGTTTAATTAATCTATCTAAATTATGTAAACATCACTGCTAACAGTTTGAAAACATAGTACGTACAGGACAGAAATGCTGAACAGCGTTTCTAACAGTTGATTTTTAGTGTATTCCGCATCTCAGATATCTGGCTAATTTTATGTGATTATTATAGATAAGATTCTTGATGGACAAATTTGAAGTATTATGAGCTTGTAATTGTGTTATACTGATTAGTTACACACATATTTTAAAATATTTTTTTATCGATTGTACTCTTAATAAATTTGAATAATAGCCATTGTTCTCTGCCAAATACCAGCTGAGTTTATTTCTATAAATCAATAAATGAATTGTAGAAACAGTCTTTATATGCAGTAATGCAGTATATGCAGAATACTTCTTATGCCTACCTGGATAATATTTCTTTTATTATTTCTTAAAATGTAATAAAGATGGAATTTAAATCAAATAATGCCTTCAGAGCACATGACAGTTATTTTTGTCTTGTAGAAGTCCGTGGGTAAATTTATCACAACATTTGCTATGCTGCTATGGTTATAGATCAATTAGGGTTTTCATTGTAAATCCTACAATTAAGAAGTTATGAGATATGTAGGTGGAAAAATTCTCTCCAGTTTCAGTACTGGTATGAAAGGCTCTAACGTAGGGTGGGAAGTTAGGGGTGGAGATTGAGGTTACAGGTCTCTCTCATCTTTATTTTGCGTAAACATATTTGTTTTTAAATATTTTTGGTACTCATTCACAAATGGCTTTAGTTTTGAATAGCAGATTTTTCAGGCCATTAGATTTTTAACGATCACCAGTTGCTTTAATATTTGCAGACTGGTAATCTATTGACTTGTGCAACTTTAGTATTTAAAATATATAGTCTCGGTGAATGTTTCATAGACTGTCCTTGCTCTTGTCACTTTCATAACCTTACTTACTTTTCAGTTTTGAGGATGTATTTTATGTTGGTAAGGAAATGCTTCCTGCAGCTAGTGCTGTAATCTCTAATTGCTGTTGAAAAATTTCCTCCAATTTTTCCACTGGCTTGTCAGGGAGATGAAATACTAAATTAGTAAAAAAGAGAGCTTCAGAAATCTGTTTTTAATATGTAGGAAACAAATCTGAATTAGTGGTATATGTTCATGGCAAAGTGTTTGATCAGAGGTCTCTGTCTAAAATGGGGAAGGAGACAGTTAAATAGACCTTAATATTTTGACATCTCTGCTAGGGAAAATTGCGTTGACTTCTATTCAAAGGTAATAATTGTTTATTGCCAACTACTTTTGCTTGAATCTTTTCAAAAGTATGAATATTTATTGCTTGAGAGAGTTTCTGGATTGATATCCCCATTGACTTTACCATACCTGATATGGGGAAAGTTAGCAACAGTAGTTCTAGCTTCCTTTCAACCTTCCTGTGTTTTTAACCCAGATGACTTGGGGACTACTGATGGGGGTGAGAAAGTGGCTGAGACAGTCCATTTACGGTAGTCCTTGGCCTCTTTGCAAAGTGCTAGTTAGTACTAGCTGAGGTGGAGATTCTGGGAAGTTTCCACCAGTACACCAAGAACTGGGCTGAAATTACCAACTCATTAACACTGACCATTGAACAGCCATCTGACTGAATTCAGGCCCCATTGCAGAGTATAGATAGGGTAATGAAACAAGCATTCCAGTGTAATGGGTTGAATTCTGTGATGATGTAAATAACTGCACACTCATTTACTTATGGTCTTTGGGGTTTCGACAGTGCTTAATTGTTGCCAGGGCTGAGCACCGGCACCTCCAGGCTTGGCAGTTCATAGCCCTGGCACCTCTGGGCTTGCTGCATCAGTTACGAATGTAAAAAAAAATTGCGTGAGCCCCAGCACCTAATGGCTTGCGCCCTGGCACCTCTTTCATTACAGTTAAGCACTGGGCTTGGACCATAGCTATCTCTGCCTTCTGTGAGCAGCATTTAGCACAATGCGTCTCAGGTATTTTTAGGCTTTTTATTGAGGGCAGTAAGTGACTAGGAGAGAAAAGGCCTGTTCAGATTAAGCATCTGTTGAGTTTCTGCTGAAGTCCTGTAGCTTGATTAATGTCCTAGCATCATAGCTGCTCCACCACTCAGGTAGTTTGCACACAGTGTAATGTTACAGCAAAATGCTAGTATTGATTAAGCTACTGTAAAAGTTTCCAAGAGTGCTTTCTTACATACCAAGATATTGGGATATGTGGTGGGATGTCTAGAATAGAGAAAACAGAGAGCCCTTTGAATGAACAAAACAGTGATCCTTGTATAAAGAGCATACTTGGAAAAATATCACTATAATTAAAATATACAGGGCAGTTAGTCTACATAAAGCTTACATTTAGCATGTCTCAAAGGAAAATTACCCAGAGAATGAATTCTTTTTATAGTTGAAAATGAAGCACGAGTGTATTTTTCTTTCCCACATCCAGGGTGTGGGGTTTCTGCAGTCCGCTCAGTCTTAAAACTTAGAACTTCTTTATGCCTTCCTCCCTCCCTCAACTTTAAGCTCATGGCCACTGTCTGAACCAGGATTGTTGGTAATAAATCTCTTCAGACTTAGCCATTGCTGTTCCTGGGTTGGCTAATTGGGTCGCTTCAGAATGAAGCATGGTTTGGGGTTTTTCTTTTGTTGCTCCTTCATGCTACAGCATTCCCAAGGGACATTTACTCTTACGGTGGCATGTAGAGTACAGACGCTGCATGCCCAGCTACCCCCAGGTGTAAATCGCCGTGTAGGTGGTGAGGCACAGCTTAGGCAAGGAGAGTGTCCTATACACGTGAAGCCCCTAGGGCAGTGGTCACCAAGCAGTCAATCCTAGCGGATCTCCCAGTCGATCGTGATCTCTGGTGGTGCAGCGTGGCTGCTACTAAGGCAGACTCCGTACCCTGACCCCATGGTGCTCCCGGAAGTGGCCAGTAAGGGCCCTAGGGGCAGCGGGAGGCAGAGGTCCCCCTCTGCGTGCTGCTCCTGCCTGCAAGCACCGCCCCCGCAACTCCCATTGGCTGTAAGAGCTGCGGGGGTGGTGCTTGCAGAGAGGGGCAGCATGCGGAGCCACATGCCCTATGCCCCCTCCCCCCAGGGGACGCAGGGATAGGTTGGTCCCTTCCGGGGAGCAGTGTGGGGCTGGGATAGACAGGGAGCCTGCCTTAGCCTTGCTGCGCCCGCCAACCAGGAGCCGCCGTAGATAAGTGCTGCCTGGGAGGAGCCAGCACCCCAGTCCTGAGCCCCCTCCTGGAGCCAGCACCCTGAGCCTCCTCCTGCACCCCAAGCCCCAGTCCTGAGCCCCCTCCCAGAGCCAGCACCCTGTACCCCCTTCTGCACCCCAACACTCTGCCCCAGCCCTGACCCCCTCCCAGAGCCAGCACCCTGTACCTCCTTCTGCACCCCAACACTCTGTCCCAGCCTGGAGCCCCACCTTGCACACAAACTCCCTCCCAGAGCGCACACCCTTCACCTCCCTGCTGTCCAAGCCTTTCACTGCCATGTGTAGCTACACACCTCAGTGACAAGCGTGGATGCAGCCTGCCTTTTCGCTGCAGCGTGTAGCTACATGTGCAGTGCCTGTACTCTACACACTGCTGTGAGCGTAGATATAGCCCTGCATTCAGCTGTCCCGTGAAAGTCAGAAGCTACAACTCGAATTAACATTTCTCCTGCTAGTGCAAAATGCTGATTGTTAGCCCAAAGGGTTTGCCACTTCCTTTTGTCTCCTAATTTTACTGTGTAACGTTTATATTGTGTTGTGAGATGCACTGTTGAGATGAAAATTAAAACTGAGGTCTCATAGCACTTTTCCACAAGAAGGGGCATTAGCTCTTGTGATCCTAGCCAAACTCCAATTTAAGTAATTAGATTCTGCACCCCTAGATTTGGTTTCAGTTTGATGCAGCATTCCTCTGCACTCCCTGTGCTAGACTGCGGAGTAATGTTGCTACATGTTGTTAAACAGAGTTCATATTCTATCTGAAGGGTCATTTTGTTGGTGGGTAAAGTGATCCCTATTTATATAATTGCTTATGGGCTTTTATGGAAAAAGACCGATGTGACTAAATACATACTATCAATATGGATTTTAGTGTTCTTGTTTTGTCTTTTCTGTGTATCTTTTAAAAACTATCTAAAATCCTTCTCTTGTCCTATGAGTGTCTAGTGCATGTTTGATACTATATGAATAATACCAATTGTTAAATCAATGAAGTAAAATGCATTATAAAAGGAAGATACTCTAATGTATGCATGCTCTTGCCCTTTCACAGGCTACAGAATATTTTTAAAGCTACCACCCACCGTGATCTTGAAATAACTTCGGATTTGTCACTTTATTAAAAAGATTGATGATGCAACTTAAAATGCAGCATGGTAAGTAGGTGGAAGTTATTCTGGCAAATCCTTCTGGCATTGGGAACTTACAGGACTTAAAAAAATTTCGCCAGTGCCTTCTAATCTGAGAACTAAGCCAGTTAGCCAGGATGTAAATTGTGTGGCCAAACCCCCTGCAATATAAAGGTGTATCAATTTTTGCACTGTTTATTATGTACTGCGTATAACATTGTAATTCAGTTTTCTACTGAATAATGACAGATAGTGATAATGACGGAGCAGAACAAATATTTGTCAAATACATTATTAGAACTTTGCCAGGATTTATCAAATATGCTTGTCAAATAGTGTTTGATGTGCTATAGAGCTTGAATAATGCAAAAAAGCATTATTGAAAAATGACATTGAAGTTTTTCCAATAATGTATTAGTTGAATCCTATTCTAGCAACTGTACTTATTGCATGGTTTTGGGCATCCCTTCTTTCACTTCCTGGCTTCACTCCACATTTTCTTTTCTCCTAGACTAGATCATGGTGCATCTTTTCCAGAATTATCTTCAATGTTGATTTCCTTTCTGATCATCATTCTCTTCTACTACTACTGCTATTACGGTAGCATCTCTCCGAATGGTTCCTTATTGTGGTAGGTGTACATACACCTAGTAAGAAACAAAGAGCTTACAGTCAAAATAGACAAGACAGACAAATGTTGGGAGAAAATAAGTGGTGTTCTTCCCCTACAAATTAGCGATTGAGGCACAAGGTCTTGATGGCCTGAGGTCACACAGGAAGTTTGTGGCAGACCTCAGTATCAAAACCAGATCTCCCAAGTTCTAGATCGATTCTTCCTTTCTACCTCCCCCTCTGAAATTTCATAGTTTTCATCCTACTTCTTTTCAAACGTCTCTCATCCCTGTTTCTTATGCCTGCCCAGTGTCCACACAGCCATCCACTCATGTTTACCCATGAACCTATATAGAACTTGGAAATTAGTTCACAAAACTAAGTGATTGGGCAACAAAATGGCAAATGAAATTTAATGTGGATAAATGTAAAGTAATGCACATTGGAAAAAATAACCCCAACTATACATACAACATGATGGGGGCTAATTTAGCTACAACGAGTCAGGAAAAAGATCTTGAGTCATCGTGGATAGTTCTCTGAAGATGTCCATGCAGTGTGCAGAGGCGGTCAAAAAAGCAAACAGGATGTTAGGAATCATTAAAAAGGGGATAGAGAATAAGACTGAGAATATATTATTGCCCTTATATAAATCCATGGTACGCCCACATCTCGAATACTGTGTACAGATGTGGTCTCCTCACCTCAAAAAAGATATTCTAGTACTAGAAAAGGTTCAGAAAAGGGCAACTAAAATGATTAGGGGGTTAGAGAGGGTCCCATACGAGGAAAGATTAGAGGCTAGGACTCTTCAGCTTGGAAAAGAGAAGACTAAGGGGGGATATGATAGAGGTATATAAAATCATGAGTGATGTTGAGAAAGTGGATAAGGAAAAGTTATTTACTTATTCCCATAATACAAGAACTAGGGGTCACCAAATGAAATTAATAGGCAGCAGGTTTAAAACAAATAAAAGGAAGTTCTTCTTCACGCAGCGCACAGTCAACTTGTGGAACTCCTTACCTGAGGAGGTTGTGAAGGCTAGGACTATAACAGTATTTAAAAGAGAACTGGATAAATTCATGGTAGTGAAGACCATAAATGGCTATTAGCCAGGATGGGTAAAGAATGGTGTCCCTAGCCTCTGTTCGTCAGAGGATGGAGATGGATGGCAGGAGAGAGATCACTTGATCATTGCCTGTTAGGTTCACTCCCTCTGGGGCACCTGGCATTGGCCACTGTCGGTAGACAGATACTGGGCTAGATGGACCTTTTGGTCTGACCCGGTACGGCCGTTCTTATGTTCTTATGTTACCTATTAGCCAGAGAATTAAACCTGCTATCCTCAGATAAGAACAAAAATGGACCCTGCTGCTAGGCGAAAGCCCAGTTAAGAAGTCATCAACCCCTCTTTTTTTTCTCTCTCTCTCCTTTCCACACCTACTCCTGTCCCCTTCAGTGCTAGGAAGTAAGAGGGTGCTGAGATTCCTGTCAAGGAGCTACCTTGAGTCCTGGGCATGGGTTACATTTCTTATATCTATAGCTAGTAGCTATCTGATAAAATTTGAAGCCATGCACAGACACCCCTCTATGTTCTGGAATGAATAAAGAGCATAAGACCATAGCACATAAGAGCTGCTCTACTGGGTCAGACCATGGCCCATCTTGCCTAGTATCCTGGCTCTGACAAAGGCCTGTATCAGAGTTTCGGGGGAATGTAAAGAACAGGGCAGTTCGGGAGTGATTCACCCCCATCTTCCACTCCTGGCTTCTGGGAGAGGTTTAGGGTCACCACAAGCATGAGGTTGCATCCCTGATCATCTTGGCTAATAGCCACTGATGGACCTATCCTCCATGAACTTATCCAGCTCTTTTTTGAACTCAATTATTGTGACAGGATTCCCAGGGTGCAACCTGAACTGTAGGACCGCTGAGCCCTCTGTCCCACCAAGCTGGGGTATCCCTCTCATACTGTGATGCTGTGACAAGCTACAAACCTCTGGCAGGTATTGCACTTACACAGATATCCACAGGGAGGGACACACCCAACTTAGTTACACGAATGCTTCTCCCAGCCACTCATGAACCAACCATAGGGAGGCTTCAGTCAGTTCCCCTCAGCTCCCCAGCCTTGCACTACCAGAATATACTGTCTTGCCCTGGTCAGAAGCCTGAGCAGTGTAAGTTCATTACCCAGTCTGCCCCTCCCTCAGTGTGGAGAGGGGACACACAGCCTTTGTAAGCTGATCTGAGATTTCTCAAGCAATTCAACCAAAATGTACTGTTTTAGGTAAAATATAAAACAGATTTATTAATTACAGAAAGATAGATTTTAAGTGATTATAAGTAGTAGGCATAGAGATCAAAGTTGGTCACCTAAGAAATAAAAGGAAGTTCACAATCTGAGTTCTATAAACTAAACAAGATTTGAATCAAGCAATGTCTCACCCTGATAGATAGTACAAACAGGTCACAGATCTTCAGTACACAGGCTGGAACTTTAGACAGCACTTTGAACTCTAATGCACTAGCCAGCTACACAGGAAAAGCCCCAGGAACTTTTTAATTTAATTTCCTGTTTGGTCAGCATGGCGAACTCAGCAGCACAGGTGACCATGCAGTCCCCCCAGAATCGTAGAGCATAGAATGTTCTTACGTTCCCCCTATCATCTTTGTTCCTGAGGTTATTGCAGATTAGAAGGTGAAAAAAACGCACTTGCAATGACATGTTTTCCTAGCTCATGCAGTCCTCCCGCACTGATAGGGCACAGCTTAATGCATGGAGGCATTCAGTGGCAGAGGGAAGGAAAGAATTAAGTGAGCGCAAAGAACGGAGGCTGGACGCGATGCTGAGGCTGATGGGGGAGCAAACGGACATGATGAAGCATCTGTTGGAGCTGCAGGAAAGCCAACAAGATACAGATCCCCACTGTATCCACTGTATAACCGCATACCCTCCTCCCCATGTTCCATAGCCTCCTCACCCAGATGCCCAAGAATGCAGGGAGGGGAGGCTCTGGGCACCCAGCCACTCCACTGTAGAGGATGGCCCAAGCAACAGAAGGCTGTCATTCAAACAGTTTGATTTTTAGTCTGGCTACAATAAGCAATGTGGCCTTGTCCCTCCCTCCTCTCTTCCCCCCACTCCTCCAGGCTACCTTGTCCATTATCTCATTTTTTTTTAATTAATAAAGAAAGAATGCATGGGTTCAAAACAATAGTTACTTTATTTTGAAGGGGAGGGGGTGGTTGGCTTACAGAGAATTAAAATCAACAAAGCGGGCAGGATTGCGTAAAGGAGAAGCACACACAACTCTTACACTGAAGCCTGGCCAGTCATGAAACTGGTTTTCAAAGCCTCTCTGATGCGCAGCGCGCCTTGCTGTGCTCTTCTAATCGCCCTGGTGTCTGGTGCGAAAAGATTGTCTGCCATTATTTTCACAGACGGAGGGAGGGGCGACTGACGACACGTACCCAAAACCACCCACGACAATGTTTTTGCCCCATCAGGCATTGGGAGCTTAACCCAGAATTCCAATGGGCAGCGGAGACTGCAGGAACTGTGGGATAGCTACTTACAGTGCACCTCTCTGTAAGTCGATGTTAGCCATGGTAGTGAGGACGCATTCTGCTGACTTAATGCACTTAGTGTGGACATAAGCAATTGACTGTATAAAATCAATTTCTAAAAATCGACTTCTATAAAATCGCCCTAATTTCGTAGTGTAGACATACCCTTAGTTTTACTTGTAGTGTGAAAGAATCAAGGCTAATTTTCCTCCAAGAGGTCTTCAGTTCACCACTGTTAACCTCATCTAAGAACCGATATGTTTCTCACCCTGTTCCTTTGCTAACATCAACTTGATTCTGGGAAATGACTTGCAAACATGTCCTCTGTTACCTGTAGAGTACTTGTGCCTTTGGTTTAAGGGCTAGAATGTTGAGCATGCAAGTTCCTGCCTGGTGAGACTAGAAGAGGAGAATTAAAGTACCGGTAATTCTATTGTGTTTATACCTTTTTCATATTTCTCTCAGAGCTATCCAACTAATTAATCCTAAAGCTAGGAGCAAATATGTTCCACTGTAGTTGCATTTATTTCTGGTTATTGGTTGAAGTCCCTGTTGAGTGTTGTCTTTCTCTACCTCTTTGTATTTCTTTTGCACAGAGAAGGCTGCCTTGACTAGTAAGAAAAAATTAGAGCAACATTTATTCATTTTAGAGCCATTCATGAAGTTTTATTATACAATGCTTTTGATAACTGCTGTTCAGTTTTATTCACAAGATCAACTCAGGCTATTCTCTTTAGCTTGTTTTTATAGATCTAAAGAGATTAGTTTGTTTAGGTTTAGATTTTATTAGAGTAACTTTTAATTTAACCTTGCTAGGAAATGGAAGCAAACTTCCAAAGCAACTTATTGTCCATTTAATTTCCTTTTGTATTCAAGAGGACTTTTTGATGTTGGGCTACCAGAGAACCCGTTTGCAGTTGGTTACATCCATTTAGGGCTGTGGCTGTTCCTTTAATTCTAGGATGCATGAGCTCTGGAAAAATTAGTACCCATGTTACAGCAACAATAGCTAATCTACTAGTATAGGCAGGAGCAGGCATCACTGTGTCATAACTTGCTGAGAGGTTTTTATGATGCAGTGGTAAAAACCCCTTACATGTATATTCTTGTTACTACTACTGCCACTGCACATTGTTGGCAGCTGCTGTAACGTGGCTATGAAGTTTTCTAGTGTAAACAAAGCCCTAGAGGAGATAGGTAATGTCTGCCAAAGGGAAGTTTTAGGTGACTTCCTGCTGCTGCAGTTTGTTGAGATGTGTTCTTTCTGTTCAGTTTACCTCTCACACACGGATACTTGACTGTGCTTTTTCTTAATAATGGTCCTCAGTATGGTCCTTTAGGGCAGTCTGCTGATAATGCTACAAGAAAGCTTCTGAAAGGGCCATTTCTCTCTTCTCTCCCCCTCCCACTATGTACTAACAACAACAACAAAACCCTAAACTATTCTGGAATTACAAAATATTTAGGGCTTTCAATTACAGTAGCTAAAAGCTTTTCAAACACTAATTAAGCCTTGCAGTACCCTTATGGAGGTAGGCAAGAGAAATGTCATCCACTTCACCCAGTGCTGAAACACATCCACTTCTGCTTGTTGCTTGGAAACCACCTGGTTTGGGGAAATGCTCTGTTAGTTTGTTGATACTGCCTCAGGGATGGCTTGTGTTCTCTTCCTAGGAGAGAATGGCTGCTCTGCTCTCAAAATAAAATATACCAGAGAGAGGGAGCATGCTCATTCTTCATGAAACTTAAAGGGATCATTTCTGCTTTTAATGAGCCCCAGCTTTGTCCCAGTGAGTACAAGTGATTGTGACCCACCTCAGCTTGTTAGATCATTTTAGCTGAACAAGTTCGGGGAAATTTTTAACACATGTGAATGTGGTGCAGACTGAAAAATATAAGTGCAAATATGTGATAAGACAAATCTAACCTCATTTATAGTTATATAAGACTATTTAAAGCAGGTCATCTGTGTGGAGGGAGAAAAGTGTGCCCTCATTTCCTGGTAGAGATGGGATTTATTTTATTTGTTTAAATCACGCATACTAAATAAGGTGGTTCTACTTTAACTTCCCACATTTGAAGGAACTCCATCTCTAGAAAGAAGAGGATGCAATGAAGCGAAATATATCACTTGTTCATTTTATTAGTCTCAGGATGATTTAGTTGTCACTTGTCTGAGATTTGTTTTTAGAAGTTGTTTGACTGTTTTTGCATGTGATACATTGTGTTTTCACATATTTAACATATTTTTTTAAATTTAATAATAGTATATAAAGTGTTTTTCATTTTTATAGCACTTTGTGAGCATTAATCTACTCAATAATAAGAAAATTTTGTCTTAATTTTCTATGTGCAGATAAAATTTCAGTAGTTACTTAGTCTCTTGCTAGGATTGAAGACTTCTATTTCCTGTATCTGCATGTCATATGTAGAGAAGTGCATATTCCTCTGCTTTAAACACATGACTGTTTTGTTTTGCTTGTTTTTAAAGGAGGTGGGGAGATGGATTTCCATATGTGGCTAATGATTTTGAGTGCCTCAGATTTTGGGTCCCTTATCTGAGACATCGTAACAAGGCCTGACTTTCAGAGGGTGGGGTGATAATACTTTATGAAAATTTGTCTCCTCTAAGGTGTCTCACATAGTGCACCTCGAATCTCTAGTCACTTCTGAAAATCTTGGCATATGGGGTGTTGGGTGGTGTAAGGGAAAGGACTGAAATATTTTTCCCTTTGCACTTTTTAACGAGAAGCCATATTATGGTGACAAGAAGTCAATGTTGTGAACAGTTTGTTTGAACACTGATTCAGTTTAACTTTTGGGCTCTGGTAGTATCGGCACAGGCTCCTGCCAACAATGGGATTTGTACCAGGAGACCCAACATGGGAGCTCAAGAAGTTGAGATAACTGACTTTGGCTTTGCATTCAGTAACTGAATCCTGTTAATCCACCTTCTCACTCATTCTGCATTTATGCCTTTACAGGAGTACACAGTAGAAACTTGTTAATTCATACTGGAAGGTCCAATACAAATTGGCAGATTAGCAGGTAATGCACACCAAAACAAACATTTACTCAGGTTTTTTGCAGGGATTTAGATTGGGCACGTAACAGTTAATTGTGTAGTATAAGTGTGTGGCATAGGTGTTTTAATTCCCGTCACATTTAGAAGTTTAAAACACAGATGGTGATTATCTGTATGATGAATTTATCATGCCCCTTACCCATCTCACCTATACTCAGTCCACTAATTAATTTCCACCAAGACTCTTTCCAATGCTTCAAATTTCTGAGTGGCTTTCAAAAAGTTGCATTTAAAAAAATTAAAAAGTTTCTCCTTACCTTCAAAATGTAGACCTCCCCACTGCCCTCCCACCCAAGTACTCTTAGATAAAATAATCTGCCTTGACAGGATATCATAAATCACCCAGGCTAGAAATAGGAACAGTTTAGAATTGGGCATCGTCCCATTTCAAGTAGTACAAAGCATTTTCTTCTAGCCTTGGCTGGTTATGAGAGATTGGACCTTAACATTGACATCTGAAGAAACTTTAAGATAATTTTAACATATATTAGTTACTTTTCCTCTCCTCTAAGGACGCTACAGATGACTCTGTCATCTGGCTTTACATGCAGGAGGATAAGAAAAATAATCTTGGTAAATTATAGAACTCTAATGCTTCTAAAATGTCTTGGTGACCTAGGGACTTCTTGGTCCCAACTAGCAGAGGGCCCAAGGGTGCATAGAGTTTTACAGGCATCCCCCGAGTCGGATATATGCATAATTTTCCATTAAAAGGTGGCCTGTGAGGTGTCTGAGGGCCAATAGCCCACTTGTGGTCATTTGTCATTGCAAAATACATATATAAATAATATTTAAGGAGTTGTGTTTATTCTGAAAATTATGTTCTTAAGGCAAGTAATCAGGATGTGACATATCTCGGACAAGTTCCTTCCAGACAGAGAGTAACACGCTTATCTCCCTGGCTGTCATTGTATATTGCATGTCTCACAACAGACCTGTTTGCATACTGATCCAGATGCTGAATCAGATTGCAAAATCTACAAGGAAAAACAGCTGGCAGGAGGCGACCTGTTTATGAATAAGGACAATGGATTGTTCTGCCATGTCTGGAGGTGCAAACAGAAAAATCTGGATCCTTCACCGGGGAATCAAACTGACACCATGACTTGTCTCATGAACAGAAGATCACAGCCAAGCCTAGCTGCAAAATTCTGGAGGGACTTTGGTTGCACGTTGTTCTATAAGACGTGAAAGTATCTCGTTAAGTAAATCTAAGTTCTTGAATGTGGGCTATGATTTTATTTTGTATGTAAAATTTGTTTCCAGTACTACTACTTGCTGTCACTTGAATCTTATAACATGGTTTAAAAGAGAACTAGATAAATTCATGGAGGTCAAGTCCATTAATGGCTATCAGCCAGGATGGATAAGGAATGGTGTCCCTAGCCTCTGTTTGTCAGAGGGTGGAGATGGATGGCAGGAGAGAGATCACTTGATCATAACCTGTTAGGTTCACTCCCTCTGGGGCACCTGGCACTGGCCACTGTCAGTAGACGGGATACTGGGCTGGATGGACTTTGGTCTGACTGAGTATGGCCATTCTTATGTTCTGTACCTTGTTAGATAAACTTTTTCTTATTTCACTATACAGTAGACTCTCAATTATGAACACCCTGGGAATGGAGGTTGTTCAAAACTCTGAAATGTTCATAACTCTGAACAAAACATTATGGTTGTTCTTTCAGAAGTTTACAACTGAACATTGAATTAATTTAGCTTTGAAATTTTACTGTGCAGAAGGAAAATGCTGCTTTCCCTTTATTTTTTAGTAGTTTAGGTTTAACACAGTACTTCAGAGGTTCTCAAGCTTCATTGCACTGCCACCCCTTTATGATAACAAAGTTACTACATGATCTGGGGAGTGGGGGGCCTGAGCCTCGCCACCCTAGGTGTGGGTGGAGCTCAGGCTTCAGCCCTGGGTCCCAGCAAGTCTAATGCTGGCCCCAACAATCCCATTAAAATGGGTCGTGATCGACTGTGGGGTCCCAATCCACAGTTTGAGAACTGCTGCAGTACTGTATTGTATTTGCTTTTTTTCCCTCTATCTGCTGCTGCCTGGTTGCGTACTTCCAGTTCCAAATGAGGTGTGTTGTGATGTCTGGTTAGTTGCTAACTCTGCTGTCCATAACTCTGACATTCTTCTGTACGCACGTTGAAATTGTGTGTTGGAAGTGTAAGCAGTAAGCCAAGATGTACTGCTTGTTTGGAAGCAGCAAATCTGTGAATACTGTGAGTGTCCAGTGGAGCAGGGAGATGCTTGTAGGGCTCAGGGGTTGGAGCCTGTCTATTGCTAACCTGGATGAGAGTGAGTGGGGCCCTGTGTGGATCTAGAGGGGAGGGATTGTTTTGCCTGTGGCCAGTGAAGTTGAGGAGCTGACCTGTGGCAGGCACAGACAAGGCTTCCTCATACTAGGGCAGGTGGTAGCAAAGTGCCTCACAAGCCTGTGTGCCCTCCGGGAAGCACCACAGGCTTTTATCTCTGTAAAATGTGGTGTAAGCAAAATATATATTCTGGTGTGGTATGATATAAATGCTTTATTGCCATGAGCTTGGGAGGCCTGCATAAGCTCTTGTGAGTAATGTGCATTCCCTACACACTTCCCAATGAAATCTTTATTGTACGCCGTCTCGTGTATTCAGTATGAGTCTTCAAAACAGTGGTTAGAAATACCTGTCACTGTTTCATTATAGTCGTAACTGTAATTGGTCTCTTAGTGGGAGCTGCCATTCCACTGATGCTTCCCAGCAGTAACTCCAGTCAAACAGGACAAAGGGAATACAGCTCCTTATTGAACACAGTAGAAATAAGGCAGTGTGTGTTTATAATATCCTTCGCATTGTAAGATTGTAAACTTTATAGGAGGAAGCCAGTCCTCTTACTGCCTGTAAAGTGCCTAGCAAGCTTTTGATTGTATTGTTTTTTTTATTATGGTACTGCCTATGGTCCCCAGTTATGGCTTACAGCACTATTGTGCTAGGTGCTATAAGGGCACATTGCCAAACGAGGGTCCCTGCCCTGTTGAGTTTTGTAATCTAAGGATAAGACTATATGGCAGTAGGTATAGAAACGGTAAACTGATGGTGGGAGGATATGGTAGTAATGAGAAAACACTGGTCAGCATGGTAATCAGCAGTCAGTTTTGTGCTATAGAAATTTTCTTCTTTAGAAATGTATTCTGAGCTGCATTTTCTGTGCCCTATCCTATATCATCCTGCTGCCAGCAGAACTGCCTCTTACCTATAGGGATGTTTGAAAAATAATTATTCTTCCTTGTATTTAGATAATGATTTAAAATATCTCCTTTTCATATTGCAGTTTCCCTTTATTAATTGGAAGCAAAGACAAAAATTAAAAACATTGTCAAGGAGTAATAGTTCATAGCTATATTTTGAACTACAGTTTATAGCTGTATTTTATTATGAGCATAATGATTATCTGAAAGACTTAGCTACAGTATAGTTGACATGCCTGATTTCCGATTGGAAGTAGAGTATATAGTAGTTGATTTAAGTAGAATTTTCACTATGATATTCTGTACAGCTGACATAATTTCATGGTCTGTTGAGTCCTGTAAACCACAACAGGTGGCTTATATTAAAAAACCAGCCAAATTTTCAGTTTCCTAAACATTGAGTTGGGTAAATGACCCATGTTGCTATTAACTTTTTCTAATGAAAATATCAGTTTCATAAATGGCTTCCAAAGGCAAAATCTCTTTTGCTTTTTTAAAATCTTCTTCTGGTAGGATATGGCTTTTTACAAGTGATACTCTGCTATTACAAGAAGACTGTTTGGGATACCTTTAGAGATTGAAACAGTGAAGTTTAAATGTTCAAGTAGTAATTATTCAGAGACAAACTTTAAGTGTATTTAAAGCTTTTCCAAATATTACTTGCAGGCACATAAATATGCAGCATTTCTGCTATCAGGCCATTCTTCAGAGACATTATTTTTCCTGAACAAGAACAGCCAATCATACTCCTCCAGCCCTGCTGTATTACTAGCTGTTCCCTTCCATTGCATGACATGTGGGTTCTGTGTGCCCCAGCACATTGATGCAGGGTGAGGTGATTTAGTCTGTTACAGACATCATTACTCAAAGAATTCATGTCCATTATTAAGTGTGAAATTAATCAAAAGGAAAGAAAATGGTATGACAAAATTATATAAAATGTTTTGCTTATTGTCAGGGAATAAGCAAGCTTTTATAATTCTTGTTTAATAAATGGATTATGCCATATAATGTATAGTGATGTGACCATTCAGCATCATGATGCCAGATTATGTTCCCTGAGAGGATCAGTTGTTGTTGTATCAGTAAAAATTGCTAAAAGCAGACCATAGAAAAGTTTTAATTTCTGTTGTTACTGGGAGCAAAATGGTGGATGCATACTCGTTTCCAGTCGAAGTCTTGCACTTGCATCTAAACAGTTGTTTTCTCTATTTACAAGCTACCAAATTCCAAACTAGGTTGTTCTGTGTTCCTTTGTAATGACATGCAGTATGATTTGCTTCAAAGGAATGCATCACACATAGAGAAAAGAACAATATTATAATTATGCTTTGCAGAATTTTATTTTTTGTAATTTTGTTAGGTAATATCTGTATATTTTAAGCATTTTAAAAATATTTTTATCGATTTTTAAAGTGTCACAGTAATGGGAAATTATGCAGGGGTCAGACTAATAATTTAACAGACACGGAGATTAAAAAAAAATAGAGCTTTATAACTGTTAAAATACAAACTGTCAGCATCTGGTGTCAAAACATACAAAGTAAGTATCCTTAAATCAAACTCTAGTAAGATATCAAGCAGTATTTCTCTTACTTTGCCTATATGTAAATTTCAGTTATCAATGGAAAGATTTTTTTCATCTGTTTGCATGTGTTTGGTGAAATTGATTTTTACTGACATTTACTGATAAAAATCTAATGCTTCCAAGCATAATTATCATAAACTTATTACAGTCCTTGTTCAACTGTTGAAGGATATGCTTTTGTTACTGAAGTGTAGCTATAGTTATATCAGCCGTAACACAACAATAATCTTATTTTAAGCAAATACTTAATATTGAAATATGCATATAACATTGAATGAATCATAGTCATCCTCCATGCAACTGAGGGTTTGTCTACATGGCTCTGCAGTTAGGACTACAGGGTATGCCGACTGCTAATTGCATTATATATATAACTGGAATTGCGCGATAAATCAGCCAATGAAATAGGTAAATTTGCAGTTGACACATCATCAGGATCTTTGGGTAGAGGAGATTATGAAGCCACCATTAATTTTATTACAGGCATTTGATTGGAAACCATTGTCACATACACCTCTACCCCAGTATAACGTGTTGAAGTTCAAAATTTTGATCCTCTGGCAATAGTGTTAAGGACGTAGGAAGGTTTTTAAAATGATTTATGTGGATAGGCTGTACTTTTTTATGCTACACTTGTCACTATTGTGGTCACCACCTCCCTTTTATATCCTTCCTCTGCTTAGAGCAATGCTACTCTTAACTGATCTGTTAGCTAAGTGCATCTTGAAACACCATTCTTCTCCCTAATGTTAAGAATCCACTCTCCTATTAAAAATATTTAATGTGTTTTTGCCAGCAGAAAATAATGAAATGAATTCCTTCCTGGGGTTTGTCTTCTGGTGTAGATCTGTGCGAGAGCTTGTATCACACAGTGTTGATGAAGTCACAGATTTGTTACTAGTACTAAGCTGCTCCTATATCCATGTTTTTCTCCAGAACAACTGTAACACCCAACCACTAATGTTTGTTTTCAGGATGAAGACCATGGAAGTCATTAGTGTGTGCTTGGGTAAATGTTTTTTGCTAACTTGACTGGCTTGACTTGATGTTAAGAACATTTCTATTTTATAAAAGATTTTATCAATGTTTTAATATTGCCAGTTGGAAAAGGATTTAGAGTCATGAAAACTTTAGTTAGTGCTTCATAGTTGTTAGAACAAAGATATTTTTATGGAGCCTTTTTTGTCTGCCAAAAAGTTATTCTAACTTCAAATGGATTAATAATTGATGGAGTTTGATCATAACAAATAAGCAAGCGCTATTTCAGAAACACCTTAGAGATGTTTAAATGTTTGCCCATTCAGGTGCTGTAGCTATTAACTTCTTTAAAGAAGTACATTTTAGGACTATGCAACAAGGAAACAGTTTTCTGGTCTGCTGTTTAGGAACATGAAAAGCTTCTTTTAAATGATGACTATTCCATTTTGAACTGACGGCAAGGTACAAGTGTGAAAAGACACTTACCTTTCCTATGTTGTTAGTAGAGAAGCAAATTCCAATCAATAATATCTCATCCTAAGATGGGTAAACAGCAGTCCACAGAGCCATACAGTACATAGTCATGTTACCATCCATTCACAGTTTGTCAAACCCTGAGCAGTAACTAAAAGTTAGAAGATTGCTGAAATAGTCATATTTCAGCTTGAGGTTCTGGGTAGTATTTTTTTTTTAATTTTTTTAATAAAATAAAAATCTTAATTTTAACTTTATGAAAATTGACTAGCTGGTCTGAAATATTTTAACTTAAAATATTATTGCTGGCACATGCAATTTCTAGCACCCCAACAAGTAAACCCTCTTAGATGCATCTTGTGTTGTCCATTTCAATTGACACCCACATTTAAGTTATTATTTAGTTAAGTTCAAATTACAAAACTGCTTTTATTGAATCTTCTCCCAATATAAGGGCTTGTCTACTCTGGCAATTTACAGCGCTGCAAAAACACACCCCTGAGCGCAAGTTTCAGTGCTGTAAAGCACCAGTGTAAACAGTGCACCAGCCGAGCCCCTCATGGAGGTGGGGTTTTTTAGAGCACTGGGAGAGCTTTAGCGTTGCCAGTGTAGACTAGCCCTCAGGCAGAGAGATCCTGGCAACTTTGGAATGACGGGCACACAATATATCTGGTCTGAATTAATGTTGAGTTTAAAACATTTTTGACCTGTGTTTCTCAGATATTGAGAACTGATATAACATGCAATGAAAGTGAGCAATGTGGCGATCTGCAAACATACTAATACCACAGGTTTTTTTTTGCTAGTTGGCTTGTTTGTTTTTTTAGGGTGGTGTTTTGTTGGAAGGGGATCAGACAAAGGAAACGAGAGAGGGCATTAAAGGGAAGAGGTAAGGAAAAAGGAGAGAACATGGAGACAGGTTGACTGTTGTCCGGGTTGAATAGACTGAGCGAGGGGCAGGAGAAAGCTGGCGTGAACACAGTTCTAGGTCCCAGGAGGAGTTGCAGGGTGGAGAAGGAGGGGGTAACCCTGGCTATTTTGCCACTTTCCTCTGGTATGGCTATACCACCTTCAGCTGCTTGTCTGCCCCTCCTAGTACTTAGCACATGTTCTCAAGATGGGGATGATAAATATGTTCTTTAGGGAACAAGTGAACCCATCTTTAGCATCAGGGTTTTCAGCTATCTCTTCACAATGTTTAAAATGATCCTTCCAATTTGTGAAACATCTTTCCTGTGATTAGAGCTGGCTTGTAGATTGGATTAACAGTTAGCTGAATGGATCATTTTGAGAGACAGGAAGTTGCCTGCCCCTAAAGCTGTGATTGGCATAAGTATGATTTAGTCATGGGCATATGAGAAAGTGATGAACAGGCTACAGAGCAGGTCATATACAGAGGCAATAGTGATAATTCTTAATACAAGAGGTTTAATGTTGTATAGCAAAGAGTTGGATAAGGTATTGTCTAAGTACTTGTCAGTCAAACCACTTTCCTTGCCCGCTAGTTTTTTGTCTTAAACAGACTTAAGTCATTCATCCACATAGCTCATAAATGTCACTGCAAAACAATTCTAAATAATATTTGATTTATGATTATGATGCGTTTGCAGAAAGAAGGGATGTGTTTAGTAGAGGTTTTCTGTAGTTTGTTATATTACATGTTTTATTTTGGCAACATATTTGTCAATAAATAATTAATCTCCCAAAATGTCATGGCTCTGGATAATTGAGCTCCCATCCTTCTAGACAGAGAAATCCTGTTTTCTAAAGTTGACCGTTTTCTTACAGACACAAACTACAATTGAGTGTTCTTCCTATTTGTTTAAAAATTCTTCCTATGAGCACTGTTTCACATCTTCTTCCCTTTGTGCTTGCCGGCATGTTCCTTTAGGGAATTATGTTGCTGGAGGACAAGAACAGGACCATACATAAGACTTACAAAGTTCATATAAAACTTCAATTTAAATGAGTCTATAGACTTTGCAATGTCATTTAGACCAAAAAAAGGAGCAGAATCTATTCATTCTAATACTAAGAACAAGTTTCTCCAGATTTGTCATTTTGCAGGACAGATTAAATATACTGAAGATCTAAAACTACCAGAAATTTACATTTTTTTTTTATGTTGTACTTCAGTGGGATTGTTAACATGCATAGATGTTTGCAGGATCAGGGCCCTAATGAGCCGATATGCAGCAAATCAATCTAGTTATTGGAAGGTGGGATACGACACAAAGTTGATGGGGAAACAGATTTTATTGTCAAGTTTCAGTGTACTGTATTATATTATGCCTGTTTTTAGAACCCCTGGAGCAGGATGGGAGACTCTCTTTTTTTATTTTATTTTTTTTTGTTGGCAGCAGAGCTGCACTAAGAGGCATATGTCTCCAACAGCTGTAGCTAAACTATTTATTTTTTTAAATTATATTTTAAGACTAAAATTATACTGAAATGTGATTTTTGGTGTCAGTCTCTGTATAAACAAAGAGCTCTTCTGTTTCTAATAATTCATGTAGGAACCATAAGAAATAATTATGATGTGACAGCTCTGAAATAAAAAGTTTGATGCTGCTCCAGAGTGATATGATTTGGAGTCTGACATTGTTTCCTTTGGTTAGTGGTTTGTTCAGGACTTTCTGGGGTACATGAGCTCATGACTTCTGAGATTAATGGTTGGTATTTTTAGGTTACCAGCTAATCCAGTTTAGGAATGGAATTTTCAGATGAAAACTGACAGATCTTTAAATTCTTCCTGTGTTGCTTGAGAAAAACAAAGACCCCAAGGCACACAGAAATCTCAGTGGATTAAACCCTGTGATTTCAAGGTGAATTATGCACTGTACCTCTTCCAGCTGGTGAAATTCATTCTGTTTTGTGTAAAATATTCATGTATATGACCTCTAAATGCCTAAATATAGGGAAAACTTTCTTCAAAATTAATAATTCTGCATTGTCTTAGATAGAGGACATACACTGATTTATTTATTTATTATTATTTTTTGTATCTCGAGGTTTGTCACACATACTCTGTATAAAAATGTCTGAGAGACTTTCCTGTGGGGATTTTTTCTTCATGTTGTCTTGTGGCTGGCTGTTTGGAGAATAGCCAAAGGGTAGATCACTTGTCAACACACACATTCACATGGAAGGAGCACAGTTCCTATTGCTGCTTCAAAAATTTTATTCAGTATATTAATGTTATCCGCCAGATGTTTGTTTCTCCTTGGCAGTAGTCACTTTCATCTCTTCATAAATTATAAAAGGAAAACCTTGCTATGTAATGCCATAGTTATCCCTAGGAGTGTGTTGTATCTACTAAGTGTATTCATTTGAAAGATAAACAAGTGTAGCGCTCTTTCCATCACTTGCTGATTCTCCATTGTTTATACGTTGTGTAGTCACTTACACCTGTACAAAAATGCTACCAGATCAGAATGGTAGTGTGTGAAGCTCCTTTTGTATAAATATAAAAGACTGCACAAAGTGCAAAGCAATGGAAAATCAAGACCAATCTGTGTCCTTAATCTTGGGATGTTCTTTACAGAATTTTGCATCCTATAGCTGTTTTTAGTTTCCCCCTTTTTTCTGCTTACATTGGAAGAAAAACCACACAGAGGTGATTGCACAGTCCATAATCTGCGTGAAACCGTGTTGTTGCTTAAATTATAACATGCTAGTGATATATGATATTTATAGATGATATTGTAATACTTGCACTATTGTTCTAATTTCAACTTTGTCTGCTCTTGTAAATACAGAGGTGACGCAACTTGGTAGCTGTGTTGTTGTGAGGTTACCGTTGTTTCCACTTGAGTAACCACTCATTTTTAATAGTGGAATCAGGCATATAAATAGTACAGTGAACAGCAAATTTTACAGACAGAATGAGGCAGGAGTCTGATTGAAAAGTCCATGTGAAATACAGGCATGGGTGAGCAAGATGGGATGATTTGGGATTAGGCATAGATTTCTAGAACATGGGCTGCATGGCACTTGCTAGGGTTTTATGTAAAGCTGAATGGACACATGATCTTGGTCATCCTCCCTTTTACTAGCTGCTAAACTTCATTAAAAGACAGCTAAAAATGCATCGACTACTTCTCTAATATTCCTTTTATTGTGTTAGGAATTGCTGAAGCTGCTACAAGATAATGGAGCCTTTTCACCTCAAGATGCAGGTTCGAATAAAATGTGGGCTGATAGCAACTGAAAGTGGTTATGATCTGCTGGCAGTTTGGATGACTTATGTGAAATGGGTTTGTAGTCTCATTCCTGATCTCAGTAAGTGGGTTGCAGTTAGGACAGAAAGTTGCACCAGTCTGTGCCATCAAAGGACAAAAGATTGGATTGCGCTTGACCTACTTTCTCTCTCCTCTTCTCCCTCAATGTGGTCCCCTCACAAAAGCCAGGAGGCTGATTATTACATTCAGCACTAATGAGGATATGGTTTAGTGAAGTTTTCATGTCAGTGATTACTGAGGGGTCACATCACTGCGGGTGATGTCATGCTCTGTGTGACATCCCTGGTTGTAGCTAAACCCAGACGCAGGCCTACTTCCTTATTCTCCTTTTGTTGCTGCTGTGATGGGAAGGAGCTCTACTCCTGTGCTCTCCCAGGGCCACTGTGCCAGTGGAAAGAGATCTGGTAGTTTGTCTCGGATGGGTTGGGAGGCTTCCAGAGAGACTGCCTCAGCTGTCTTGCTGCCATCTCCTTCAGCAGTGTCTTGAGAGCTACTGATGTGGCCTCTGTGGGAAGAGCTAAAGGTGACTGTGTCCACTCGCCTACTATCCATCCCCACCACCAAATCTTCTAGCAGCTGCTGAGATATATGGGGTGACTTCAGTCTTTTCCTTCCTCAGTTTGCTGAATGTACATCCTACTGCTTTACCATGCCCGTTTGGTCCACTTCCGGACTGAATAGTGCTTGCCTCTTCTGCTGCTCCTACTTTTATACACTAGCTGCCAAAGAATGGAACTGATGAGAACCAATGATTCTATATAGCAGCAGGAAAACTGGCTCGGGTTTTATCAACAAAGCTCAGAGCAGGGGCGGAGTGGGTCTCTGCAGACTTGGGACGACAGCAGTGGATTAATTTGTATGTAAGGCTATCTTTGTAGCCGTACGGGCTAAGAGGTTTTTATTTAAACCTCTTCCCTCTCTTCCTCCCTTCAAAAGAAAGGGAGAGAATACTTGTCTTGCCATTTAACTAACCTGCTCCTAACAAAACCCAACCCCCCAAACAAATAAAACTAAGTACAAATCCCGAACTTTGACGCTAACATGACTCTTCTAGTCATCACATTGTTCACTCTGCTTGTATGTTAGAGTATGTCTACACTAACGACGCTACAGTGTGGCTGCGGCAGTGCTGCCACAACTGCACTGTGACACAGGCAGTGTAGACACGCTTTATCGCCAGGGAGAGAGCTCTCCTGGTGATTTAAAAACAAAAACAAACCCTCACCCTGAACAAGGGGTGGTAGCTTTATCGCTGGGAGCGCAGTTCCCGGCGATAAAGTGCTGTCTATACTGGTGCTTTTCAGTGCTAAAACTTTTGTCGCTCAAGGGGGTGTTTTTTCACACCCCAGAATGACTAAAGTTTTAGCGCTGAAAGTAGCAGTGTAGACACAGCCTTACATTCCTTCTCCCTTTCCACTCTTTGCCTGTCCTGTTTGTTTAGGCTTTAAGAGTAAGGCACTCTCTCTGACTGTGTACGTACAGTGCCAAGCACAATAAGGTCTTAATTTCAGTTGTGGCTTTTAGGTGCTACAGGAATACAAATAATTGATACCTAATTTAATCTTCTGTTAATGTAAGGTGCCTAATTCCCCTGTATTTCCCAAGGTGCTGGAGTAGTAGATCTTTTCTAGCCAGTTTCATATGTTCCTGAAGCTGGCCTGAATGCTGCAGAAATGCACAGAAAGTTGCAGTGCTCTGTTTTTGCCGAAGAAGGGCGTTTGGCAGAGCTGGTTTGTCTTGTCCATGTGGAAAGGAATATGTAGTACAGATACATGGATAGTAGGACATTATTCTGTGAGCTATGACGTGTGAAAGAGGCCATTATATGGGGGAAGAGCTTGACTGAATTCTACATATAAATTAAGCATATTTATTACACATGTGGAAACTTCTACTCCCACCAATCTTGAGAGCTATCAGCCTAATCTTTCTCATTTGCACAGTGACCCTGGAAACTGTTGTTTCACAGACAACTTCAAAATGAGCTCTATGCATCCTAAAGGAGCATCTTAAAAGGATTAAATTCACAAATCAATAGAGAAAAACAGGACTCAACCTGCTTAAGAGGAAAACAAAGGCTTCTGTTTAAAATGGATTGTGAAACAATGGAATGGAATAAAACACACACCTGTGTTTGGATATTTAATCATCCTGAATTTCTATTTAATATCTAGGTTGGAAGTAGACACTTTGCAGTTGGTTGTTGTTTGGCATTGTGTTGTGCATTCAGGGACTGCCTGAAAAATATGACTGAAGTGGTTCTCCAGCAAACTTTGTAGAGTCCTGTTGGCACTATAGCTAAGCTGGTTAAGGAAAACCATTGAGTAGAGCAATGTTCATGATTGCATTCTGAGAAGTGAGGCAAACATATTTGTTTAAAACCATTGGGAAACATTTCCCAAACGTGTGTATTGTGGAGAGGGCCTGAAAGACCAGGTGTGGTGAAACTGCTGCCAGAGTAAGCAGGTTACCTGGTAGGCGGAGAAGCTTTCGTTGTAAGAACATGTCTCCTTATTTTTAGCAAGCTGCAAAGGATTCCTTTCTAGCCTGAATTTTAAAAAAAAAAGTGTATTCTTAGTCTAAGAATTCCCTACTCATCTGCTCTATGAACAGTCCGTACAACATATATTTATCTAATTATGGTTCAAGGAAATGTCTTGATGAGAGACTTGAAACATCACATTGATTTAGGCTCAGAACTTGCTGTAATTTTTCTTTGCAAGTCCACGCAGTACAATGGTTTGGTACCTCTGGAGTTGTCTGCATGCCTAAATTCTATTATCTTGGTTCATTAAGGTCGCAAGCTTGATCGCTGACATGGAGTTGCCAACTATCTTATTGTTTGTCTATGTGGCCCTGTTCGGACAATGCAAGCGTGAATTGCTCTGTAAGTGCCCCATATAGACAGTACCACAAAGTAAAAGGTACCTCATATTAATGTAGTTCTGTTTAGTACAGTGTGTCTGGCATCAGTTTATATTGAAAGTATCTCATTCTTTTTTTGCAGTGCTGTTGTTGTACGCACTTTGGTCCCAGGATGTGAAAGACACAAGGCAGGTGAAGTAGACTTTTCTGTTGGGCCAATTTCTGTTATTAGAAAGTACAAGCTTACTTTCCACCAACAGAAGTTGGTCTAATGAGATATTACCTCAGTTACTACTCATTCTTTCTTGTAAGTCAAGGCTGCCGAGACCATCAGCATGTAGGTGTACTTCAGTAACAATATAATTCATCTTAAGCTTGGAGGTTGCTGAGTGTCCTTGCAAGCACCTGCTGGGTTAATGAATAGGAGTATTCTGAAAACCTTGAATCGTCCTTGAAAATCTTGAGTCATAAAAATGCCTGAATTGTGAAACACTACTAGAGATGCATGTGATTTTAAATGAACAGGAAATTCGATTTCTGGAATGGCTTTCTTTGTGAAAAATTAGCAGTGCTAACAAGCATATTAGCCAGTTTGTTTCTACAACATTTGAGCATTCTTGTAGAAAGGTCACTTAACAAATATGTGTTGCTACTATCCTAAAATGTTCAGTTTAAAAACAATTTATTCTGTCAGAATGAACTGAGGTGAAGCTTTAACAGGGATTTAATTTTATTTTTGTTTTGAGTGAGTCAAGTTTAATTTAAATGAAGGGGCTGCAGTGTGTTTAGAATCATAGAATATTAGGGTTGGAAGAGACCCCAGAAGGTCCTCTAGTCCAATCCCCTGGTCAAAGCAAACCAACACCAACTAAATCAGGGGTCTCAACTGCAAATGACCACGAGGGCCACATGAGGGCTAGTTCATTGGCCTGAGGGCTGCATCACTGACACCCCCCCTTGCTGCCCCCAGTCCTGCCCCCACTCCACCCTGTCCATGAGGCCCTGCCTCTTCCTACCCCTTCCCTTCCCCCTTTCCAACCCCTTCCCTGAAGTCCCCACCCCAACTCCGCCCCCTCCCTGCCCCCAGAGGGTGCATGAGGGGTGTGGCGGGGGTTCAGGGCAGGGAGTTGAGGTGCGGCAGGGATTTGGGGTGCAGGCAGGGGGCCCAGGGTTCAGAAGGGGTGTGGGATGCCGTAGGGGGCTCAGGGCAGGGGTTGGGGTGTGGGGTGCAGCAGGGGACTCAGGGCAGGGGGTTGGGGTGCAGGAGGGGGCCAAAGCTCCCATTGGCCACGGTTCCCCATTCCCAGACAATGGGAACTGCGGGGGGGGCGGTGCCTAGAAGCCAGGGCAACACATGGACGGACCCCTCCGCTTTCCCCCCTCTTCTCCCCCCCCCCCGCCTCAGGGGCGTGGTTCCAGCCACTTCAGGGAGCGGAGCGGGGCTCAAGGGGGGCAATCCCGCAGGTGTAGTTTGCCCACCCCTGGCCTGGAGGTAGGTGGGGGAGGGGGGCGCGGGCTGCTTGGCGGGCCGCAGGAAATAGCCCCGTGGGCTGCATGCAGCCCGCGGGCCACATGTTTGAAACCCCTGAACTAAATCATCCCAGCCAGGACTTGGTCAAGCCAGGCCTTAAAAACTTCTAAGGATGGAGATTCCACCACCTCCCTAGGTAACCCATTCCAGTGCTTCACCACCGTCGTAGTGAAATAGTGTTTCCTAATATCCAACCTAGACCTCCCCCACAGCAACTTGAGACCGTTGCTTCTTGTTCTGTCATCTGCCACCACTGAGAACAGCCAAGCTCCATCCTCTTTGGAACCCCCTTTCAGGTAGTTGAAGGCTGCTATCAAATCTCCCCTCACTCTTCTGCAGACTAAATAACCCCAGTTCCCTCAGCATCTCCTTGTAAATCATATGCCCCAGACCCCTAATCATTTTTGTTGCCCTCTGCTGGGCTCTCTCCAATTTGTCCACATCCCTTCTGTAGTGGGGGGACCAAAACTGGACGCAATACTCCAGGTGTGGCCTCACCAGTGCCAGATACAGGGGAATAATCACTTCCCTCGATCTGCTGGCAATGCTCCTTCTAATATAGCCCAATATGCCGTTGGCCTTCTTGGCAACAAGGGCACACTGCTGACTCATATCCAGCTTCTTGTCCACTGTAATCCCCAGGTCCTTTTCTGCAGAACTGCTGCTTGTCCCCAGCCTGTAGCTGTGCATGGGATTCTTCCTTCCTAAGTGCAGGACTCTGAACTTGTCCTTCTTGAACTGTGGTAATTGGCTTGGATTCCAGCTACTGTAGCTACCCAGCTACTGATTGTCTCTTCTACCAACCCTTGCTCCCATATGTCTTTGACAGAGAGGGCTCTACACCAGGGGTGGGCAAACTACAGCCCGTGGGCCACATCTGGCCCGCGGGACTGTCCTGCCTGTCCCCCGAGCTCCTGGCTCAGGAGGCTCACCCCTGGCCCTTCCCTTCTGTCCCCTCTGCCCCACAGCCTCAGCTTACTCTCCTGCTGGTGCAATGCTCTGGGTGCCGGGGCAGTGGGCTCCTGGGTCAGTGCAGCTGCAGAGTCTGGCCTGACCTGGTGCTCTGTGGTGCGTGGTGGTGGCGACGGCGGCATGGCTCGGCTCCAGCGCCGTTAGGCAGCGCGGTAAGGGGGCAGGAGGAGTTGGATAGAGGGCAGGGGAGTTCGGGGTGGTGGTCAGGGGGCGGGGGTGTGGATGGTAGTCGGGGGGAAACGGGGGGGTTGAATGGGGGCAGGGGTCCTGGGGGGCAGTCAGGAAGGAGGGGGGGTTGAATGGGGGCAGGGCTCCTGGGGGGGCTGTCAGGAATAAGAGAAGGGGTTGGATGGGGCGGCAGGAGTCTGGGGGCAATCAGGGGACAGGGAGCGGGGTGTGTGTGGATGGGGAGGGGGTCCCAGAGAGGCTGTCAGGGAACAGGGGCGGTTAGATGGGACAAGAGTCCCGGGGGGGCGGGGGCGCAGATAGGAGGTGGGGGCCAGGCCACGACCCTCTCCCCTAATTGGCCCTCCATACAATTTATGAAACCTAATGCGGCCCTCAGGCCAAAAAGTTGGCCCACCTCTGCTCTACACAGCCACTGAGAGTCCCCTTTGTGTGTGTGGCTGATGTGAAGAAACTTGACTCCTATGTTGTTTGCAATTTACTCCCAGTTATGCCTAGTAATTAACCTAGTCGGAAACTTTTTTCAAACAGGGCCATGTCAATAACACTTTGGCATGTCTGTTGGTTAGAGCAGGAGACCAGAAGTCAAGAGCTGTGTTCTACTGACAGATCTGCTGCAGACTTCTTGTGTGACCCTGGAGCTAGCCAGTCTCTCTGCCTCAGATTCCTTGTGAAAAATGAGGAGAATACTTGATTAATTTATTAACGGCTCAGAATATGTAAAACACTTTGAGATCATGAGCCAAATGGCATAGATAGCCAAGTAGTATTACAAAGCAGCATAGTAGCAGGCGAGACTGAGGAGAATGCAGCTGGAGGGCAGTCTCCAGTTTTGTTTGATACTCTTCTTTTCTTCTTTCCCATTTGTTTTGTGACTGAATTGAGGGATGAGTATCTCTTGTTGCTTTTTAAAAAGGCATGTATTTCTCTGACCTTTTTAATGAGCGGAAGAAACTAGGGCAAGGTCTACGCTATAATCTTACATCAGTATAACTATGGGCTTGGCTACACTTACAAATTTGCAGCGCTGCAGCAGGGTGTGAAAACACACCCTCTCCAGCGCTGCAAATTGCGGTGCTGCAAAGCGCCAGTGTGGTCAAAGCCCCAGCGCTGGGAGCGCGGCTCCCAGCGCTGTCCGTTATTCCCCACAGGGAGGTGGAGTACGGACAGCGCTGGGAGAGCTTTCTCCCAGCACTGGCACTTTGACTACACTTAGCGCTTCAAAGCGCTGCCGCGGCAGCGCTTTGAAGCGCTAAGTGTAGCCACAGCCTCAGTTGCTCAGAAGTGTGAAAAATTCAGGCCCCTGAGCAAAGCAGTTATACCAACCTAAGCCCTCATGTAGCTAGCACTATGTTGAGGGGAGAGTTTTCCTGTCGACATAGCTACCGCCTCTTGTGGAGGTGGATTAACTATGCCAATGGGAGAAGCTCTCCCATTGGTGTAGTAGTGTCTTAGCTGCAGCCTTTTAAGAGTATACCTGCCCTGAGTGTGCTGAGGGAGCAACTCTTGGAGAGGGAAACAGACTTTCATACCCACAATACAAAGTGTTTCTGGCTGTCATTAAAATTTCTACTCCTGCTTTGAAAAGTAATTTTTCATTTTTCCTGTGGATTGAGCTAACCAAACTTTTTATTGCTAAAATATTGTGATGTCTGTTGTCTTTTTATATCTGTTCTTTGTTCTTCTAGCCTCTTAAAAATAGGGAAGTCTATGGAGGATAAGTGCAAAGGATATAATTCAGATTTCCTTCCTGTTTAATCGAGGTATTGTGCATAGAACCTCACTCTACTCTTTCTTCTGTACTGGGTTGTAGTGTTGAGTTTAAAAAAGACAATGGAACATGCAACAGTGAATTTGGCAAATGATGTGCATGTGGTTTATTAATCTCTCACAGGCAAAAAGTGTTATCTAACAGGCTGGCAGGTTTTTTTCTGAAGCACCCTGCTTTGGCATATGCCTGATTTCACCTGGGTATAAGTGGGCTGCTCCTAGCATTTCCTTATTCTGGACAGCCCAGCTCACATCTCTCTTTAGACAGCCAAGTCTTAGGCAAATTTAAGATGAACGCTCTTATTGTTAGTTAAAAAAGCAAATTTCAGGAAGGGTAAATGCAATGTAGGGCTCATTGTGACTTTCCTATTGAGAACTGGGTTCTGAGTTGTAAACTTTTGTTATATAGGGAAATATCTCCATTTAGTTTGACTAGATTTTTTAAACTTTATAAATGAATAAAACAGAATGAATTCATTTGACTAATAAAGTGCTTGTTTCAGTGCTATTTTAATCTTTAAGTGATTATATCTAAGGAACAGGGGGAGGCCAGCTTGTTATATAAAAATGCAAACTCGGATAAAAAGCTGTAATCATATATGGGTGTGTCACAAATTAACATATGCAGCGAAAGTGACAGTTAAAGGAAACGGGAGCCAGTTAACTCATTCCAGTAGTCTGAAAAACTGTATGTGAAATTTAATTTAGTTTGAGGCTAGTACTGATGGCAGGTGATTACAATTGAAGTGTCTTTTGTGATGCTGGCAGTGAAAGGGCCTCAATTAAGACCTGTTTATACTAGACCTCTTCCCTTTAAACTCCCATTGTGACAGACTTGGAGTTGCTCTGTAGTAATTTATGAATCCTGTATTGTGACCTGGTTATTGAGATGCTTATTGTATGGATATGTTGATTTAGTTTACTAGCAGGCTATTGAAAGAACAAGCAGGAAAGGCCCAGAGTTCACATAAGACACCTTCTGATAAACACTTCAGGGTTGTTAAAAGACCACGCCTGAGCATTTCATAACTATAAAGATCTTACCCTCTGGGCCCCAAATTGCACAGCTTGTCTGGGAAACTACAGATCAGAAGGACTCTAAACAGGGTATGTCTACATTACAAAATTAGGTTGATTTTATAGAAGTCGATTTTTCGAAGTCGATTTTATACAGTCGATTGCGTATGTCCACACTAAGTGCATTAAGTCAGCGGAATGTGTCCTCACTACCGTGGCTAACATCAACTTACAGAGTGGTGCACTGTGGGTAGCTATCCCACAGTTCCCGCAGTCTCCGCCGTCCATTGGAATTCTGGGTTGAGCTCCCAATGCCCGATGGGGAAAAAATATTGTTGCGGGTGGTTTTTGGTACATGTCATCAATCGCCCCTCCCTCCGTGAAAGCAACGGCAGACAATCGTTTTGAGCCAGACACCAGAGCGATTAGAAGAGCACAGCAAGGCGCGCTGCGCATCAGAGAGGCTTTGAAAACCAGTTTCATGACTGGCCAGGGTACAGTGTGACAGTTTTGTGTGTTTCTCCTTGATACAAACCCACCCCCTTTGTTGATTTTAATTCCCTGTAAGCCAACCACCCTTCAAAATAAAGTAACTATTGTTTCGAAACCATGCATTATTTTTTAATTAATTATATTAATTAATTTAAAAAAAGAGAGATAACGAACAAGGTAGCCCAGGTGGAGTGGAGGAGGAGGGAAGGACAAGGCCACATTGCTTATTGTAGCCACATTAAAAATCAAACTGTTTGAATGACAGCCTTCTGTTGCTTGGGCCATCCTCTGGAATGGAGTGGCTGGGTGCCCAGAGCCTTCCCCCCTCTCTCCCCAGCTTTCTTGGGCATCTGGGTGAGGAGGCTATGGAACACAGGGAGGAGGGTAGGCAGTTACAGTGGATGCAAGGGGGGTCTGTATCTTGGCTTTCCTGCAGCTCCAACAGACACTTCATCATGTCTGTTTGCTCCTCCATTAGCCTCAGCATCGCGTCCTACCTCCGCTCTTTGCGCTCACTTAATTCTTTCCTGGCCTCTGCCACTGAATGCCTCCATGCATTAAGCTGTGCCCTATCAGTGCAGGAGGACTGCATGAGCTCAGAAAACCTGTCATTGTGAGTGCGTTTTTTGTTTTTTTTTGCCTTCTAAACTGCGATAACCTCAGGGACGGAGATGATAGGGCGAGCGTAGAAATATTCTACACTCTACGATTCTGTGGGGACTGCATGGTCACCTGTGCTGCTGAGTTCGCCACGCTGACCAAACAGGAAATGAAATTAAAAAGTTTCTGGGGCTTTTCCTGTGTACCTGGCTAGTTCATCAGAGTTCAAAGTGCTGTCCAAAGTGGTCACAATGGAGCACTCTGGGATAGCTCCCAGAGGCCAATACCATCGATTTGCGTCCGCAGTACCCCAAATTTGACCCAGCAAAGTTGATTTTAGTGCTACCCCCCTTGCCAGGGAGGAGTACAGAAGTCAATTTTAAGAGCTCTTTAGGTCAACGGAAGGGGGTTGGTTGTGTGGACGCATTCATTTTTAAATTCACCTAATGCGGCTAAATTCAGCCTAACCCCGTAGTGTAGACCAGGCCTTAGACTCTCTGTCCAGAAGTTAGGCAATTGCTGCTGAGAAGCTGTTCTCGCACAGGCAGACCCTGCTGGAGGATGTGAAGAAGCTAGGCCTTTCTAAGCTCATTTCACAAGCGTCTAGGGCTTAGGTGAAATAGACACATGCAAGTTTTTTGTTGTTTTAAAATCCATTTTTTGTTATGCTATGCTGTATTCCTGCTGTTAAGATTAAACAATACTTTGGTGTAAGTACGCTGTCTGGTCACTGTATTCACCACTAATCCCAAATTCTCAAAGGGCAGATCTGCAAGTGCCAAACCCAGTTGGACCTGCGTGGGTAAATACAGTTGTCAATATACAGGGTACTGCAGCTCAAGGGCTCAGTCTAAGCATGGGAGAATTGTGTGATTCCACCCCAGGAAAGGTAAGGAGTGGTGTACTCACTGGCCTGGGGATCAGAGTGCAGCTAGCCCTGTAACTGTGATACCCACGTTTTGCTAACAATGGTGCAGCTCCACTGGCAATTGGGAACACTAGTGTAGATGGGAAAGCACGTAGCCACTGACTGGGTTGTTAACCACTGTGATGTCTAGACCTTTTCTGAGCAAGGTTAGAGAGAGTGGTGAGAAAAAAAATACCATCAGCCAGGCTACAGTAGCGCTAGGATATCTGGAGCTGCATCAGCAGTAGCAGCCAGGAGACGTAAGAAAAGCAAAATCTAGTGTACACAGAGCTATTGATAAAGGGGGAAATTACAGGGAAATCCCACCATGCCTTCATATATTTTTAAGTTCCCTTACTTCTCTCTCTAAAGAAAGTGTCTTTCTTTATTCCAGAGCCTCAAATCAGCAGTGTTGCTAACTCCTGCAATTTTTATCTTGCAAAATTGTTATGGGATATTTTTAAAGTCCCAACTTTTGGAGTTATTAAATTACATGAGGATCTCTGCTTCTATTTAAAAAAAAATTTAAAGAAGGAAAGAAAGTTTCTAGCCCTTATGGTGGCAGAGAAAAGCTTGAAAATATGAAATTTAAGCTCTCGAAAAACAGAATGCAAATAAAGACCCCAACATTTATTATGTTCCAACATTTCATGATTTTTAAACCAGTATGATTATTTGCAGAGGCCTGACTCCGGGTTTTTAAATGCTTGGGGTTGGCAATACTGAATTTGGTAAAACTCCCATTGAAGTAAATGGAAATTGTGCCTATTAAAAGACTACAGGCTCAGGTCCCAGTTTTTATGAAAATTATTTTTTGATATTTTAAAGCATTTTTAAAACTGGATGTTAATCTTAGTTTCCAGTTCAGCTCTTACATACAGTGTCAAAACTGACTTGGTTTTGAGCAAAAATGTCTCAGAGTTAGGCTCTGAAATTCCGCTTATGAACATCCTTACCACCTTAAAAATATAAACACCTACTTTTTCTATACAGCTCCCAATTTATTCTTGGGGAGAAACATTTATTACCTTTATAAAATTTCATGTGGGCTGGGACAGGTGAATGAACTTTTTCTTCTAAAGCTGAAGATTGCTCTTATTTCACTGCTATTCCATTCTCAATTCAAAAAGTAAAATCCAGGCAGTTCAGGAATCTGCAGTTACTTTGGAGTAAATACATAACACATGAGCATATGTCTGGATTACAGTGGCACAGCTACAGTGTTGCAGCTGTGCTGATGTAACACTGTAGCATAGATGTTTCCTAATCTATGAAAGCATTTTTCCATCAGTGTAGTTAATCCACTTCTCCGAGAGGCTTAGGTTGATGGAAGAATTTCTCCATCGACTTACCTGCGCCTACACCAGGGAGTAGGGTGACCAGACAGCAAATGTGAAAAATCGGGACGGGGTAGGGGGTAATAGGAGCCTATATAAGAAAAAGACCCAAAAATCGGGACTGTCCCTATAAAATCGGGACATCTGGTCACCCTACCGGGGAGAGATGGGGGATTAGGTGGACCTAACCACAGGGTTTAGGGCACAAAATTTTTCATAGCTCTCAGCAGTGGAGCCAGATCAGTCAAATTTTTAAGTGTAAACCAGGCCTAGACCCTGCCCCACATCCTGTGCAGCTGCATACCCTACTCCAGAGCCTGGCAGCTGCGCCACAACACCATCCAGAACCGCCTGGTGAGAGACATTGCACCACGCCTTGGGGAGATCTCCGTGAACTGCACCATCCCCGGTACTGACAGCCAGCTACGACCTGACATCGCCATCACCGACAAGGCCCAGAAAAAGATCATCCTCGTTGATGTCACGGTCTCCTTTGAGAACAGGACCCTGGCATTTCGTGAAGTCCGAGCTTGTAAACTGGAAAAATACGCCCCCCTGGCCAACACCCTGAGAGCAAAGGGCTATGAGGTGCAGATGGGCGCCCTGACCGTCAGAGCCCTGAGCGCCAGGAACCCCTGCAACGAGCGAGTGCTGTGGACCTGTGGGATTGGTTGACGCTACGCGTGGCTCATGCGGCACCTCATGGTCCAGAGACATCTACATCGAGCACATCACCGGTCATTGAGAGTACCAGGAGGTGTGAGCCAGAGTGACGTTCTTCAACTACTAGAAAGGGACCAAGACCCTTTCTCTGTTGGATCATATGAACTGGAACCATAAACTCCCTGAACATTAAATCTCACCAAATGATGGTCAATCCATCCTCATCATCGTATCCACTCATTATACTCGACACCCGAACATAGCCACTTTATGAGCTTCATACCCTCATATCTCAATGTCTGTACTTTGACCCATCAACCTTCTACCCCCAATCAGGGATATTACAGAGTATGTATTCCTTATGCCACCTAATCTTAAACCAAATTTTGCACCCTTGATAATCTGTATGTTATTCCCTGAAAACCAGAAACTTCTATGCTTAAACTCTGTACCGTTCACTTTTTTTAACATCATCTTAATAACATTTTTAAATCTGTTCTCATCTAGGCATACAACTGACTGTTAATGAATGTAGGAGATGTGAGGCATAATACTGATAGAATGAATCTAAAGAGATGCTGCTTTTGTTTAGTCATGCTTTCTCCTCTAATATTTGAGGAAGGACATTGTTAATGATCTTGTATAAAATGAATGTGAACTGTGGATTTCAGCAGAGAATTTGCAGTTTCATGCAATTTTTCAGTGATGGGATTGTCTTCCAGAGTTTTGTCAGCTGGTACAACTCAGTTTTTGTTGTTTTTTTAACAAAACTTAATGTTATACAGAAATGTATTAGTTTTTTTTAATTTCCTAAAGAGAACACTTCTGTTTAGATTGAAACATTTCCCTCTAGTATTCACTGCACACATTGACAGATTGTTTTAGTGCGTAAAAATGACTGTTTTCATTATTTGAACTGAGAGAAAAGCAGAAAGTGAAGAAAGAGCATGACTTTTTTAATGTAGATTTGATTTTTAAAGATATTTTTTTAAATAAGCTTAGGGTTTTAAAGTGACACAGATAATGATTTTTTTAAAATAGACTTTTAACTTGTTGATTCTCCTCAACTCTCAGAAGGTTGATGTATATATGTTTGGTTATTTTCAATTTAAAACATCAAGACTGCTTTTTATAAAGTAATCCTCCTTCTTAGACTGACCTATGGCTTTTGGGACACCCAGATCGCTATTAACTGATGACGTCTATACTTTTGATTATTTTTTTAATTGGATCTCAACATAAATAATTTCTTATTACTTAAAAACAGCTGGTATGAAAATAAATCAGTTAAACTGTAACATCCTTGTGAGGTAGGTGGTATTATACTAATTTCACAAATCAGCGAAGTCAGAGAAGTGACTACAACAGGGTTCTAAAATGAGTCAGGGAGCCAGGAAGAAGTAAGGAGTCATCCTAGTTGCAGGCTTACTCAAGCAATTTATTTCTAGTTAGTACTCTGAGCACATATTTTTTGTTATGGGATCTTGTCTCCTCTGTGTGTGCAGTGTTGTAGCCCATTAAAGTAATTTGGACCTATGCATTTTGCTTAAAGGGAGAATAGACTCCTATACAGTCTCCATTTGCTCATCTGAGATGCAAGTAGTCAGAAGTTTTTTCCCTTCTTTTTTCCCTTTTCTAAAGAAAATTGCCCAGCAGTCCCTGTGATCTTTAATTACCTGTATAGAGACACCTGGGGACATTTTAATGTGCCTTCTCCTCCCAGAAAGCTGTCTGTTTTGGCCAATGAACTTGTCAAGGAATGGAAACAGACTCCTGCTGCCACTGGTGGGTTAATCTGCTGCAGTCTGCAAAGGGTAAATCATTTTTTGGATTTCTCTTCTAATCTTTTACTGCTTACCTTCACTGTGACCTGTATTTGTCAGATCCCCTGAGGCTGGCATTGTTACTGAGTGTGGCAACAGCTGTGCAATGCTAATGAGCTTCAGGAAAATGGAACAGTTGTCTGTGGTTGCTGCAACCCTTGCAGAATCTTTATCAGCCTTGTCATATGTTAAGAAGGCCACCTCTCCCAGTGCAGTATTGGTTGTAATATACAAATAGTGAAGGATACTCCCTGCAGAAAGCAACTGATTAGCATCTTGGATTAAAAGACTTTGGCTCTAATCTAGGGCTGGGCAAACTTTTTGGCCCGAGGGCCATATCGGGGTTGTGAAATAGTATGGAGGGCTGGGTAGGGAAGGCCGTGCCTCCCCAAACAACCTGGCCCCCTCCCACTTCCCACCCCTTGACTGCCTCTCAGAACCCCCAACCCATCCACCCCCCCTGTTCCTTGTCCCCTAACCACCCCCTCCCAGGACCCCCCGTCCCTAACTGCCCACCCCCTATCCAACCCCCATGCTCCCAGTTCCCTGACTGCCCCCCCGACCCCTATCCACATATCTGCCCCTGACAGGCCCACTAGGACTCCCCCCCCCATCCAATCCCCCCTCCCTGTCCCCTGATGGTCCCCTCCTGGGACCCCCCTGCCCCTGACCACCCCCCAGGACCCACCCCGCTCAGTGCTCCTCCTGAGTCTTCCAGCCCGTGCTCACGGCGCTCCTGCCGCCCACACCCCCCACCTGCTCCCCTGAGGCTGCGGGTGAGCCTCCCTCCCTGCTATCCCCTGCCCTCCTCCTGCGGGGGGTGCACCGGTGCTGAGCTGCCTGGTGGCACAGTGAGCTGAGGCTGCAGGGTAGGGGCCAGGGGTGAGCCTCCCCAGCCGGGAGCTCAGGGGCCAGGCAGGATGGTCTGATGGGCCATATGCGGCCCACGGGCCTTACTCTGCCCACCTCTGCTCTGATATATAATTTACTAAACATACAAGACTGCAGGATTCAGAGTCAATGTGAGGAGACTGTTAACTCTCTAGATGTGGGAGTTTGACTCTTTGACCCATGAGCTACTTACTCCCAAAGGTTTGGTGCACACTTTCTTACAGCCCAACTCGTTATATTTCTAATGTGCCTATTGCTTATAGTATCCAAGTGCCAAGTTAGATTATAGAAGAGTCCTGTCCAGAAGGTCAGTTATTTTTCCATCCTACCTTTGGACCATATCTTTCTTCCTATCTATTTTTTTGGGGGGAATGCTATGTAAAAGAGGCAAGTTAAGAGGCCATTTTTTCTGTTCATTTTTTCTTGTTCTCAGATGGTTTGTGAACTGATCACAATTGTCCTGAATTTGTTTTATTCCTAATAACTGTAATCATTTTCCAGAAAAAAATAATCTATGGATTAGCCACAAATAGGGTATTATGGTTATTCACTATGATTGATCACATAATATAGTTCTGTTACCTAACTGGAAGAAAAACTATATCAGAAGAGTGAATAGGTAATGTTCTTTCTCGTGTACTCTTGCTTGCATACAAGTATGGATTTATCTAAGAATAGCAGGTCATAAACAAACATTCAACAAGAAAACTGGACTCTGAGTGTCCTGTAAAATGAACCAAAAGGAGCACAAATATACAAACAAATGTAATCATGGGTCAGATTTCACAAATACATTTGTGAATGCTTTTTCCCGTGTTTGACCACCTCTACTGGGGTGTGTGCGCGTAATGCAGTGCATAGTGTCTATCACTATATATTCCAGTTTAAATACATAAACATAAGGTTACTCATTTAAAATGTAACCCTTGTCTACACTGGCAGCGCTGTGTAGGGTACAGGCACTACATGTGTAGCCAAATGCCACAGTGGTGTGTACCTACATGGCAGTGAAAGGCTCCATCAGCAGGGAGGAAGCAGATTACTACCCTGAAAAAACAGGGAGAGGCTTGGATGTGTAGAGATCTGTATATACCCTGAAGTTCTGGTGTGTCTGTACTTGCCTAAGCAGTGCCTCATCATCTACCCTACTGTTTCTACCTGTGCTTGGGGGGCGTGCAGTGTACGTACACTCTTCACCACTGCAAGAGTTGTGCAGTGTAGACGTACTATTATGCACATAATGACTTGATCCTACCTGAATTGCACATATAAGGTCCTTTCCATCCTCCCCCGTCCCCAAAATATTCTTCTTTGAGTTTATTTGTAATGCTAACCTGTGCTGGGGTTGTGCATGTATGCCTGAGGGTAGGTGTGGGCCCAGTGCATATTAAGATTATATTTAACAATATCATTAGCAACTTAAATATTTCATGGGTAAATACAGGTTCCATTGAAGTCAGTAGCAAAACTGACTTCACTGGAGCCAGGCTTTTCCCCTATGTACAATATGGACAAATTATGGTTGCATTAAGAACCTTAATGTTTGCATTTCCTGGCCTTTGAGTGGTTACAACTGTAACTGTAACATTAAACTGTCTTAAATGTGAGTGCTTAATTTGTCAGCAACAAAGGGTGTGTTTTTTTTTTTTTAACTGAGAAACTGAGAAGTAATTGAACAAATGTCAATCAAGCACATCTTTGGACTTACTTTTTTCTAAAATTCAACTTTGAGCTGAGACCAAACATGGAGACCTACAAGTGACAAAGGGAATGTTTCAGAAAGTTTTGAATGTGTAGTTCTTACGCTAAGCTTCTAATATGTAGTTTAACATTAACTATACTGTAGTACTTATCCTAAAGGAAATGCATAGCTCTTTTCATTATTACAAGTGCTAAGGATCTTCTCTCTCTCAGATATTGCATGAGGGTTAAGACTATTCACATGAATAACGGTATGTCTACACTGGAAACTTCAAAGCGCTGCCGCAGGAACGCTTCTGTATCAGGGCTTTGAAGTGAAAGTGTGGTTGCACACAAGCGCTGGGAGAGCGCTCCTGGTAATCCACCTCCACAAGGGGATTGGAGCCTGTCTACACTAGCACTTTAAAGGCTCAGACTTGCTGCGCTCAGGGGGGTGATTTTTCACACCCCTGAATCAGCAAGTTAGAGCACTATAAAATGTAAGTGTAGACAAGCCCCAAGTGTTGGCAGGATCAAAATCTTAGGGCCTTATTTTCAGAGGTGCTAACTGCCCACAATTCTGCATTTCTGCATAGCAGGCCTTTAGGGACAGATTTTTAAAGGTGTTTAGGTGCGGATAGTTGCCTAGTGAGTTTCAAAAGTGCTTAAATGTGTGTCTGCCACTGATTTCAATAGGAATTAGGTGCTTTTGAAAATCCTACCATGCGCCTATCTGCATCTTCAATACTTTTAAAAATACTTTTAAAAATCTGGACTACTGTCATAGCAGTAGTTACCAGCAGTTAGCTATGTCATGGCTTCCATTATAAGCCCAAAGATTATGCAGTCCTAATATAGTACAAAATGCTTTGGGCATGATGCTTGGCCTTAGACCAGAGGAGTTAGGAGAATTCCGTTCAGCTGTTTGAGTTATTGTAGATTGGAAAAATACTTACTCTGCTTTTTAAGACTTAGCTCAAGAATAAATTCAAAGCAAATGAACAAAATTCCCTCAAAATCTTTCTTATAAATACTCCTTATTGAGAGGTAAGTCCTCTTCCAGGTTTAGGGGGAAAACATTTAAATCTAGTTATAGGTTACTCAGGCCATGGCTACACTTGCAAATTTGCAGCACTGCAGCAGGGTGTGAAAACACACCCTCTCCAGCGCTGCAAATTGCGGCGCTGCAAAGCGCCAGTGTGGTCAAAGCCCTAGCGCTGGGAGCACGGCTCCCAGCGCTGTACGTTATTCCCCACAGGGAGGTGGAGTACGGACAGCGCTGGGAGAGCTCTCTCCCAGCGCTGGCGCTTTGACTACACTTAGCGCTTCAAAGCGCTGCCGCGTCAGCGCTTTGAAGTGCAAGTGTAGCCATAGCCTTTGATTCACTTTTGAGCATGCTCAATTGATATCTGAGACACTCCTAGAGTATGTCTACACATCAGTAAAAAACCTGTGGCATCAAGCCTCAGAACTTAGATCAGCTGACTCATGGGACTTAGGCTTCAGGGCTAAAAATTTCAATGTAGATGTTTGAACTCATCCTAGGCTCTGAGACCCTCCCCCCGCCCCATTTGGTTTCAAAGCCCATGGCCTGAGCCCCAATATCTACCCTGCAATTTTTAGCCTCACTGCCCAAGTTCTGCGAGCCGAGGTCAGCTGACCCAGGCCAGTCATGGCTGTGCCACAAGTCTTTTATTGAAGTTTAGATGTGAACCCCTAGAGCCTACTGCAGCCTTTTTATATTGCAACATTCTGTATCCTGCCCAGTCTGACAGGCAGCTGCTGGCCATGATTGGCTAATGGAAGTTTCTTTTCCGTGTCTCCCATCCAAAGGTTGACCCTGTTTAGTTTGTGTGTTGAAGGGCTCACATCTTCAGTCATGACCTGCAAATCTGTCAGTCAGCCTTTAACTTTATAGTATGCTCGATTAACAAAGCCTTATCCTCCACTCATTTGCTAGCTAGTTTAAGATTTGGAATAAGATATAAAACCTTGTTTGGTATTTTGTTCTGCTTCCCCCTTTTATCCCTCTCCCCATATGTGTGTGAAATTTTACATTTTATTCTTTCCAGCTAAAATGTGGCCTTATATAAGCAGAGTGCTTCACAGTATAGTTGGGACAGTTAGATTCTTGCTTCATCTTTCTTATCTGAAACACCATATCAAATATGAAGCTGCCTTCATCTAGATCTCTAACCAGTAAATGTCTTTCTTTCTGCAAGTTTTTTCCCTTTTAAATGACCTCTCCTCTGGTTGAACACTGATTGTTGAATTACATGCTGAGTATCGAAGTCTTGGTGGCATTGTTTTCTGTCTTTTCCCTAGACAGATCTCCACCTTTTGTGCTTAGTTGCATCTCACATTTTTTTCTGGCTGTGCTTGAAAAGTGGTGTAAGAGGCAAAGATTTTGCCCCAAGGCTCATGTAACTTCTATCTTCATCCTCCCAAACCTGCTGTTCTGGAATCGCTTCACCCTGTGGGAATTCCATGGAGGTGGATGGAAAACTACCCTCAAAATAGAAATTCTAGTGGTGAAAGAATAGAAAATATTATAGTATACAGCTGGCCTTTATTTTAAAAATAAATTCACTTAAGCTGCATTAGATTCTGTGGCTGATTTTTGTAACTTTCAGTTATGCAACATTACATTAAGCAAATTAATTCCCTGTCATTGCTGTTGGGTGAAAATGGCAGTACATTTTACTAGGTTTTCTGAGAGGAAAAACAACCTATTCCTGCTCATCCTTGTGCTCTGAGAATGAATTACCTGCAGTTGATCATCATTATTCTGCATTAACACCTTTTGGTGAGATTGTATGAAAAATGTTTGGTTGATCTGCCTTTTTATTATCCCTGATGTTTGTTCATGCATCAACCTGCAGTGTCATCTCAGTTTTCTAATACTAATTTTTGAGCTGCTTTGGAACTCCTGTAGGCCATGTTAGATTGTTGTTCTGAAGGCCTTTACTTAATAATAATAATAATTAATAATTAATAATAATTAAGAACCATTAGAAGGCCACACCGGAGTTGAAAATATAGTTTTAAAAAACAAATGCCAATTCAATCTTGTAATACTACCTATATGGAGAGAGGCTAAGTGTGAAAATAGGTGAGCAGATTTCACATCTAAACTTCCAGGCTGGTGAGAGTAAAAAGCTAAGTTAAAAATATCAAGCAATATTCAGTACAACAGTGGTACATAAATACCATCTTTCACACACCAGATATAAATGGACTTTACATTAATAAAATGCATCTCACAAAACCCAGGTGAGAGGTAAGTGTACAGTTAGGGAAATTGAGGCAGATAAGTGTCTGGTATTCAAAAGTTTTTAACACCTGCACCTCCCATCAATTGCAGTTTGAGTTGTAGATGTGCATCAGTATTTAATATCCAGCCCTTGGTGACTTCCTCTGTATAAACCTGCTTTTGAAGGTAACTGATGTCCTAGAATATTTTAAACTATTTATTACTTTTGATCTTTCTCAATTCTGCATAATTTAATAGTTCTAACAGGAACTCATGATTCTTTTCCACCAATGGGATTAATGGTTTGCTAAGGCCTTGTCTCCACTGCCACTTTGAGCGCTGAAACGTTCTTCACTCGGGGTGGGGGGGGTGTGGTGGTGAAAAAACACCCCTCTGAGTGATGAAAGTTTCAGCGCTGTAAATTGGCAGTGAAGACAGTACAACAGCGCTGGGAGCTATTCCCCTTGCAGAGGTGGTTTTATTACAGCGCTTTAACATCGGCCGTGTAGACATGCCCTAATAATCGACAGAAACGATTGTCATCTTTTTCCAAATCCTGATGTTTTTACATTTTAGCATTAGTTGATCTGATGATTAGTAATACTGGCATATAGGCATCCAGTAAACCGGAATTTACAATTAATTTTATTGTTTCATGTTTGCCAGGAAACTTTCCTTATTGTGAGGTGTCATCTTGTGCCATTGATGTGTGACTTATCCTTTAAAGCAAGATTGCTAAAAGACATTTGGCATTCATTTTATAACAAACATTTTTATAATATCTTGTGTGTGTATAAAATATTATATTGTCCTCTCTACTTGTGCTTCCTATTTCTTCCCCTAGACCAGGGGTAGGCAACCTATGGCACGTGCGCCGAAGGTGGCACACGAGCTGATTTTCAGTGGCACTCACACTGCCCGGGTCCTGGCCGCTGGTCCGGAGGCTCCGCATTTTAATTTCATTTTAAATGAAGTTTCTTAAATATTTTAAAAACCTTATTTACTTTACATACAACAATAGTTTAGTTATATATTATAGACTTATAGAAAGAGACCTTCAAAAAACGTTAATGTATTACTGGCACGCAAAACCTTAAATCAGAGTGAATAAATGAAGACTCGGCACACCACTTCTGAAAGGTTGCCGACCCCTGCCATAGACCCTCTCTCTACATGTGCAGGCACACAACATGCACCACTAACAACTTCATTAGGGAAATACCATGCTTGGTTTCTGTAAATAAGGTCTTCACTTAAGGACTAGAAGATAAATGCTTGCACAGTGCTGTGTATGTGTGTGACATATACTCCGTGTGTGTAAATGAGGATTTAGCCCATAGATTTGTCTGAGCAGTTGACTGAAGTAGGTCTGAGTGGACTTGTAGGCTCTAAAGTTTTACATTGTTTTATTTTTGAATGCAGTTATTTTTTTGTACGTGATTCTACATTTGCAAGTTCAACTTTCATGATAGAGATTGCACTACAGTACTTGTATTAGATGAATTTAAAAATACTATTTATTTTGTTTTTTACAGTGCAAATATTTGTAATAAAAATAAATTTGAGTGAGCACTATACACTTTGTATTCTGTGTTGTAATTGAAAGCAATATATTTGAAAATGTAGAAAAGATTTAAAAATATTTAAATAAATGGTATTCTATATTGTTTAACAGTGCGATTAATTGTGGATTAATATTTTAAATCACGTGATTAATTTTTTTTAGTTGCTTGACAGCCCTAAAAAAAATTCATCTGCTAAAAGATACTAGATAGCAAGTAATCCAATAATCTGTGTGTACCACTGGTTTCTGCTGGAAGGAATCAGAACTGATCAGCTGTTGATGACAGGCCCTATAACTACTAAAAGCTATGTGCAATTTTCCTTTAAGTCAAGTAGTTGGGCCTATGCTTTTGGAGCAGAAGGATGTGGGTTCTGTCCCTATTGTTGCTATGGAGCTCTGGGTGGCCGTGGTATGTGTTGCATGGTGACAGCTGTAGTCACAGATTTCCTGGTATTTTTATATTATCCTGTATAGCAGCATGTATCACACTTCAGCAAGCCCTTCAAAAATAAATCTCTTAAGTCATAGGAGTGATATAACTGTGGTTTATGAGAATCTGACAACTTAGAGTGAAAAGTGATGAGCAGTGTCAGAATAACCCAATTGCTGATCCAGCAAAATTATTCTACAAAATATTCATATCAGCTGAGGTGGGTAAGCATATGGAAAATGCCTACCTGCCTTTAGTTTTGCAAGCTGGCATTACAAAGATGATATAAGACGAAATATTATTGCATGATGTGAGATGGTTTCTAATATTTTCCTCTTTTTGTAGATGACAAAATGACTTGCTAATCCTTTGGTCTCATACATTAATAATATCATATCAACATGAAAATGTACATACAGTACTGGAAATATGTATTCAACGTATTAAGCAACTGATGTACACAGCTGTGACTAACTTTGAAATTTAAATCAGAGGCAAATTTTAATTGTCAGCTCTTCAACTAATTTGAGAAAAGAACTTCTATGCAGAAATAAGTAAGGATTGGAATAAGCTATAGCACAGTTGTTTGCAAACAGATGACTCTTTTTTAATTACCAAAATTCTAATTCCATTAAATTCTGTTCTTTCTCAGATAGGGCTTATATTTACAGTTTGTCTAGTCCAGTGGTTCCCAAACTTTAACCTGTGAACCCCTCTCACTGAAATGTTAAGTCTCGCGAATCCCCCTCTAAAAATGAATATTTCCAGGGATTTTCTCCTTTACCTGAGTATAAATTATAAAAACAGTGATCTTGGAAATATAAAATTTGTTTTTATGACATGCTTATTACACATTATTTATTATTATTTATCATGACAGTATTTTTCTTATTATGAAAACAGCATCACTCTTCTAAGATCTCACTTTCGTAGCTTGTATCACTTTGAATAAGCCTGTTATAAGACAAGGCTCCTATGTTACATCAAGGAGTATCAGATGTGAAACAGCATGAAGGTATTTAAGAAGCTAACTCAGAATTCCTCCTTCACAAGCATTCAGGTCTTGAGCAATCCAGGCAAACAACGCACGTTATAACATAAGAACATAAGAGAGGCCGTACCGGGTCAGACCAAAGGTCCATCTAGCCCAGTATCTGTCTACCGACAGTGGCCAATGCCAGGTGCCCCTGAGGGAGTGAACCTAACAGGCAATGATCAAGTGATCTCTCTCCTGCCATCCATCTCCATCCTCTGACGAACAGAGGCTAGGGACACCATTCTTACCCATCTTGGCTAATAGCCATTTATGGACTTAGCCACCATGAATTTATCCAGTCCCCTTTTAAACATTGTTATAGTCCTAGTCTTCACAACCTCCTCAGGTAAGGAGTTCCACAAGTTGACTGTGCGCTGCATGAAGAAGAACTTCCTTTTATTTGTTTTAAACCTGCTGCCTATTAATTTCATTTGGTGACCCCTAGTTCTTGTATTATGGGAATAAGTAAATAACTTTTCCTTATCCACTTTCTCAACATCACTCATGATTTTATATACCTCTATCATGTCCCCCCTTAGTCTTCTCTTTTCCAAACTGAAGAGTCCTAGCCTCTTTAATCTTTCCTCATATGGGACCCTCTCTAAACCCCTAATCATTTTAGTTGCTCTTTTCTGAACCTTCTCTAGTGCTAGAATATCTTTTTGAAGGTGAGGAGACCACATCTGTACACAGTATTCGAGATGTGGGCGTACCATGGATTTATATAAGGGCAATAATATATTCTCAGTCTTATTCTCTATCCCCTTTTTAATGATTCCTAACATCCTGTTTGCTTTTTGACCGCCTCTGCACACTGCGTGGACATCTTCAGAGAACTATCCACGATAACTCCAAGATCTTTTCCTGTCTCGTCGTAGCTAAATTATCCCCATCATGTTGTATGTATAGTTGGGGTTATTTTTTCCAATGTGCATTACTTTACATTTATCCACATTAAATTTCATTTGCCATTTTGTTGCCCAATCACTTAGTTTTGTGAGATCTTTTGAAGTTCTTCACAATCTGCTTTGGTCTTAACTATCTTGAGTAGTTTAGTATCATCTGCAAACTTTGCCACCTCACTGTTTACCCCTTTCTCCAGATCATTTATGAATAAATTGAATAGGATTGGTCCCAGGACTGACCCTTGGGGAACACCACTAGTTACCCCTCTCCATTCTGAGAATTTACCATTAATTCCTACCCTTTGTTCCCTGTCCTTTAACCAGTTCTCAATCCATGAAAGGACCTTTCCTTTTATCCCATGACAGCTTAATTTACGTAAGAGCCTTTGGTGAGGGACCTTGTCAAAGGCTTTCTGGAAATCTAAGTACACTATGTCCACCGGATCCCCCTTGTCCACATGTTTGTTGACCCCTTCAAAGAACTCTAATAGATTAGTAAGACACGATTTCCCTTTACAGAAACCATGTTGACTATTGCTCAAGAGTTTATGTTTTTCTATGTGTCTGACAATTTTATTCTTTACTATTGTTTCAACTAATTTGCCCAGTACCGACGTTAGACTTACCGGTCTGTAATTGCCGGGATCACCCCTAGAGCCCTTTTTAAATATTGGCGTTATATTAGCTAACTTCCAGTCATCGGGTACCGAAGCTGATTTAAAGGACAGGTTACAAACCTTAGTTAATAGTTCCACAACTTCACATTTGAGTTCTTTCAGAACTCTTGGCTGAATGCCATCTGGTCCCGGTGACTTGTTAATGTTGAGTTCATCAATTAATTCCAAAACCTCCTCTAGTGACACTTCAATCTGTGACAGTTCCTCAGATTTGTCACCTACAAAAGCCAGCTCAGGTTTGGGAATCTCCCTAACATCCTCAGCCGTGAAGACTGAAGCAAAGAATCCATTTAGTTTCTCCGCAATGACTTTATCATCTTTAAGCGCTCCTTTTGTATTTTCATCGTCAAGGGGCCCCACTGGTTGTTTAGCAGGCTTCCTGCTTCTGATGTACTTAAAAAACATTTTGTTATTACCTTTGGAGTTTTTGGCTAGCCGTTCTTCAAAGCTTAATAACAATAAAGCTTAAACTTGTTCTTCATAATCATTTTAAAAACAATACTAGCTGCCTATTTAATTTTAAATACAGCAAAAATTATCCACCTCCCTTTCCATTTCTTATAAGGAATCATGAAGTTGATGCTCCTCAGTGTGGTAGGAATGCTTGTTTCGATCTGCTTAGCTCTTGGAAGTCTAGCGGCTCTGGGCTGCTGGCCCCGTGCTGCCCGGGGTCCCTAGAGAAAGCTCTGTCCACCATTAGGGAATTTTTCCCCAAGAACCCCCTGTAACATTTTGAGAACCACCAGGGGTTCACGAACCCCAGTTTGGGAACTGCTGGTCTAGTCTCATAAAATAGACTATATTCAAAATGCTTGCCAAATCTGTAGGAAGACATTTTATATGCTGGCCCAGGTTCAAAACTTTCCCATATAACAAGAAAAAATCTTGTAATGAGTCCAGTTTTAAAGCTTAAACAAACAAAATACCTTGTTTAAGCTGAGATTTTTTTTTAAAAAAAGGCTTTATTCTTCCTGTGACTCAGTAATATACAGTTGATTAAAATGGATTGTTCATTTCCCATAATTTTTAAAATTTGGTTTTATTTTAGTTTAAATATTTCAGCTGAGGAAGACTCAGTTGCCTGTGGGAGTTCCACCTCATTGGCATTTAAGCTTTAAAACTGGACTCATTACAAGATTTTATGGAAAACTATTTTTTTCAAAATCTGGTTGGTTTTAATTTTTCTTTGAATTGTGCTTATTTGTGAAGTGTTTCATTGATGGGGATGATGTATGTCTCTTTAGTTGTGCTGACACAGCTATTTTTAATTTTAACTACATCTTTTAAAAACAAAATTTTTTTAAAGAGTGCAGTATGACTGTTCCAAGGAGGTGCATTCACAGGTCACCTGAATAACACAAAGGTAAAAATATAAAAATGTTACGCAGAATTATAGTGCTCAGCTTCACCAAGTTTGTATCCTTCCTTGCAAAACAGATCATGCTTCACGTGAACCTAAAATAATACCTTTTCTGACCTTGGTCTGTCTGGATTCTGGCCTGGGTAAGGTCAAGGATTGCACTACTTGTGTTGGTCATTGACATTCTGGCAAGGAATAAAGATCAGTTGTCCACACAGATATGAGGTCTGGGATAACGTGGAATGGGAGGTACTGTTAACTTGGCTGTGGTCCCTGGGGGTTGAACAGAACTGCCCTTGGGTGGCTTCTTCCTTTTCTCTTGGATAGGATGTAGAAAGTGGTAACTGCTCTTCTGCCAAGAGGTCTCATTCAGGTGGTGTGTGCTGGGGTGATTTGTGCTTTATTCAGTGTATGCGAGAGCCTGTTAGTGAGATGTGTGCTGAAGTGCTTTCAGTATGTCTGACACCTAGCATATAGTTTCCCCCTTGTCTAGCCCAGATGTGGTGAGGGTCTTTCTTTGTGTAGGAGTCAGAGTAGAGCACAGAGGAGAGCAGGCTGGTTGAGGCATAGAACACTTTAGTGACCTTAGACTAGGGGTGGGCAAACTATGGCCTGAGGGCCGCATCCGGCCCTTCAGATGTTTTAATCCGGCCCTCAAGCTCCTGCTGGAGAGCAGGGTCTGGGGCTTGCCCCGCTCCGGTGCTCCAGCCAGGGAGCGGGGTTGACGGTTGTCCCGACTCTGCGCATGCTGTGGCTCTGTCCAACTCCCAGAAGCAGCGGCATTTCCCCCCCCTCCCCCCGGCTCCTATGCGTAGGGGCAGCCAGCGGGCTCTGCATGCTGGCCCTGCAGCTCCTGTTGGCCAAGAACCGTGGCCAATGGGAGCAGCAGAGACAGTGCCTGTGGACGGGACAATGCGCAGAGCAGCCTGGCTGCGCCTTCGCATAGGAGCCAGAGGGGGGACATGCTGCTGCTTCCGGGAGCTGCTTGAGGTAAGCACTGCCAGGTCCCAGCCCCCTGCCCCAGCCCTAGCCCTGATCTCTCTCTCCCACTCTCCAACCCCCAGGGTTCCAGCCTGGAGCACCCTCCTACACCCCTAACCCCACCCCAGAGCCTGCACCCCTAGCCAGAGCCCTCACTCCTCCCACCCCAGCTCAGAGCCCCCTCCTGCATCCTGAACTCCTCATTTCTGGCCCCACCCCAGAGCCTGCACCCACTCACACCCCAGCCCCCAATTTTGTGAGCATTCATGGCCCACCATACAATTTCCATACCCAGATGTGACCCTCAGGCCAAAAAGTTTGCCCACCTCTGCCTTAGACCTTCCATGTGGTATGTTGTCTTCCTCTGTGAATTCCACTTTCTCTGTGCATATGTGGAGTAATTAGCTTACTTTGGTATCAAAATACATTAAATAATAAGATATAGTATTTAGTTATTACAAATAAAATGTATACGTTTTATCATTCTTCTTTATTACTGCTAGCACTGCACAGCCATTCCATCTTTGGGAGAGTGGATTTTTTTCCCCTGATTAACAGAATTGCTAACAAAGGGCATGTCTACAGTATGGGTACTACAGGAGCACAACTGTAGCTAAGTTGCTGTAGCTCCCATAGTAGTGCTTCCTACATCGATGGAAGCTGTGTCTACACTGGGGGTTAGGTCAGCTTAACTAAGGCACCTTAGATGTGAATTTTTCGCATCCCTGAGTGTTATAGCTAGGTCAATCCTAAATTTTAAGTCTAGACCAAGGCTAAGGATCAGCAGTGTGCCCTTGTTGCCAAGAAGGCCAACGGCATATTGGACTGTATTAGTAGGAGCTAATCGAGGGAAGTGATTATTCCCCTCTATTAGGCACTGGTGAGGCCACACCTGGAGTATTATGTCCAGTTTTGGTCCCCCCGCTACAGAAGGGATGTGGACAAATTGGAGAGAGTCCAGCGGAGGGCAACCAAAATGTTTAGGGGGCTGGACACATGACTTACAAGAAGAGGCTGAGGGAACTGGGTTATTAGTCTGCAGAAGAGAAGAGTGAGGGGGATTTGATAGCAGCCTTCAACTACCTGAAGGGGGGTTCCAAAGAGGATGGAGCTCGGCTGTTCTCAGTGGTGGCAGATGACAGAACAAGGAGCAATGGTCTCAAGTTGCAGTGGGAAAGGTCTAGTTTGGATATTAGGAAACACTATTTCACCAGGAGGGTGGTGAAGCACTGGAATGGGTTCCCTAGCGAGGTGGTGGAATCTCCATCCTTGGACGTTTTTAAGACCCGGCTTGACAAAGCCCTGGCTGGGATGATTTAGTTGGTGTTGGTCCTGCTTTGAGCAGGGGATTCAACTAGATGACCTCCTGAGGTCTCTTCCAACCCTAATCTTCTGTGATTCTATGAGAAGGGTTAACTTCATCATTACCATTTTACTAGGAATTGTCGAATTCTACTAGAAATTCTCTGCACCTTTCAGGATTGGGCTCTAAATCATGAGGCCTGCATGCCTTTCAGAAAGTACAGTTTTATGGATTATCTGAAATAAGTTATACTATATAACTCATATGTAAACTAATATTTGTCAGTGTGGAAGTGAGGGGAAGGGGTGGTAATCATGTTGGAAACCTGATGAGGTTCCTCATCCATTGCTCCCACTTTTAGATTTACTAAAAATGGATAAAATAGCTTGCAAATGAGCAAACACATTTCTAAATGACTCTTGTAGAGTTTTCCGTGTTTCTTTAAAAACTATGAGAAGACCTTTCCTCCAAATTGTATGTTGATTGACTCTCTCTCAAGCTTTTCTTCAGAGTAGACTTGCTTGCAAAGAATCTGTTATTTCTTTATGTGCTTTTTTAAAAAGGATCAGATATCATAAAGCACTTCTGTTCTTTCATTGAAAAACTACTACCTCAGGCCTTGAAGTTTTACTGGAGATGAGAGGTTTGAATTCCATGTGGAAGAAAATCAGTGTTCAGGCCCACCATCTTCTGTCAACTCATCTGAGTTGCTCTTGTCAGAACTGGGAAGAGAATGTAATGTTTGTGAATGAATTCTAATTTCAACTTATCAGAGGGGTAGCCATGTTAGTCTGGTTCTGTAGAAGCAGCAAAGAATCCTGTGGCACCTTATAGACTAACAGACGTTTTGCAGCATGAGCTTTCGTGGGTGAATACCCACTTCTTCGGATGCAAGTATTCACCCACGAAAGCTCATGCTGCAAAACGTCTGTTAGTCTATAAGGTGCCACAGGATTCTTTGCTGCTTCTAATTTCAACTTGTTTTTCTAGTTTCCCAAATAAAGGCATTTTGAGACAGTGACAAAATGAAAGGTTATTAACCTACTGCCATTTGCTTAGGATGCTTCATTCCTCGTTCCTGAAACAGTCAAAGAAAGTTCTCTCCATTGTGGGGCACTTTTTGTCACTCTTCTGTGCTTCTGTCTAAATGTATAAAGCCATTTCAGTGTTTGAGTCACCTTAAGTAGATTTGTGACAAAATCAGCAGGAAACTTGAGTAATCACACATTTTTACTTCCAGCATCTTTCTCTGGAGCTTTGGTTTAAAGAAAACTAAGCTGTATATTATTTCGAACAATGGCATTAATGTGCCCCTCACTGGTTTTCAAGTTCTTACATATCTCTGTATTATCCTACTTCACATCTCTGACCCCTGCCTTCTGGGTCTTTTAATCTTATCTGGTTCTCTTAACTTCAAAATCACACTCTTACTGCCAGGCTTGGAATGCACTGCAGTACCACTGATTTCCTTTTGATGCTTGCACTCATAAATCAGGCTAACCTGTGATGATGTTCTGAATGCTGTTATGGCTGTCATTGCTACTCTGCTACAGATAAATAGACCCCTAAGGATTAAAAACAGGATCAGTGGGGCCATATGTACTTGTTTTGCAACATCTCTTTACTATCAGATCATTGTCTTTCCAAGCCTCGTCTGCATTAGAAGCTCTGAAGAAGTATGAGCTTTGAGTCACTTGGCTGGGCATCTATTTCATTGTTGGGTCATCTTGTTATATCTATTCAGCGCTCCCAACTGGCTAGCACAACAGATTTCTCTTTTCCATAAATGGGAAATGTAGCTTCCATGAGCCTCAGAATAGTGGATAGAGCAGAGCCCCTGCAAAATGTTGTCCCAGAGCATAATTCCAGAACATTAATTTTCTAGCATATTTTGTATTTTCTTCTGTTGAAAAGTTTACTCTGGTTGTGGGGACAGCTGATTATACATGCTGAAATCACAGGTTGCAGCCAGTCTGAGTTATTTGTTTATAACTTGGGATCATTAGCTTGCACAAGGCAGTACAGTAGATCCTATTCCAAATAATTTACAGTTTAAAGCTCCAGTGGATTCAATAAAGTACAGAACAAATGTAGAAGGTAGGCTCTCTGCCCCATTGGTGGTTTTTCAGAAATCTTTTAAGAAGGTAAAAGGAAGAGAAGAGCTGGGGGTACTGAACTGGTAAATGAGTTGCCTATTTTTTAGTTGGGATAATGGGGAAGGATATTTATGTTGAACCTACTCAGTACAGCACACTGAAGAGTAATGATTCTGACACCGTGGAGTCAAGATTTATTTTGCTGTGTTCGTTTTTTAGACCAACAAAACTTCTGATTTGCATCAGAGTGAGATTTGTACTGGCAAGTAACTAGGTCACTAGCATGAGGAGAGGAGCATCTGCTGCTGCCCATTTCTGTGTAGCTAAGCTACATCTTGTGGTATGCTTTGTTGGAAACTAGAAAGATTTCAAAATACTTAGTAGAATCAGGGACTTTCATAAAAAAATCTTTGATTGGGTTGCCACCCATCCTGTTCACAAGTGACAAAGCTATTTTTGAAGGTGAAGGTAGGCTACTTGTTCAAGGCGAAAGGTGATATTTTTTTAATGGCATCTCACCAAAGGCTGCTCTTGTCCCCAGTACACCTCTACCCTGATATAACGCTGTCCTCGGGAGGCAAAAAATCTTACCGCATTATAGGTGAAACCACGTTATATCAAACTTGCTTTGATCCACCGGAGTGCGCAGCCCCGTCCCCTGAGAGCGCTGCTTTACTGCGTTATATCCGAATTCATGTTATATCGGGTCGTGTTATATTGAGGTAGAGGTGTACCTCAATTTCCCCTACACTTTCTTCTTTAAAAAGAAAAGAAAAATTATATAGTTTTACTTCTAATCTCCCTCGGTCCGTCCCTCCTGCCTCAGCTGTCAACCTGGCATCATTCTGCTTCTTTCACTGTGTTGACTTGCATCCGGAGGTGGTTATTCTGTGCCCCACTTGAGGTATAGTTGAGGGTTAGGGGAGAGAGAGAGAGAGAGAGAGGGGTGAGAGTGTTCTGTTTATATATTAAAAAAAGAGTCAGGAAAGATGACAAAAATGTCTTTCAAGATTTCTTAATGCAGTTAAGGTAACTGCTGTGTGCATTTATTTTGTGTTAAGCAATTTAAATTCTGAAATGTGCTTTTAATAACTGGCGTAAAAGAAGCTATTGAAGGGGTTAACTCATTATCACATAGCTTTCAAATATCTTTGCTCTCTGTGAGGTGATCTGGAGGGCGGCTCCTTCAGGCAAAGACAGTAGGCGCTGTGCATGGGTTAACACAGTGGTAAGTTGCTATCTGCATATCTTTCATTTGCTTACTGGTGTTTGCCGTAGAGGCACTGTTTTATCCAGAGCTCATCTGTCTTCTTGCTAGCTGTGGTGAGTTTTGCATTTTATCAGATTGTCTGCTTCAGATGTGAAAAGTGGAAATAATTTTAAATTTAATTTTTAAGATGTAAACTTACCAAACCATTTTAAGGTAGCTAAAAGGTTCATTGTGGGCTAATTCCAAGTCCACTGAAGTCAGTGAGCTTTGGATCTGGCTGTATTTGTTGTATAGATCTCACATCAGATGGGTGTTGGCTACAAATATTCTAGTCCAGGAAACACTAGGTACTTGGCTTCTCTTTGACCATTGTAAATTACCGTGTTGATAAATGGGAAGAGGATGATGTGTTTGAGGCATTAAAATACAGACAGGATTGATAATTAACACTTAAATATTAAGTTCCATTTTGCATCTTTCTGTGACTTGGTTGCTGCTATCATTGCCTGATGCATAGACATTCCCTTCTGTGTGAAGCAAGCAGGAGACAACCAATAGAAACTAAGAATTTTGTGCACTCTGGCTGGTATAACTGCCCTCTCCACCTCCCTTCCGCCCTCACAAATAGGAGAAATTCCAAAGAACTTACCAATGTGCAAACACTTTCTGAACCATGATGGTTTAGATGCTGGTGTTACAGTTGCAGAATAGCAAGTAAAAAACTGTTGCAGAAAAACAAGTTGAAAAAAAAATCTTGTTTATGTATATGCATGCCTTTTGTAATTCCATAGGCATTCCCTAGTTTCCATTATTTGTTCAAATATAATATCAGACATTTTGGTGCCATATATATTGTGTATTGAAAAGGTCTGTGGTGTTGCAAACTGTCCAACAATAGATAATATGTTGATCGTATAAACTAGAGACTTTTTTCAGAATCTAGCGCGGGGGTCAGCAACCTTTCAGAAGTGGTGTGCCGAGTCTTCATTTATTCATTCTAATTTAAGATTTCGCATGCCAGTAATACATTTTAATGGTTTTAGAAGGTCTCTTTCTATAAGTCTATAATATATAACTAAACTATTGTTGTATGTAAAGTAATTAAGGTTTTTAAAATGTTTAAGAAGCTTCATTTAAAACTAAATTAAAATGCAGAGCCCCCTGGACCAGTGGCCAGGACCGGGCAGTGGGAGTGCCACTGAAAATCAGCTCACGTGCCGCCTTTGGCACACATGCCGCAGATTGCCTACCCCGAACTAGCATTTCTTCATGTCTGTTTTTTTCCTTCATACATTAGCTTTTATCAGTTGATTTCTGTGTAGTCATCTCCATTTGAAGTAAAACTGCAGATGAACATAATTCTAAAATGAACTGCCTTTTTGTCCATCTTTCATTGACAGTTCCATTATTTAAATTTAATGAACTGTGTAAAATTACCACACAGAGCAAGTCAGTAACCCAACTCACCAGTAATGCTGTCTCTCTAAAAGGGGAGATGAATCAGTCTCTAGGAGAGGGAAAGAAAACACATGTTGCATATTGTCTGAAGCCATACAAGAAATTAAAGAAAGCAAGGGAAAATCAGTCTGAACAAACTGTAACCGAGACTTAGAGCTGTTTCTGAATAGAGACTAGCCAACTCTGTGAAAACTAGGTGGGATGTATGCTGCGATACCCTGCTATTAATTTGCTCTTGATGGGTTGATCTGAACATACCAATACTATCCTATATGCAGCACACCATCTACTGTGAGGTAAGTTAGCATTACTAGTAAAGTTTAATATGTGTATATTTTAGCTGGAATTTTTGCCCTTACTTACATGTCACTAGTACTAGAGCTAGCTAACCCAGTTAGCTTCAGAATTTACATGAGCGCACACATATGCATCTCTTTAAATGGGTTAGTCCATTGCCTGATGCATGGAGCATGAGTCCTGGCATCACTTTTCTTTGGAATGTTGGGGTCATGCCAGATGTGTCCACTCACACTGGTGTTCTACTGCATGTGCGTATGGTGTATTTGGAATGGTTTTGATAGGATTGGCATTTAGATAATCATAATCCGACCTCCACATTAGCAGCCTATCCATCTGAATGGAGGTGGTGGTGGTTTCAGCCTGTTGGACTGCAGACTCCATAACACAGTAGTGTGTTGCTGCGTATTGCAGAAACAATACAAACAGAGAAATATAGTGTTTTCCGTTTTTAAAAAAGATCTTAGATTCTGGAAAATATTTGCATGGAGATCCTAAATCTGTCATTTTGAGAGTACACATTTGATTAGTTATGAGCTGTGTGCGCTAAGTATGCTGCTTTCCAGTGCTCCATAATTACAAGTGTATCACTGATTCATAGAACTACTGAACCATACCTTGAACTGAGACTGTGGAGCAACACCATCCCAAACTTCTGTTATCACCTGACCTCTTATTAGTACAGACTGGAAAGAAAAGGTCACAAATATATATGTGTTTTAAAAAAAATCCTAAACTTCTGTAACTCTTCTGCAACAGATTTTTTTTTTAAATATGATACATGCTATAGTATGTGTAATCAATCTTTATAAAACTTTGTAGCAGAACAAGAATTAACATTTTTTGGCTGTTAAATCTTATCTCAGTATTTGTTTAACAAATCAAAACTGCCCATTCTGCTTGACCATCTCAACGCGTGTTGTATGATCACACATACTAGTCTAACCTAATGTCCATATAAGCAGTGGTACTTGTATGCAAAGTAGTGAGTTAAAGATGACACAATAGTTCTAACTGAATTTACAGTACACCTCTACCCCGATATAAAGCTGTCCTTGGGAGCCAAAAAGTCTTACCGCGTTATAGATGAAACTGCGTTATATCGAATTTGCTTTGATCCGCCAGAGCGTGCAGCCCCACCCCCCTGGAGCGCTGCTTTACCGTGTTATATCCTAATTCGTGTTATATCAGGTCACATTATATCAGGGTAGAGGTGTATTTAAAGAAATCTGAATGGACATATATTTCAGACTGAGGGATATAGACTTCATTTAAAAAGAAACCAGGATTAATGTAAATAGGGAGGCATGAAACTCTGAAGTGAATAAATATCAGGTTAGCCTTGGTTTTAATGCGGAATTATTTATTACAATATTTGGGTGGAAGGGAGCTAGCTAGATTCATGGAAGATAGGTCCATGAATGGCTATTAGCCAGGATGGGCAGGAATGGTGTCCCTAGCCTCTGTTTGCCAGAAGCTGGGACTGGGTGACAGGGCATGGATCACTTGATAACCTGTCTGTTCATTCCTTTTGGGGCACCTGCCATTGGCCACTGTCAGAGGACAGGATACTGGGCTTGATGGACCTTTGGTCTGACCATTCTTATGTTAAGTGTAAAGGGTTTTCCACCTCTCTACATCAGAGTGCACCAAAGGATTTTTTTTAACCTTGGATATTTGATAGCAAAGAATTTAAATTAGTATGCATTTTTCAATATGAAAACTGAATCAGTCTGGGTCTACAGATCTCACTGCTACTTGAGGGTATATCTAAACAGCAAAAACTCATGGGCTAGCATACACTAGCTAGCTTGAATCCTGCTAGCATGAGTAGTAATAGCAGACACTACAGCACAGTGCCTTGTCCCTACATGGGATCTGTGCCAGGCTTGCACTACCTGTACTGCACTGTCTTAACTCTTGTTGTTACCTGCGCTAGCTCAGGCAACTACACTAGTGCTCAGCTTTTGCTGTGTAGATATACTCTTTGTAGCTTTGTACATTACAATGTCAATTAGATGGCTTAGAATGCTGAGTAAGGTATGCCATTTATTATTTAACATAGAAATAGCACCATATGTTTGTAGGGCACTTTATAGAGTCTTTGCCATGAATAATTGCCATGGTCTACTCTTAAAATTTAGATTATTGTAGCTACATTGCTTGGAGTATGAGAAGTTCACACCACCTAACACTGTAGGTAAGTCAACCTAAACCCCAGTGTAGACATGGCTAGCTGACGGAAGAATTCTGTCAACCTAGCTACTGCTGCTTGGGTAGGTGGATTATCTACATCAATGGAAAAATCCCTTTCATTGATGTAAGAAGCATCTACGCTATGGGGCAAATGTGGTGTAGCTGCAGCTGTGCCATGTAGCGCCCATGGTGTAGACGTATCCTTAGTCTAAATAAAGTGGTGGGGTTCTTTTTACCAAATATTCCAGTGTAGTGAGTAGGGGACCACTGTGCCTTTTATAACTGAACTGTGTGTTTCATTAAAAAAAAAATGGGGGGAGGCATTGCTTGTTTCATGAAACTGTTGAAAACATGTTTTTGTTTGTTTGTTTTAAGAAGTGTTAATTTTTTTCTCGTACTGGCATGAAATATCAGAAACTGGCAGTCTCTTATCAGAGTGATTAATTCAGTAGAAAAAGGGCTAACTATTTTCTTAATTACTGAAGATGATTCTGACCCAAACTTTTTGTGGTGTTGCAATTATCATGAACTTCTTTTTATGAAAATAATTTCAGAAACATGAAAAACTTGTATAACCTGAGTGTCAATTTTAGTTGGGGTGATGTGACTTACCATTTTTGCTTAAAGAGATGCATTTCAAATTGCTCTTAAATAAAGAGCTTCTTTTTTTGTTAGAACACATAAATAACATAAATTCCTGGCTATTTCCAGTAGAGTATTCACATACAGTTCTTGTGTTTGTTTGGCCTATCAGCTATTTTCAGCATCTTATCTAAAGATAATTCTGCTTGGTTACAATTCTCAAATGCTTTTACATCAAATCTACTTCTGTACAGTACTCAATGCAGTATTTGCTATTTTAGGTTGTGGTGCAGTCCCATCTAAAGTAGTTGGATCCCCACATCTGTGAGCCAAATCAGAGACGAGATTTTTTTTCTTTTTTTACTTTTGCCTATCACTTACTCTAGAGACGTGTACAAAATATACAGGTGGAACAATGTCTACCATCTAAAGTCCCTCTCGTCCACTCAAACAAGACTCAAGAAGACATGATGAGTTTTGGGGAAAATAGATTTTGAAGCATGCTAATCAACTAATTCAGGTTCTGTTAAACTGTGGAGGAGAAAATTTCTGATTTGAGGCCTCACTAAAAATATCGTGCTACCAGTCCCAACCTATTTAAACCTGGTGATTGTTTAGCTCATGTTACTGTGCATGAAGAGGGACTCTCTAAGGTCACCAGACACCTCAAAGTACATAGGCAACCATTCAAAGTAGCTTACAATAAGAAATTGTGTGTTTGTGTGTTTAACTGTGATTGAGTTCAGTTTTAATTACTTTCATGGCTCTCCATCAAAACAATACCACAAAAATCCGTTTTTTGCTGCATACCTGGTTTCTGAACTTCGAAGTGCCCTTCTGGCCTTTGTGTGTTGACAGTTTTTAGGCCCTTATCCTGGCAAGACTATGTACATGCTGAGCTTCATACACTGAGAAGTCCTACTGAAGTCTTTGCATAAGTCTTTGCAGAATCAAAGCTCTTTGGAGCAGAGAACTTGTCTTCATATATGTATTTAAATCCTCATATACTCAATGGTACTATGAAACTAAAGATCACCTGGCTATAGGATTCTGAGTATTCATCAAGCTCCTAGACATTAAAATTCCTAAACTAAGAATTAGTAGACTAAATGATTGAGTAGTTGTCCAGAGTGGCTACTTTTATTTAGACCGTGGAAGCTGGAACATTCATCTTGTTCGTAGTCACGTGAAGGAGGTTGGGTGTGGAAGATGATGGGAGAATAGGGCAGTCTTTTTTCCTCCCTGTAATCTTTTTCATGAAAATTTTAACTAATTTGTTATGCAGACTTCAGTTCAGCTCATGATCTTCACTGGATTCCATTGCATTAGTTTTCTTTCTATCATATTCAATACACAAATCTGCAAGAGACAATCTATTACATGCATTTGTTTTAAGTCCAAGAAAAATTCTAATGCCTTCAAAAAGTGACACTGTTAACATTTTTTTGTGAAAATGGCAGTTTTTACATTGATTTTTTTTTTGTTAGTGTTAATTTTATCCATCCAGAGCTTGAGCTTGGCCATGTCTACTTTCCCTGTGCAGGCTCTGTCTGGCAGGGCAAGTGGATGGGGCTGTGTGCCCTGGAGCTGCACTGAAGGGTCAGGGTCAGGAAGGGGCACTGTTTGGTGAGGGAGCGGTGTCAGTATTCTTGGGGTGTAGCCTTCTGTTCCTTGCTCCCAGAGTCTTTGCCAGCATCCCCATCAGAGGAACATAACTGCTGGTGATGGCAGCTGCAACAGTGGGGGAATGACGCATATAGGGAGCCTGATCCTGGCAGCCGAGACCACCTGCACAGAGCACAGTCTGCTTCCCCCGATGGACAGAGCCCTCTCCTGACTCCAGCCTTTCAGCTGGCTCCATCAGGTCTTTGTGCCCCCGGATAATCTTATCACCCCTCGCACGGGGCTGCACCCTTAGTTTGGGAACCTCTGCCCTAAACAAACATCAATAAAAACCTAATAGGACCTCTGTGATGGGTTTGGTCTCAGAGACCCCCTTGGGACTGTCACCTGACATGCGGAGACTACCTCTGAGCCCATCTTTCCTGCCAGCTTGGGACTTCAGAACCCTACCTTGTTGAGCCAGATACGCCAATCTGCTGCAGCACAGACCCAGGGTCTGAACCACGCCTCCAAAGCTGCAGACTTAACTGAAAACGGCTTAGCAAGTGTTCCTGTCTCCAGCACCCAGACACCCAACTCCCAATGGGATCCAAACCCCATATAAATCTGTTTTACTCTGTATAAAGCTTATACAGGGTAAACTCATAAATTGTCCGCCCTCTATAACACTAAGAGAGAGAGATGCACAGCTGTTTGCTCCCCCAGGTATTAATTGCATACTCTGGGTTAATTAATAAGCAAAAGTGATTTTATTAAGGATAAAAAGTAGGATTTAAGTGGGTCCAAGTAATAACAGACAGAACAAAGTCACTTACCAAGCAAAATAAAACATGCAAGTCTAAGCCTAATATGTTTAAGAAACTGAATACAGGTAAATATCACCCTCAGAGATGTTCCAATAAGCTTCTTTCACAGACTAGACTCCTTTCTAGTCTGGGCCCAATCCTTTCCCCGGTACAGTCCTTGTTCCAGCTCAGGTGGTAGGTAGGGCTTTTCTCATGACTGCAGCGCTCTTTGTTCTGTTTCACCCTCTTATATAGCTTTGGCACAAGGTGGGAATCTTTTCTCTCTCTGGGTACCCACCCTTCCTTCTAACAGGAAAAGCACCAGGATTAAGGTGGATTCCAGTACCAGGTGACATGGGCACATGTCCTGTGAGACCCCAAGCCTTCATTCTTCTTCTCCTGACTCACAGGAAGGCTTGCAAGTAAACAGAACCATTTACAACCAATTGTCCTACTTGATGGGAGCCATCAAGATTCCAGGTTTCAGAGTGGTAGCCGTGTTAGTCTGTATCAGCAAAAAGAATGAGGAGTACTCGTGGCACCTTAGAGACTAACAAATTTATTTGGGCATAAGCTTTAGCCCACGAAAGCTTATGCCCAAATAAATTTGTTAGTCTCTAAGGTGCCACAAGTACTCCTTGTTCTTTTTATCTAGATTCCAAGCCACTATTAATGGCCCACACTTTGCGTAGTTACAATATGATCTCAGAGTTATATTTCATATTTCTAGTTTCAGATACAAGAATGATACATTTATACAAATAGGATGACCACACTCAATAGATTATAAGCTTTGTAATGATACCTTTGTAAAGAGAACTTTTGCATGAAGCATATTCCAGTTACATTATATTCTCACTTATTAGCATATTTTCATAAAATCATATAGAGTGCAACATCACAGCCTCATTTATGCCATGCATTTTGTTTACTCTTGTTTCGCCTTGCCCAGTCTTCAAGCACAGTATAATTATGGAAAGAAATAATATAATTGTAATGGTTAAAAATTATATTAATATAGGGCTGACAACTTTTATATGAAATTTCAGTTCATTGTGGGAATTTGTGTCTTGGATGTCTTTGATTTTAAATCACAGTGTGTTTTTACTTATGGACTTTCCAGCATTTTCACACTTGGATATTACAAGAGAATGGCAAAACTTTAAATCCATATATTTTCCAATATAGGTGATTGGAAAAAGAGTTCCCAGAATAGAATTAAACAGAAAGAATGGAACTTGCCCAGTGCGATCACCAGGAAATGTTTTAGCCTCCCTAGGCTTGTGGAGAGAGCACCAGTAAAACAATTTTACTTCCTTCTGGATGGGTTTCCGAAGTGTACCTAACCAAAGTTCACTTGAAGGGTATGCTACATTATCTGTAGCAAAAACAAGTACAAACAATTTCAATTTTTCCTCACACCAGCCCTTTTTAAAGCTAGCATGGGTACAAAGCAAAACAATAAATGGAACGTTTCAGCAATACAGGAATTAAAGCAAAATAGACGCACAGCAAAATTCCCTTTGGTACATAATGATCTTTGGACTAATTGTATTTCACTAATGAAGGTGCATGCACAAGACTTTTTTGCACTATATTCTGGCCCGAGGTGGCCATTTTCCTCTAAGGAGTAGTTAATTCTACCAAAAGCAAGGCTTCTGATAGAATTTTTGATGTGCCCGTAAGTATGTACAGCAAGTGCTAGCAGGCATATCAAGTTACTCTATTAAAACAGGCAACATCTACATTATCTGTGCAAGTACAAAATAGAAAGAGAACATTTTGTGTTCTATAGTACTGCCTGGGAACATTATAAAGTTAAAAGGATAATGCTTTATTAATCTGTGTTTTTAAATGATAGGTTACACTTAATTTCCTTTTAGTATTTCTCCTTTTTAGTGTTTTATGCTAAAAAACCTGACTTGAAACTTCCTAAGTAAGCTTTCCTTGTTCTGTTTAACATCAACAAATACGTTCAAAAAATTGGGCGTTGGCTGGGTTTTGAGTGTTATGCAAAAATGGAGCCACTACTTGATTTTTAGATAGTTGTATACTAACTCTTCGCTGAAATTGCAGATGCTGAAATTAGAACAGTGAGAGCATTTTAAACCACAAAATGGTGTAGTGTGACAGTTCAGAAATATATTTATATTCATAAGTGTGGCACATAAATTTGCTGATTGGGACACACGGCACTGAGGCCACACAAAAACAATAAGAGATTCTTACAATCCTCTGAATACTTGTAATGTAAGCCAGGAGAGCTTGCGTTTGCTTAAATAATGCAGAACACTTTTTTTCCTTTTTCCCTTGAGAGAATCCACTTTCCTGATCACCTGTCTAGCCATATGCCCTATCTCTTGCCAGAAACAAATAGCACTGTCACTGCCAGCTAAAATTACTTGTTCTCTGAGAAAAGAATTATGGTAGGATTGTTTTAAATCCACTATATTGGCAAGATAAGATATTCATTCACCCATTGCACTAAAATACCTTTACCTCGAAATCCAGATTGGAAACTTTTTAAAGAATTGAATTTGGTCCAAATTTTCAAAGGTGTTCTACGCTGGGTTAACATGCATTTAATTTTTTAATATTTGTTCTCTTTCCAAATCTTTTCCCAGCTTGTTCCTGCTCTGATTCATATTGTAAAGTATAAAAAATTAAAAATGTACAAAGAGCATGTTTTCTACTCATATTTTGCAAAAGTTACAGTACAAACAAAATACAGCTTGGAAATACTCTAGTACTTTATGGTGACCATGTGCCTTTTTTTCTTTGTTTTGGCAGCAGCAGGATGGAACTGAAAGGAGGAAATACACTGACTAATGCACCAGAGTGAGATTGATTCCTGCATTGTGATCTTTACATACCTGGACCATGCATTTGCTCCTTGGTTTCATGCTTTAAGAACCTGTGCAGAGATTGTGAAGCTGTTGGGAAGCCATGGCATTCTTTACTCCGTGGAAACTATCTTCTCAGAAACTTGGCTTTTTTCTGGTGACTTTTGGCTTTATTTGGGGAATGATGCTTCTGCATTTTACTATTCAGCAGCGAACTCAGCATGAAAGCAGTTCAGTGCTTCGTGAGCAAATATTGGATCTCAGCAAAAGATATATCAAAGCATTGGCAGAAGAAAATAGAAATGTGGTTGATGGGCCTTATGTTGGGACGATGACAGCATATGGTGAGTGCATGTTCTAGAATACCTAGAAGCTTCCTAGAAAATGCTGGTTAATAAATTTGTTTTCTCAACATTAATTATGGCCCAAAAAATTGACCTTATAATACAGCCAAATTGACCAAGCTGTGTACTGGCAATCTCCCCAAGGACAGTGGGAGGAAATCCTCTGCTCACAAGGTGTGGAGGAGCAGTGGAGCCATTCTGCTGTAGGTTGAAGTGTAGTGCCTTGTGGCTTCTTCAGTCCACTGGTCATTCTCTTCCATAGTCTTAATTACCGATTTACCAGTCCTGTCCCTTAAGCCTATTGGGCTCAAAGCCCCAGCAGAGTAGGGTTCTGTGGTGCTGAATCCATACTTAAAATCCCCCAAATCCAGCCTTCGTTTTCCTCAGTGGAACTGTACAATTACTGTAAGAGTGGATGGCTGTGGGGGGGAAATGCACCATTTAAATCTGTAACTGTAATATTTGTACTCATGTTAAGCAGTAAACATTTGCCTTTATAATGGAAACTTCAGCACTACATTGATTCTGTTTTAAAATAATTATCTGTACTAACTAAGGTTAATGGGTTTTCAAGTCACTCTCTCACAAATCCCCAACTACTTTGCGATCTCTTAGTTTAGTCTGCACTTTCTAGATTCAGGGGCAGCTCTGCCTCTGTGGTTTGAATGTGATGCTTCAGTTTTTTCTATTCTTACAGAAAAATTCCAAGCTAAGATTATTAATAGCTGGCAGTGACCAACGCGGTTCCTGCCTTTCCACTGGCTGAGAACCAAAGTTTGTTCTTCAGCCTTGCCAGAGAGATTCTTCTCAAAATGGTCTGTTTTCAGTTCACATTATTCTTTTTTGTTGAAAGATGAATTGGAGTATGTATAAAACCTTGGAAAACTGAGAACCCACATGGAAAAGTCTCAGTGATACAAGGGGAAGGTGCTAGAGTTTGAAACATGCCTAAGAATCGAAAAGAAGTGTTGTCTTAGAAACACCATTAAAAACGATCACCAGAATGTATCACACTCCTGTGATGATTAATATGAAGTTGCAGCAGCTGGGTTTCTAGTAGAAAGGATGCAAACAGCACAGCTAGATCACATATATGTTGCCCCAACATTCAGCAATACTGGGCTGGAGAAAGTGTGTGAATGTGCCAATATCTGGTATGACCCCGCACATAGACTCAGCTTAATTCTATTTATCGGACAAGCCCAACGTTATATACCCTGCCAGTAAATTACTTATTTTGCTTAGGTGAAGAAAAGGAAAAGCTTTTATTGATATGGTGATGCTTCGGTGTCATATGGTATACTCATCAACAGTGGTTCTGAAGCTTGCTTCCATGACATTATATTGGGAGATGGAAGGGACCCAGTTGCATTTTTTTGTGTAAGGTGGGGCTGTCCTTAGACTAGTGCTTCACCCATAGGCGCCAACTTCCCCTCTGCCTGGTGGGTGCTCGACCCCGTCCCTGCCTCTTCCTGCCCCTGGACCACCCTTGCCCCACCCCCATTCCACCTCTTCCCCAACATCCCTGCCCCACCCTGCCTTTTCCCACCCCAGCCCAACCCCGATTCCACCCCTTCCCCAATGTCCCCACCCCAATTCCACCGTCTTTCCCCAAATCCCCGCCTCTGCATTGCCTCTTCTCCGCCTCCTCCCCTGAGCACGCCGCTTCCCCGCTCCTCCCCCTCACTCCCGGAAAGTCCTAAGTGCCGCCAAACAGCTGTTGGGGAGGAGGGGCGGGAGTTGGAGGAGCGGGGACATGGCGTGCTGTGGGGGGGAGAAGGAGGCGAGGAGGGGGGAGCTTGGCTGCTGGTGAGTGCGGAACACCCGCTAATTTTTCCCCGTGGATGCTCCAGCCCCGGCAGTCAGCGCCTATGCCTTCACCCACTCCCCACAGCGGGGAGAGGAAGACACCTCTTGCCACTTCTATAACAAAATGGCAGATGAAATTGTATTGATAAATGCAAAGTAATACACAGTGGAAAAATAATCCCACCTATACGTAGAAAGTGATGGGGTTTAAATTAGCTGTTACCACTCAAGAAAGAGATCTTGGTGTCATCCTGGATAGTTCTCTGAAAACATCTGCTCAATGTGCACTGGCAGTCAAAAAAACTAACAATGTTAGGAACCATTAGGAAAGAGAGTTAATAAAACAGAAAATATCATAATGACACTATTTAAGAACATAAAAACTGCCATACTGGGTCACACGTGTGGTCCATCTATCTCCATATCCTGTCTCTAACAGTGGCTAGTACCTGATGCTTCAGAGGGAATGAACAAAACAGGGTAATTTCAAGCTATCCATCCCTTATCATCCAGTCTCAGCTTCTAGTAGTTGGAGGTTTAGGGACACCTGGAAATGGAGTTCCACCCCTACCTTCTTGGCTAATAGCCATTGATTGTACTTATCCTCCATGAATTTATCTAATTCTTTTTTTAATCCAGTTATACTTTTAGCCCCAGAACATTCGGTGGTTCCACAGGTTGTGTGAAGTAGTACTTCCTTTTGTTTGTTTCAAACCTGCTGCCTGTTAATTTCATCAGGTGTTACATGAAGGAGTAAATAACACTTACTCACTTTCTCCATGCCGTTTGTGGTTTTATAGACCACCATCTCATCTTCCCTTAGTTGTCTCTCTTCTAAACTGAACAGTCCCAGTCTTTATAATCTCTCCTTCTCTAGAAGCTGTTCCATACCCTGAATCATTTTTGTTGCCCTTCTCTGCACCTTTTCCAGTTCTAATGTATCTTTTTTAGGTGAGGTGACCAGAACTGCACTCAGTACGTTAGGTGTGGGCGTACCATGTATTTACATAGTGCAGGGGTTCTCAACCTTTCCAGAATACTCTACCCTTTTCAGGAGTTTGATTTTTGTCTTGCATACCCCAAGTTTCACCTCACTTAACTCTATTTTGGCTGCTTTTCTGGGCAACACAGTATGGGGAGGAGCTGAGCAGCCATCAGTGGTGAAAGAACAGGTTAATGACTATTTAGAAAAGCTGGACATGCACAAGTCCATGGGTCCAGATCTAAATGCATCTGAGGTGCTGAGGGAATTGGCTGATGTGATTGCAGAGCCATTATCTTTGAAAAACTTGTGGCAATTGGGGGGAGGTCCCGGACAATTGGAAAAAGGCAACTATAGTGCCCATCTTTTAAAAAGGGAAGAAGGAGAACCTGGGGAACTACAGCCTCACCTCAGTCCGGGAAAAATCATGAAGCAGGTCCTCAAGGAAACCATTTAGAAGCACTTGGAGGAGAGGAAGGTGATCAGGAACAGTCAACATGGATTCATCAAGGGCAAGTCATGCCTGACCAACCTGACTGCCTTCTGTGATGAGATAACTGGCTCCGTGGTTATGGGGAAATCAGTGGACATGATATATTTTGACTTTATCAAAGCTTTTGATACGGTCTCCCACAGTATTCTTGCCAGCAAGTTAAAAAAGTGTGGGCTGGATGAATGGACTATAAGGTGGACAGAAAGCTGGCTAGATTGTCAGGCTCAACGGGTAGTGATCAATGGCTCAATGTCTAGTTGGCAGCCGGTATCAAGCGGAGTGCCCCAGGGGTCGGTCCTGGGGCCAGTTGTTTTCAACATCTTTATTAATGATCTGGATGATGGGATGGATTTGCACCATCAGCAAGTTCACAGATGACACTAAGCTGAGGGGAGAGGTAGATATGCTGGAGGGTAGGGTAGGTCACTCTGGACCCTATGACAAATAGGAGGATTGAGCCAAAAGAAATCGGATGAGGTTCAACAAGGACAAGTGCAGAGTCCAGCACTTAAGATGGAAGAATCTCATACACTGCTACAGACTGGGGACCAACTGGCTAAGCAGCAGTTCTGCAGAAAAGGACCTGGGGATTACAGTGGATGAGAAGCTGGATGAGAGTCAGCAGTGTGCGCCTGTTGCGAAGAAGGCTAATGGCATATTGGGTTGCAATTAGTAGGAGCACTGCCAGCAGATCAAGGGAAGTGATTATTCCCCTCTATTCAGCCCTGATGAGGCCACATCTGGAGTGTTGCATCCAGGTTTGGGCCCCCTGTTACAGAAGAGATGTGGACAAATTGGAGAGAGTCCAGTGGAGGGCAATGAAAATGATCAGGGGGCTGGGGCACACGACTTAGGAGGAGAGGCTGAGGGAATTGGGCTTGTTTCGTCTGCAGAAGAGGCGAGTGAGGGGGGATTTGATAGCAGCCTTCAACTACCTGAAGAGGGGTTCCAAAGAGGATGGAGCTCGGCTGTTCTCAGTTGTGGCAGATGACAGAATAAGAAGCAATGGTCTCAAGCTGCAGTGTGGGAGGTCTAGGTTGGATATTAGGAAACACTATTTCACTAGGAGGGTGGTGAAGCACTGGAATGGGTTACCTAGGGAGGTGGTGGAATCTCTATCCTTAGAGGTTTTTAAGGCCCGGCTTGCCAGTGCCCTGGCTGGGATGATTTAGTCGGTATTGATCTTGCTTTGAGCAGGGGGTTGGGCTAGATGACCTCCTGAGGTCTCTTCCAAGCCTAATTTTCTATGATTCTATATAAAATTTTGGTTTGTACTGACTTCACTAGTGCTTTTTATGTAGCCTTTTGTAAAACTAGGCAAATATCCAGATGAGTTGGTGTACCGCCCTGAAAGACCCTGGTTGAGAACCACTGACATAGTGGCATTATGATATTTTCTGTCATGTTATCTAACCCTTCCCTAATCATTCCTAATGTTCTGTTAGCTTTTTTGACTACTGCTGCACATTGAGCAGATGTTCTCCTAGAACTATCCACAATGACTCCAAGATCTTTTTGTTGTGTGGCAACAGCTAATTTAGACCTTCAGCATTTTGTCTGTATAGCTGGGATTATTTTTTCTAATGCCTATGGTATGCCCAGTCTTTGAATACTGCATGCATTTCTGATCACCTCATATCAAAAGAGAGATTAGAATCAGAAAAGGTTCAGAGAAAGAATGCGTAGGTGTGAAATTGCTGTGAATTGTGAGTAGTCCAAAATCCAAACTCATTTACATCATGCTCTTCAGAGACCATCTTGAACCCAGTATGATTCAGTCCACTGCTAATTTTTACTACAGGTTCCCAGTACTTACGTCCGCTGTGACTGTGATTATCTATATATTATCTCTGTTTAAAATCTGTCATTGCCATTTACTGAGAAACTTGATCTGTCAGTTCAGATGTGTGAAGTGATTTCTCAGTTTAGATGTGTGAAGTGATTCAAGAGACGCTGAATAAAAAATAATCAAAAACTTGACAATTGCTTGTATGTGTTTTCTGATCTTTTCCATTTCAATTCTGATTTTTGCTGTCTCTTAATAAAATTACATTTCGTAAAACAGTTTTAAAAAGTAAAACCAGGTATTTAGTCCCAAGTGTTATCATGTATTTCTCTGAATCTTTTACCTACTATTGACAGCACTTATAGTAGTAAGTTTCACTGTTTCCTTTGTCCCATGTTTGTGTGGGTCCTTAAACAGAAACAGAGGAGAAATAAAGATTTTTTTTTAAATAGGGAAAATGTGTAAAACCCACAGATATCAGCAAGGGCACCCACATGGGCATATTATTCAAACTCTTGCTTTAAAAAAAAAAAAAAAAGAGGGAAGGGGAGGGAAGGCTAGACTTCAGGTTGATGCTGTCCCTTTAAATCTAATGTAACTGTGTGTTCCTGACACATGTGTTTTCAGCTTGCTTTCTTTGTCACCTGTTATGATGGAGAGTAGTCTTCCCTTTAGACTATCTCAAGTTAATTGCTAATTAGTTATTGAGATTATTTCCTCCAACATTTTATCAAAGAGAAATCTTACTTGTGTTTCTTCTAGACCTGTACAAGGAAGTTACGATGCCCTAGATTAGGGCTGCATGCTCACATAGTTAGGAGCCGTTCATTTTCTTTGTGGGTATCCTCTTTCCCTTCAGTGTGTGGGATGAAAGCACCTCTTTACAGCAGATGCCAGAGATGCTGGGAGGGCATGCAGTTTCTGTTACTGCTTTGTTTCCTCTGAGAAGATTCTGGTGTTTCTGTGAATGTGTTTGCTCATGAGGTTGAGGTCACCATCCCCTAGGCAGCTGACTATTATATTGCTATGTGGCTTAGATAACAACTAGCCCTTGTTCTCTGATTGTTTTTATTTGTGTCTGACAGCCTGCAGACATACCAACTTGTATTGTGATCCCATTAAATATCACAAGCTAAGCAGAGTTGGGTTAGATTGTATGGAAGACCCCCCACAAAGAAAGCCCAGATTTCTGCAAAGAATGGTGATGTTCATTCAGTAGGTGGTGCTCTTCCCTTTGAATCAGTACTTAGCCAATGTCCCATCATTAAGTAAGGGTGCTGTAGCCTCAGCTGATCAGCAAAACATAAAGTGTCACCTGTCATCAGAGGTTTTATAGCATCTTTTGTAAAATTAGGGCTGCATTAATGTGTTCTAGCCAAAATTCAAGTACGCAGGATGTCATTAGCTAAAGTGGGCCCTGGGGGAAGCGGGGGGGCCTAACAGCTCTGCGTGTGCTGCCCTTGCCGCGCCTTCAGCTACCTCCCCCGAAGCTCCTATTGGCTGCAGTTCCCCATTCCCGGCCAATGGGAACTGCAGGGGACGGTGCCTGAAAGCAAGGGCAACGCACAGAGCCCTCTGCGCCCCGCCCGGGGGCCACAGCGACCTGGTGCCGGCCACTTCTGAGAGCAGCACAGGGCCCACAGATCCGGCCCACGGGCCGTAGTTTGCCCCCCTGCTCTAATCCTAACCTACTTCACAGGAAACAAACTTACTGTTTCTGTTTAAGAAAAGAGAGTGAGATCCTTAGCTAAACAGGTGCTATGTAAGTGCAAAGTAACAATAATTAAATATATATACTTTGCAGCTTCACACATTTTATGTGCAAATTGGGGATTTTGAAGATGAAGGATTAAGATGTTTGCAATAAAGTATTTTCAGTGACAGTATGACTAGTGCTCTGTTTAAAGAATAATGAATAAGAATAATGCCATACTTGAGTTGGGTGTCCATTGGGCAGTGCATCAAATTAAGTCTCAAACTTTTAATATACGTAACTATTTTATTTGAAGGCCAAATCCTTGTTAATGGTCAGTATTTATCACAGTAGTCAGAAGATGCTGATCCACTATTCAATGAAAGCCTCCCCAAACTGTTGCCATGTTTCTGAAGCCTCAGCCTTTAATAGCCATTGAACAATCACAACTCTCCTGATACCTCCATTTGTTTTGTCTCCTTTTGAAAATAGTCAGTCCATTTTAATTTTCACACAGCAACATTTTTTTTTTACCAATTTATATATTTCCTCTATTTTATACCCGGTGTTCTAGACATGGGCATCTTTTAACTTTGGTCTGTTGTGTAATTTTATTTTTAAACTTTAGAATAGTATAAATGGGGGTGGGTGGGAAAAATTTTTGTTTTCATCACATCAGATAGACACACATTCTTAGCTTCCCCTCCTACTTTTTAATTTGCACCCAAGTGATAACTTTCAGGTGCCTGCCTGTTTTCCTACTCTGCAGTCCAATTAGTGCAGTTGGCAGCACTGTACAAGGCCCTTTTTTTGTGTTACTCTTCTCACTGTATTTTGTACACTTCTGCACTGCAGGTAACATTGTTTTTTAATCTTTAATTCACCTACCTTATTTGTGGGTTTACTCCTTTGGCATTGTACTTTTGTGCAGGTTCCTTGCTCTCCTTTTTCCCTTCAATCTGATATTAGTGGCAATGGCCTCTGGAGCCCTGCCTTTAAATTACATTCATGGAACTGTTTAACATATTCATTGTAACTCTGTTTAAATGTTGTTTGCCTGGCCAGGGTGGATCAGACATGATCATTTTCAAATTGGTCAGTTCCTAGTTTGGAACAAGTTATGAATAAAATTTTAAAATGCTTTATTCTTGGTTTGCCACTTAGCCACACAGACCATTTTTAAACCATGCTAATATATCTTCGAGCCTTCTTCTGAATGGATCTTTTAAGTGACTGGCACCTGCTGCCTTTAGGTAGTTTGAACGTTCTTCTGTGGCTCAGTGAGACCTGAACTATTGAGGTATGGGCTATTTGGTTCCCCGTTATTGCTTCCTAGCCCTGTAGGGTGGAGTCTATTTGAATGTCAATCCGGTCGTTTTTCAAGGCTCTGTCATTAAAGAACTACCACGGTAGCACTGTCTCGGCCTTCTCTAGGAGCCATCAGTATTTTCTCTACCTAACTTTTTTGGGTCACTGTCATTCCTTTTGAATATGGAAATCTAATTAGTTTGTTGTCACCAATGGCATAATACTAAAACCCTGACTTTAGTGAGAGAGGATGCTAGACTGACAATCAACATTGCATTTAATTATCAAGAAGCTTTACATATGAAATCTTCCTTAACAAAATTATAGGGGAACAGAATTTCAATAAATTCCCATGAGTGATGTTTTAAAATAAGGTGTTTCTGATTACCATCTTGCTTCCATAATTTCACCCCTTCTGCTTTATCATCAGGCATGACTTTAACAATCAATATCATGGGAAGAGTTAGGCTTAAAGGTTAATTCTTTATGTTGTTTAAAAGCTGGGGTTTCAAAATTTTAAGTGGCACATTATATGAACTGTTTTCTAGCTTTAGAAATTTCAGCGAGATTAATGGGAAGGCAGGGAACCTGAGGGCAACAGTAATAAGAACATGCATTTACAGAGGCTAACAATGTGCTCAACATGATGGTTCCAAAACACTTAGATGTTTTAATATCAGCAATCATTCCTAGCCCTCTGTCACAGTTCAGGGCAACTGCACCTCTGTTCCTCTTCGGTGGTCCAGCAATGGCACCTGCTCTAGTCTTCGTTCTCCTCTGGCTTTCTCCTCTCTTATCATAGAATATTAGGGTTGGAAGGGACGTCAGGAGGTCATCTAGTCCGACCCCCTGCTCAAAGCAGGACCGATCCCCAGAGAGATTTTTACCCTAGTTCCCTAAATGCCCCCCTCAAGGATTGAACTCACAACCCTGGGTTTAGAGTGGAAATACCCTTCTGACCAGGGTATTCCAGGTTGCACGGACCTCTGCCTATACTGTAACATCCAAGCCAGAGACTCTGCCTAAGCAGGCCTGCTTAGGTTCTCTTCAGAGACTAGTAATAGAGTAATTGCCCACTATTATAAGGTACCACACAGCACTTCGTATGCAAGTCCATTTAAAATCACTACAGAGAAAACACATTTAAAAACAATTATCCTGCATCCCTCCCCGCATGCATGCTAATAACCTTACTAGAGACCACCCCAACCATAACTTGGGATCTGGCAGGAGCAGTCCTTCAAAACCCTATCCAAGGGGTTTCCTCATGGTTTCAAGTTTGTTACAGCTTCAGCTCAGATCAAGCACAAAGTCTTCCCTAAGGATTGGAGCCCTCTATAGACCTGTCCATTTGCACAATCAGGAAGAAGGCCTGGAGTCTATTTAAAACTAGGCTGTTTACCCCAAAATCCTTTATATGTTGGTTTCTGGAGAATTCAGTTTGAACTAGTATATACAAACCTCTCCAGGAGGTGGCTTCAAGTGGCTAATAATGGGAGGAATTACATTAGTATCCCTCTGCTCCTAGAGGAGTTACATGTGATTCTATAATAATACATAGACAACTGCATTTTTAATACTATTGACCCCAAAGGTACTAATTCTAATTCAGTAATGTTCAAGTTAATTCGGTAAAGTTTATCTTAATTCCATAAGGTTTGTTCTGGATATTGCCGGATATTGTCAATTTGTCACCCTCTATCTATAGCAAGTGCTTAATGGTAATCAAGAATTGCATTGGTCCAAAATCCAGAGCTTGCTCTATCAGTGCCAAAAATGCATTGCTACTCTGGACAACTGACACCTTTAAGATCTTTTATGTTACATATCTTGTAAATGGAGCTCCCATCCTATACAGCAATGTTTCTCAACCTGGGGGTCATGGGATGGGTTTAGGGGGGTTGCAATCAGGGACGGCATTGGGAGTAGGAAGCAGGGCAACTTCTTGGGGCCACATACCACAGGAGGCCCTGGGAAGTGAATGTACATATTCCAGCCATGTGCCCCGCAAGGGTGCTGAAGCCCTGTGGCCAAAGCTGAAGGTAGGGGCTTGCAAGTTTTTCTAGTGGGGGGAGGGTTTCATGTTTTGTTTTGTCACCAGCTCAAAAAGGTTGAAAAACACAGCATTTCCCGACAGGCTACAGGAAATTGGACCTTAAAATCACGTTGATAACTGTTTAATCTTTTTCTGTCACTCTGCTCCAATGTGACTTTCTTAAAATTTTCAATGATTAAAAACAGTGAAGGAAGATATGCATAGCTGGAGTACATGGGCGGCAGGTTATATACTTGTGTGGGGCTCGGGCCCCACCAATATTCAGGGCTGGGCGCCCTGCTCCAGCAATAGTTGGAGCTGGGTCTCTTCCCGCCCCCCCCCCCCGTCCTGCCTGGATTGGCCCCAGCCACCGCAGGTCTCCCCCCGCCGCCTCGACCCTGCCTGGAGCAGGTCCCAGCCCCGCCTGCCACCCCCTCCGCGTGTCCCCCTCCGCCGCGTTGTGTTGTGTCCCTGACTGACAGAACACAGCGCGCTGCTGCCGGGAGGGCTCCCAGCAGATTTGCTGTCTGCTGCCGCAGGGTCCTAGTGCCTGCCCTCCGCCAGTACTGGCAAGGCAGGCTGCCTTTACCCTGAGCCTCTCCAACCCCAAACCCTCAGCCCCAGCCAGAGCCCTCATTCCCCCCGCACCCGAATCCTCAGCCCCAGCCCTGAGAACCCCACATCATGAACCCCTCATCCCCCTGCCCCCGAATCCGCAGCCCCAGCCACAGCCCTCATCCCCTGCACCCTAATCCTCAGCCCCAGCCAGTGCCCGCATCCCCGACACCCTACTCATCTACCCCAGCCCTGAGCGCCCCCACCTCATGAACGCCTCATCCCCCTGCACCCTAATCCTCTGCCCCAGCCCTGAGCGCCCCTACATCATGAACCCCTCATCCACAGCCCAACCCTCTTCCCTAGCCCTGAGCCCCCTCCTGCATCATGTACCCCTCATCCTCAGCCCCACAGTCCTCACCCTGCACTCCCTCCTATCCCCAAACTCCCTCCCCCTTCCCACACACCCCTTCCCAACCCCAAACTCCATCCCAAAGCCTGCACCCTTCACCTCCTCCTGCACACCCACCCCCTGCCCCAGACCAGAGCCTGCACCCAGCACCCTTCCTGCACCCTAATCCCCAGCCCAGGATCTGCACCCCAGACCTCCCCCGCGGAGCCCCCTCCCAGAGCCTTAGGCAGGTGGGGGCGGAGTTGGGGGGGGCGGAGTTGGGGGCGGGTTCTGGGCCCCACCAAAATTTTTACAAACTTGCCACCCATGCTGGAGTATCCTTAAAATAGGTGTAATTCATTTTCTTTTCAGGTAGCTTTCCATAACTTTAAACTTAACAGCCTTTCCGCATAAACTTTCTCTTGTTTGCACAAATATTTGACTCTAATGAGTTTTTAATCAGCAAACACTAAAAACATATGACAAAACTAAACCCAGTGTAAAGCAAGCGAATCTCTGCTTATGAATTATAATTGAAAATTCTACCACATGTCAAATTATAGATCAGAAAACCATTTGATTTTAAAGTTATGAAAAGAAGATAATTACACATTTTAAACCTATTTTTGCATGATTAACAGCGTAACGGTAGCATCTGTTGAATATATGTAAATTCTTGAGATGGTGCCATAAATAGGCAAACTCCAGGACATTCAAAGTTTAGGCCAGCACTGTAATCCTTGTATAATTATGTCCTTTTCTCCCCTTTCCCACATTGTCATGAGGTAAAGACAATCTGTCAACTTTTCTGTAACATTTTCTGAATTCTGAATTTTATACTTTATATTTGTTATTCATTAATCAACTTCCTCATATTCTTCCTATGTTGTTTTGCACAATATGCATTTTTCCCCCACTCTACTTGCGTGGGGTGGCTCTAGTGATATGGTATATTACATTATTGGTATATGGTATAAAAGTCAGAGTTTGCATGATCAGGAAGAAGCCAAATGTATAGAGCCCTACCAAATTCACAGCCATGAAAAGTGTGTCCCAGACCGTGAAATCTGGTATCCCCTCAGGAAGTCTGGTCTTTTGTGTGCTTTTACCCTATACTATGCAGATTTCACGGGGGAGACCAGTGTTTCTCAAATTGGGGGTCCTGACCCAAAAGAGAGTTGCAAGGTTATTTTAGGGGGGTCACAGTATTGCCACCCTTCCTTCTGTGCTGCCTTCAGAGCTGGGTGCCTGGCTAACAGCCGCCGCTCTCTGGCCGCCCCGCCAGCAGCAGTGCAGAAGTAAAGGTGGCAATACCATACCAGGCCACCCTTACCTGTGCTGCTGCCTTCCGAGCTGGGCGGCCGGAGAGTAGCGGCTGCTGACTGAGGGCCCAGCTCTGCAGGCAACAGCGCAGAAGGTAAGGGTGGCAGTACCATACCAAGTCATCCTTACTTCTGCATTGCTGCTGGCAGTAGCTCTTCCTTCAGAGCTGGGATCTCAGCCAGCAGCTACCACTTTCCAGCTGCCCAGCCACCAGCAACAATGCAGAAGTAAGGGTAGCAGTACCGCAACCCCCCCTACAATAAACTTGCGATTACCTGCACGCACGCATGTGCACACACACACCTTTTTTGTATCAGGACCCCTACAATTACACCACCGTGAAATGACACATTTAAATAGCTGAAATCATGAAATAAATGGTTTTTAAAATCCTACGTCGGAGAAATTGACCAAAATGGACCATGAATTTGGTAGGGCCCTAATGATGTAACAGTGTGAAAGTTAATTGCTGGCTTTGCTCAGTCTGAATGAGAACTGAGCCCTGATTTTAGGGATGGGGTATTTTTCATTCACTAGAACATCCCATAGACTGTTCATTTCATGGTACACAAATGTGAAGCTAAATCTCATTACTGTAGCATTTGAGTGTAATATAAGAATTTGGGTACTATGCTTTTCAGTCAAGGGGAATAGTTTCCTTGCTTACAAATAAAAACTGTAAAATAACTTGATCCTGATGGTTTACATGTCCAAATAAGCACTGAATGCTAAGTTCTAGCTGCTGCTTGCAGGGTTTCTGTAGCCACTGTTGCAAACGATGAATCCATTTATCACTTTTAACTGTTTAATTTGTGCTGCAGTCAGGATTGTTAATTTTGACTGGTTTTAAACCAAGAACTCACAAGACCATTGGTATACACAGGATAACTGGTTACAAGCGTGTGTATATTGCCTACCTTATTACCATAATATCTGAATAGAAAAAGTATGTGTGTGTAAATTACCTGCATATATCACTATATAAGCAGATGTATAATACAAGTGTATATACACACACAGATACAGCATGTGTAAATGTATATGGATTCAGTTTTATCTTAATTATAAAGACACATACATAGATATCCAGTTATGTAAATTATAGAAATTCAGTTTGTGATCTGTTTCTTACAATGTGCTTCACAAAATAGTTATATAGATCAGTTTTGTGACCAGAGGAGCGTATATCTTAATTTGCACAAAATGGAAAAATAGTTTTTACATAGGGTAATTGTTCATGAATGAGATTTTCCTGAGTGCTCGTATTAATTCCAGTCTAGTTTTTATGTCTTGATTAATTCTCATCCATGATGATCATAAATAGTACCTGAGCTATCAACTAGTTTTATATGTAAATATTTTAGGACTGTCAAGTGATTTAAAAAAAATAATCACAATTAATCGTGCTGTTAATAATAGAATACCATTTATTTAAATATTTTGGATGTTTTGTACATTTTCAAATATATTTTTAATTACAACACAGTGTACAAAGGGCTAATTTTATATTTATTTTTATAACAAATATTTGCACTGTAAAAAACCAAAGAAATAGTATTTTTCAATTGCCCCATGACAAATACTGTAGTGCAATCTCTTGACCATGAAAGTTGAACTTACAAATGTAGAATTGTGTACAAAAGAAACTGGCATTCAAAAATAAAACAATGTAAAACTGTAGTCTATAAGTCCACTCAGTCCTACTTCTTGTTCGGCCAGTCACTCAGACAAACAAGTTTGTTTACATTTGCAGAAGATAATGCTGTCTGCTTCTTGTTTATAATGCCATCTGAAAGTGAGAGCAGGCATTTGCATGGCACTGTTGTAGCCAGCGTCACAAAATATTTGTTCCAGATGCGCTAAAGATTCATATGTCCCTTCATGCTTCAGCCATCGTTCGAGAGGATATGCGGCCATGCTAATGGTGGGTTCTGCTTGATAACTATCCAAAGCAGTGTGGACTGACGCATGTTCATTTTCATCATCTGAGTCAGATGCCACTAGCAGAAGGTTGATTTTCTTTTTTGGTGGTTTGGATTATGTAATTTCTGCATCGGATTGTTGCTCTTTTAAGATTTCTGAAAGCACGCACCGCATCTCGTCCCTCTCCGATTTTGGATAGCACCTCAGAGTCTTAAACCTTGGGTCAAGTGTTGTATCTATCTGTAGAAATTTAACACTGGTGCCTTATTTGTGTTTTGTCACATCTGCAGTGAAAGTGTTCTTAAAACGAACAGCATGTACTGGGTCATCATCAGAGACTGCTATAACATGAAATATATGGCAGAATGTGGGTAAAACAGAGCAAGAGACATACAATTCTCCCCCAAGGAGTTCAGTCATAAATTTAACTAATGCATTATTTTTTTAATGAACGGCATCAGCATGGAAGTATGTCCTCTGAATGGTGGCCGAAGAATGAAGGAACATATGAATGTTTAGGATATCTGGTACATAAATATCTTGCAATACCATCTATAAAAGTGCCATGCAAACATCTGCTCTCACTTTCAAGTGACATTGTAAATAAGAAGTGGGCAGTATTATCTCCCATAAATGTAGACAAATTTGTTTTAGCGATTGACTGAACAAGAAGTATGACTGAGTGGACTTGTAGGCTCTGAAGTTTTACATTCTTTTGGTTTTGAGTGCAGTTATGTAACAAAAAAATTCTACATTTGTAAGTTGCACTTTCACGGTCAAGAGATTGCACTACTGTACTTGTATGAGGTGAATTGAAAAATACTATTATTTTTACAGTGAAAATATTTATAATAAAAAAATAATATAAAGTGAGCACAGTACAACTTGTATTCTTTGTTTTAATTGAGGTTAATATTTGAAAATGTAGAAAAACATCAAAAATACTTAATAAATTGGTATTCTGTTTAACAGTGCGATTAAAACGGCGATTAATTTTTTTAGTTAATTGCGTGAATTAACTGCGATTAATCGACAACCCTAATATATTTATATGATGAGAGGAGCTCCACAACAAAAATTTCTAAATACAATCTGATTTCTCCAACAATTTTAAGGCTGAGGGGGGACCTGTAATGGTGAAATGGTATCTGGTCACTGCTGGGCTGCAGAGTAGTATTTGCATTAGCTTCTCTTTTTTTCTTTGATCGATAAAAGGTGTCAGTGATGAGTGTCTGATGTGTCGATGTGGTATCCAGTGTGATGTTACATGGTTTATTTTTCATTTCTTATAGATCTAAAGAAAACTCTTGCAGTCTTACTGGATAATATCTTGGAGCGTATTGGCAAGCTAGAGTCCAAGGTGGAGAACCTTGTAATTAATGGCACAGGAGCAAACTCTACCAACAGTACCGCCACTGCTGCTCCCAGCTTAGGAGCAGTTGAAAAGCTCAACGTAGCAGGTAAGTGTGAAAACTGATTAGAATTCCAACCTTATTTTATTGTGTAAAGACACAGTAACACTGATACCCTTTAGCTGAAAGCACTATATGTTATGAGCTCTTCAGAAATAAGATGGCAAAACTGATTAATTGCTTTTCATTTGGGGAACCCAAAAGTAAAATCTAAAACTGCGTCATAAAAAGATGTGAGCTAGTGGTCTCCTTCTAGTGGAGTGGAAAATTAGCTGCTACACAGCTGAAAGAGGCTTGTGAATAGAGAATGGACTAGTTTGAGTGCAGTGATGCAGGCAAGGACTGAAGTATAATAGCAGAACTGGAATGGGGGTCTTGAAAGCCATATTGTTGGATTTGAAACCGTTTAATCCCTCATGCCAATTTAACATATCTTCACAGTATATAGGGACAGGTTTGGGAGAGGAGGCAGTACACTAACATTTTGTCCCAATCTCAAAAAGTTTGATTACTTGGTTTCGTCCATATCTGTCCTTGTGCATTTTGTCTGTCCTCTAACAGATTTTAATGGGGTAGCCAATACCTAGCCAAATAAGCAATAAAGCAGACATTTTAATAACTTTTAATTACACCCCAGCCTCAGCATCAACCAAGATGTAAAAATCTCCTTCCCTCTTATGACCAGTAGTTCCTGTAATTTGACAAGAAAAGCACATACTGCGCAATCCTGTTTGTTAGAATAGATAGTCTTTAGTTTAAATGTGTCATAGATTGAATAAAATGTCATTTGAAAAGTTCTCTTACTAATTTTAGTTTTGTTGAGCTGACATGTTTGTTGACCTCTCTATGTATTTAAGGCATATAGTCCAATGGCAGCAGTGTGTCTCTGGGACCTGTGTATCCACATAGGGCTTGAGTCTTTCAGCAGTCCTGCACTAAATGCTGCACGCACTTGACCCACCAGCCAGAGATTGCTATCCCCAGTTCCCTGTCTGTCTCTGGTGCCGGTGGGCCCAAGCAGGTATCGAGTGCTCTTGTTCGTTTGGGAGTTATTGCTTCCACCCCACAACCAGGTTTTCCAATCCAGGCAGGGGATCATAGCCAGACTGTGCATAGCCATAAGAATGGCCATATTGGGTCAGACCAAAGGTCCATCTAGCCCAGTGTCCTGTCTTCCAACAGTGCCCAATGCCAGATGCCCCAGAACAGGTAATCATCAAGTGATCCATCCTGTTGCCCATTTCCAAAGCTGGTGAGTGGGGGAGAGGGAAGGGCAGGAATTTCAGCAGCCTGAGGCCTTGTCTACACCCAGGTTTTGTACCAGTATAACTATTTCAGATAGGCGTGTGATATTTTTGTACCCCAATAAAATGGTACAACCCTTAGTGCGGATGCAGTGGTATCAGTATAATGTTGCCTTATATTGGTGTAGTTTATTCTCCTTCTCTATGGTAATGGCTATGCTGATATAAGACACCTTTATAGCAATATAACTGTGTCCACACTAGGCGCTATACCGCTTTAATTAAGCCAATATAGTTAAAGCAATACAGTCTTCATGTGTAACCAAGGCCTGAGTTGGGCTGCAGGCAAAGAGGGAGTGAGTGGTTGTGGGTATGCAGAGAACGTGTGCTCAGATACTATGGTAATGTGGGCCATATAATACCTGGATAGATAATTAGGAAAGAAGAACTTAGTCATGGATGGAGAAGGAGTTGAGTGGGACCCTGCTCATATTACTTTGTCTAGTTTCCTGGGAAATTTCACCAGCTTATAATGATGGCTGTTTAAACATGACCCTAAAATCTTAGGTACAGTTAAATAATTTTGACCCTCAGGACCAAATAAAGCTTTCTGGCCAGCTTTGATAATGCTGTCTAATGTAACTCAGTAATGCTCAGCAGTACCAGTTTCTTTCCTGTTATGAAACTGAATTCACAACTAAAAGTAAGATACTGTAACAAGGCACTTTTAGGAGAACGTGGCACTTCCCAGGTTGTTAAATTGTTATGGCCGTCACTTGAGACATACTGCCATTACTCAGTAACACACTTCCTCTTTTGTCTTACTGCTGAAGATAATTGTGTATAGCGTGACAGGAATAATAGTGCTACAGTACCATTTTTATTATTTCTGGGTGTTTACTTTTACATTATAAATTTCTAGATTACTTATTCTTGCCTCTTACTAGGTGCCTGAATCAAAGGTTAAGATGTACCTTGCTCAAATTGGTACTTAAACTTTTCTGACTGACTTGTTGTTGCTCTGCTTTTGGAGGAAAAAACTGAAATAATAAAGAAAAATCACAAGTCAAGATTTTAGTCCTTAAAAGATCCTTACAGTTTGAAGAACAGGAGTACTTGTGGCACCTTAGAGACTAACAAATTTATTTGAGCATAAGCTTTTTGCGGATACAGACTCAGGGTATGGCTACACTTACAAATCTGCAGCGCTGGTAGTTGCAGTGCTGGTCGTCCAGCTGTGCAGGGCCAGCGCTGGTGTGTGGCCACATTTGCAGTATTTGCAGCGCTGTTGGGAGTGATGCATTATGGACAGCTATCCCAGCATTCAAGTGGCAGCAACGGTGCTTTTCAAAAGAGGGGGGTGGGGTGGGGTGTAGTGTGACAGGGAGCGGGCGAGAGAGAGAGTGGATTTTTGGAGCCAACACTGTGTGTTAGCTTCCTGACTTGAAAAATCAGAACATGTTCCCGATCCCTTACCCTTAACTCTTAACTGCAAACAGCCTGCAGCCAACACGACTCCCTTTCTCCCCTCTGCCCCCACTGTTTCTGTCAAGCAAACACTCACTCCCTGCCTGCCTCATTATCTCATTTGATTGTTCACAGATTGATCACAGCAAACAGGAGCTGTGTTTGTAGATAAACAGCTCCGGGATCAACCGAGGGATCAACCGAGCTCCGCTCGGAGTTCACAACAAAACAAAGAGAGGCTGCATAACAAAACAAAGAGAGTAATTTATAAAAGCATTCTGGGATACATCCTTATACCCTGGAGGCCAATCACAGCGCTGGTGTGTGGCCACACTTGATGACCAGCGCTGCAGCACCAGCGCTGGAATCCTTATTCCCCATGCTGAGTGAGGTGACCGGCCAGCGCTGCAGCCAGGGAGTTGCAGCGCTGGAAGTGCCCTGCAGGTGTGGCACTTACTAATTGCAGCGCTGGTGGAGGCTTTCCAGCGCTGCAACTCGCCAGTGTAGCCATACCCTAATACGGCTGCTACTCTGAAACCTTACAGTTTGACCGATTTTCACAGTCCACGTGTTTTTATATTGCCTACCTAGGATGTTTATTATTTTGCTCAAGCAAGGCTCTAAGCACCTTGATGAGAGAAGATTTATTCAAATTGTCAAAGTCAGACTCAGTACTCACAGTTTGTCAGACCACTCTGTTTATTAGCAAAAGCGCTCTGCTAATACGCCCAGAAAATGTGAGCACCATACAAGGCTCAAACCATCTTATTTATACAGATAAAAGGGTGCAAAATTAACAAGATTACAAAGGGAGCAGAACTGATAAGTTTACCTGGGGCTAGACACATATCTCATGTCCTTATTAACTCTCACCAATCTCCTGTTAATGTCCCACCATCAGTTTAAGTGGACCCATTGTTCAATACCTTAATGTTCTTCTTCCTGACAACTTTATCTCAATATTCCTCATTCCTGCTTAAAGGAACATACAGCATTTCTTTAATTCATTCTACTTCTACAATATAATTCATTCTACTTTCACAACATAATTCCTTTTTCCCCCGCATAACATCTTCCTAGTAGCAAGGAAAGAGTTTCCTATGGAGTTCCTTTGAGTAGCTGGCAAAAAGGGACACTGTCTTAAGTTTCTAATGGACTTTGAGCTGTTCTTTTCCTTGTTTGTGCATCCACATTGCCAATGCAAGAATTTACTAACAAATTCTCACCAAGGCAGTATCAAATACAGCATCCTGCTTGGGCAGGAGTCTCATATAGTTTCAGTGCTAATTTTAGTTAAAGGCTTGTGCAAAGGTAGTGGAGGAACTGCACAATTGCCATAAAGCGTGTTCTCCTTTAAATTTTGATTCAATACCAGCCATAGATTTTTAAAGCCAGGGAAGAACACAACAATCATCTAATCTGGCCACCTACATAACCCGGGCCATAAAAAGTAACTCAGCAATTCCTAAAGTGGATGGAGTTATTCTGCCCATTTTCTTCTGGGTTTTGTCCCTTTCACAGTTCTAGCATCTGTAGGCCCAATTTAAAATATATGGATATTTATCAGCAGGCATTCTATGCTAGCTTTCACAACTGCTACATACACTGTATCTGTACAGCTGCTACTAGGGTGAACTTGTTCTGTGGCCAAGAAAAGGACTTCAGTCTCCTTAGGGCTTTCCGTTTTCATTGTCACTAAATTACCTTCTTAAATGTAAAAGTCTGGGCTAAATTCTGCAGTCTTCAGTAGGACCTGGGGAGGGCGTGGGGTGGCGCTTTTGTTTAAGGACCAAATAATTTGTTCTTCTGGTGTCTCCTTAGGTACTTCTAAATTCTCAGGTAGCCTCAGGGCAGTACAGAACAGGTGAGTGGAATAAGGGTGGTGGAGGCTAAAGGCATGTACAGCACTGCAGCTGAAGATGCAGCTGCACCATTGCAGCACGTCTGGTGGAGACGCTCTGTGCTGGCGGGAGAGAATTCTTCCATCAGTATAATAAAACCACCTCTGCGAATGGTAGAAGCTCTATGTTGGTGTAACTTATGTCACCTAAGGGGGTGTTTTATTCACACCCCAAGTGACATATGTTACATAACAAAGGCTATGTCTGTATTACAGTTATGTCAGCATATCTTAAGTTTCAGGGGTATGAGTAAACCGCCTCCTGAGATCTTCTCCAGCCCATGTAGCTTCTGCCGTTCACAGAGGTGATTTTATTAGGCTGACTGACGGGAGAGCTCTCTCCTGCTGGCATAGAATGTCTTCACCAGATGTGCTGCAGCGGCACAGCTGAATTGGTACAGTTGTGCTGCTGTAGCACTGTACATGTAGACATGCCCTTAATCTCATGTTCTTGCAGGTTAAGAGGCCTATTGCCAGCCATTTCAAGCTAGAAGTTGGTTAGGTTGAATGTGAGGGTTTTGGTTTCTTTTCTTTTCTTTTTCTTTCTTTCAACCAGAAATACTAGTCCTTCCAGAAGGCAGTTTCCTAGCTATGATGAAGTTAAGAAGCCATCCAAATGTAGAACCAGCACCATGATAAAAATTAATCGTGATTAATCGCACTGTTAAACAGTAATAGAATACCACTTATTTAAATATTTTTGGATGTTTTCTACATTTTCAAATATATTGATTTCAGTTACAACACAGAATACAAAGTATACAGTGCTCACTTTATATTTATTAATAGATAAATAGTACCTGAGTTATCAACTAGTTTTTGTATGTAAATATTCTAGGACTGTCAAGTGATTAAAAAAATTAATCACAATTAATTGTGCTGTTAATAATAGAATACCATTTATTTAAATATTTTTGGTTGTTGTCTACATTTTCAAATATATTGATGTTAATTACAACACAGTATACAAAGGGCTAATTTTATATTTATTTTTGATAACAAATATTTGCACTGTAAAGAACAAAAAAAAGTATATTTCAGTTCACCTAATACAAGTACTGTAGTGCAATCTCTTTATAGTGAAAGCTGAACTTACAAGTGTAGAATTATGTACAAAAAATAACTGCATTCAGAAATAAAACAATGTAAAACTTTAGAACCTATAAGTTCACTGAGTCCTACTTCAGTCAATCGCTCCGACAAACAAGTTTAGTTACAATTTGCAGGAAGGAGATAATGCTGCCCACATCCTGTTTACAATGTCAACTGAAGGTAAGACCAGGCGTTCGCATGGCACTGTTGTAGTACATCACAAGATATTTACGTGCTAGATGTGCTAAAGATTCATATGTCCCTTCATGCTTCAACCACCATTCCAGAAGACATGCGTCCATGCTGATTGTGGGTTCTGCTCAATAACGATCCAAAGCAGAGTGGACCGACACATGTTCATTTTCATCATCTGAGTCAGATGCCACAAGCAGAAGATTGATTTTCTTTTTTGATGGTTTGGGTTCTGTAGTTTCCTCATCGGAGTGTTGCTCTTTTAAGACATCTGAAAGCATGCTCCACACCTCATCCCTCTCAGATTTTGGAAGGCACCTCAGATTCTTAAACCTTGGGACGAGTGCTGCATCTATCCTTAGAAATCTCACATTGGTGCCTTCTTTGCATTTTATCAAGTCTGCTGTGAAAGTGTTCTTAAAACGAACATGTGCTGGGCCATCATCCGAGACGGCTATAACATGAAATATATGGCAGAATATGGGTAAAACAGAACAGGAGACATACAGTTCTCCCCCAAGGAGTACAGTCACAAATTTAATTGACGCATTATTTTTTTAATGAGCTTCATCAGCATGGAAGCAAGTCCTCTGGAATGGTGGCCAAAGCATGAAGGGGCATATGAATGTTTAGCATATCTGGCAAACAAATATCTTGCAACACCAGTTACAAAAGTGCCATGCGAACGCCTGTTCTCACTTTCAGGTGACATTGTAAACACGACATGGGCAGCAGTATCTTCTGTAAGGGTAAACAAACTTGTTTGTCTTAGCAATTGGCTGAACAAGAAGTAGGATTAGAGCCTACGGGTCCACTCAAAGTTTTACATTCTTTTGTTTTTGAGTGCAGTTATGTGACAAAAAAAAATTTACATTTGTAAGTTACGCTTTCACGATCAAGAGATTGCACTACTGTACTTGTATGAGGTGAATTGAAAAATACAATTTTTTTTCATTTTTACAGTGCAAATGTTTGTAATAAAAATAGCATTACACTAGCACTGTACACTTTGTATTCTGTGTTGTAATACAAATCAGTGTATTTGAAAATGTAGAAACACGTCCAAAAATATTTAATTAATTTCAGCTGGTATTCTATTGTTTAACAGCGTGATTAATTTTTTAATCGCAGTTAATTTTTTTGAATTAATCACGTGAGTTAACTATGATTAATCGACAGCCCTAAATATGTACCCATCAGGTCCAAAAATAAAGAGATATTTCCATTGCTTTCTTTGTAATATATTATCTTTGGAATCTATTTTGGTTATTCAGCTATTTCCATGCTGGGTAATTACAAGACAGTAAACACACGAGGTTTACCATTTTTCTGTTTTATCCACTACAGTGGCTCAGTGATAGCTTTGGACAAACAGTTCATGAAATCCTACTGTTAGAGTAACGAACAAGAACAATGGTAATTTCAACACTTTCAGAATAGACTATTATAGGTATCCCTTGAGACCACATCACCACAATATTTAATTTTTTATTATTATTTTAAAAGTTCTATTTAATATATTAATTTTGATGCTGCTTTTGAGCTCTTGAGGTAGGTTTAATTTCAGCAGACTGAAACATTTATAATTCCAAAAATAATTATAAAATGCTGAATTCACTTTTTTTAATGTTGAGCAATGCAGTAGTCTGCCTTCACTAGTGTGCTATACAGTATGATACCCATTTAGGCTGTCACAGTAAATTAAGACATTAATCCTGAAATCTGACCCATGTAGGTAGATCCCTTCTCTTGTGCAGTGTAATTAATTGAAGTCAGTGGAGCTGCAGGCAGGCATAAGGTCCAGTCACAAAGGAGACTACAATATATAGAATTTACATGTGTTCTTTAATCTATAACAGGGGTCGGCAACCTCTGGCATGTGGCTCACCAGGGTAAGCACCCTGGCAGGCTGGGCCAGTTTATTTATCTGCGTCGGCAGGTTCAGCTGATCGCGGCTCCCACTGGCCGCGGTTTGCCATCCAGGCCAATGGGGGAGGCGGGAAGCCGTGGCCAGCACATCCCTCGCCGCTTCCCACCTGGCAACATGAGAAGGTGCAGGGTTATTTTTGCAGTGGTGTATGTGTATGTATGTAACTATTTAGGGAACACTTTTTTAAAAAATGTAATGCTATTATTTCCTCTTTCTCTAAATAGTTCAGTGCCAAAGTGGAACACTAAAATACTGCATAAATACATGCCATTTGAACACAAAAGAGTAGAAGTTTTTATTTTAAAGTACAAATGCTGATTCTTCATTAAATACATAGGCAAAAGGATTATGCTCTGTGTACAGAAAAGAATCATGTGATATAGGTAGATGATCATGTAATACAAGAAAGGTGAACTAACCCCAAAAGTCAAGCCAGCTAAATTAATCTCCGTTTGTGAAGTTTTCCATCTGTATGGGTTGTCTTACTTTTAGTCATGGACACTTGTATTGATTACATTTGTGGATTGCAGAACTCTCCTCCGTTTACATCAGATTAAGGACATTGATAGTTGGAGCAGAGAGAGTAAAAGTATCTCATATTTGCCAAAGGATTTTAACTGCTTCTGTTTGCCTTGTCATATATAGACAGCTAAACTACCTAGTATAAAAATTAAATGTTTCACATAATTTGTGTGGGTGAACTTTTTCGAAATGAACATCTACAGTATACCTAGGTTTATCCTAGAGTTGTATGTTTATTTCTAGGTTTATCTGAACAGCCATACAACCCTACAGAGAATACATTTTTGAGAAATGCAGCATAATGAATGATAAATTAATATGCTAATTTGTTAATTTTAAAAATCTTTTCATACTTCATGAGATTGTGAGAAACCTATCAGGAAAGACTAGAGGCCATGGATGTATTGAACAAATCCTCATCTTGATAATAAAACAGCAGTTGCCTCAATGGCGTTGTGCCCTGTAAAAGGTAAACAAAATTAATTCAAGCTGCTTGACCCTCTGACAGTCTCTTAAAATCGCCTTCCAATTACCATTCTCTCTGGCTATCCTGTGGTATTCCTCTTTCTGGTTGCTACTTAGGATTAATATCTTCTCTAGTCACTCAGGTGTTCATCAGTGATACACAACTTTCCTCTCTAACTCTTGTTTTCTACATTGCACTAGTAAAATGCTTATGATTTTTGCCATGTCTTGTGGAGACAACAAATACCTGAACTTTCGGAATCCAGCCCCGAGTCAGAGTACAATCAGATTGTGTAAAATATTAGATAATGTGAGCAGTGAAGTTAGAAGATCTGTATCTGAACTCCTCCAAAGTTATTGGGTATTCAGAATTTTGATCCAGGCTGTTCTCTCTTTAAACTCTATTGCTATGTAATGGGTTATATGATCAGGTGGAAGGGACTATGGGTTTCTGGTTATAGTTAAAAAGGAAGCCCTGGCAGAGGGATTCTTAAACAATTCTTGGCTGGTGGAGACTAGTGGGGGTGAAGGTAGCCCCATTAATTATGAGAATTGTTAATGCCTGCTTGAAGGGGAGTGAATTCCTGGAAGTACTTAAATATGCTATAACCCAGTCCTTGCCTCAGAAGTGAGCATTTGACAATAGTCCTCTCACCAGTTACCCCTCTTCCCCTTTCATAGTATATACTCAGTACTGGCTACTGTGACAACACTGGTGATTGATCTCTGTAGGATGATGGATTGCATTTCCAGTCTCTGGCAGACGGAGGGACCTGGAAGAAAGCCAGCTCACATAAACTCATTCCAGATAAGCTGGAGTTGGCACGGGGAAACACTGAGGATTTGACTAGGGCTGTATCTGCACCCTCATTTGAAGGGTATAAGTTCATCAACAGTCAGTGGGTCATAACCTTGACTCTTACTGGATTAATCTGTTTTAATTCTTTAGTGGCAATGGAAATTAAGTTGAATTGTTTAAATGAGTGCATCCTTTCCTCTGAGGTGCAGACCCCACTGTGACGTTCCCCTGATGTTATCTGGACCGGTGATCCACTAGGTCACTCCAGTTCTTGACTCTGGGAGCCAGCTTACCCTGCTCTGCTGTGAGAACCCCTACTCCTGGGCTGTTCACGCATAGCTTCTGGCATGTAAGCTGCTTGAATTGTGCAACCAAAAGACACTAACCAATATCTCCAGTCCCAGACACAACCCTAGGAGCCTCCATCTTGCAGTGTCCAGTTATGCCCGTTGGACGCTGCAAGCTTATACGAGTTGGTCAATTTAACAAAGAAATTGATATGCACCAGGCTTGTTATCCCAAGGGGAGTCTCTGACATGCTTGAAACCAAACGCACTGCTTCAGGTAAAATAAGCAAACAGATTTATTAACTACAAAAGATAGATTTTAAGTGATTATAAGTCAAAGCACAAAAAGTCAGATTTGGTCAAATGAAATAAAAGCAAAACACATTCTAAGCTGATCTTAACACTTTCAGTGTCCTTACAAGCTTAGATGCTTCTCACCACAGGCTGGCTGATTGCCCGTCAGCCAGGCTCTCCCCTTTGATCAGCACTTCAGTCGCTTGGTGGTGGTGTCTGTAGATGGAGGTGGAAGAGAGAGGAAGAGCATGGTAAATGTCTCTCCCTTTTATCATGTTCTTTCTTCCCTCTAGGCTTTGCCCCCACCACCCTTCAGAGTCAGATGAGCATTACCCCATCATAGTCCCAAACTGACCAAAGGAAGGGGGGGTGACTTACTTGAGTCCAACAAATCCTTTGTTACTGCCTAGGCCAGTGTCCGTTGTTCCTGTCGGGGCTGGGTTTGTCCCATACATGCCTTGATGAGGTGTGAACTCTCCTCTGCTCTTGGAGAGTTTTTGCCTGGGCTTGTTTTAAGCCATGAGGACACATTTTCAGCCTCATAACTATATACATGAAATTACAACCTATAACATTACTATAACATTATTGTAACAACAATTACTATGACATCACTATAAAAACAATGCTCAGTGCATCATGAGCCTTCTGAAGACACCTGACATGACAAACTTTGCATTGGATGCCACATAATCATTTTAGAAAGATGAACATGGGGGGTGTAGGGTGTTCTCCGAGGTACAGAACGTCATACCCACCATGTTTGTTTTGCTGTCTTCATCATCTCTAGGTTGGACTGCTGTGTGTTGTACCTGGGCATACTTTTTGAAACCCACATATAGCCTTTGGCTAGTGCAGAATACAGCAGCACACATTTTAGCTATGGTAGTCTGAAAAGACCATATTATATTTGGATGCTGGGCTCTGCATTTTTGTCCTCTTGGTATGGGATTGTAAGCCAGGCTAACAACCTGTCCCTGTAAAAATGCTTTCTTATGGAAACAAACCAGAGATAAAATGAGTCTGTCACAGATTTGCAAATACAGACACCAACAGCGGAGAGCCATGATCTGCTGGATGAAAGACAAGATAGTCAACCAGCAAATCCTCAACTCTATGATGATTGAGAACCAAAGCAACAAGGAAGTGAATCATCTGAACCTTAACTGTGAAGATACCCTGTTTAAGATAAGAATTGGGTGTGGGAACTGTTGGATTCCAGGGTGTATACAAGTGCTCATGTCACACTTCCCCCCCATCTTATTATTAGAACAATCAAAATAAAACTAACGAAGGTAACACCATGAAAGGCAGAAGGTATATATGATACTAGAAAGTTAATAGATCCAGAGTGACGATGCATTTCAAGCTGCAATTTAGCAGTAGATCTGAAGAGTTAAAGATGCTGATGGATGATATAGGAGACAATTGAGAGACAAGGTGGGTGAGGTGGTTATAGGTTTTCTTGGACCAGCTTCTGTTAGTGAGAGACAAGCCTACACAGAGCTCTTCTTCAGGTCTGAAAGCTTGTCTCTTTCACCAATAGAATTTGGTTCAGTAAAAAATATTATCCACTTTCTCTCTCTCTCTTTTTTTTTTTTTATCCTGGGAACAATACTGTTATAGAAGAACAATGGTAATTTTTCAAAGAAGTAAGCGTGGATGCAGCCAGGATTACAAAGGGGGTGAGAAGATCTAAGAAGGAAGAATGTTTCCAACCAAATGTAGGGAGGCTTGTTGAAGAGAGGAAATAATTAAAGAAGAAAATTCAACAAAAATGAGATAGCAGTAAAAGCTATTCTGCAATAGGAATAGGCAGACAAAGACAAGGAAGTTAAGATTGGCTAGAAGAGATAGAGAATGAGCAGAAAATAAAGTGAGAGAAGCTGAGGTCATGTATAAGAGAGGGGATTCTAAAAAGCTTTTTCTAGTATTTAAACAGCTGATAACTACAATTCTTGAACTGTTGTGGTATTGTGAAGGCTTGAGGTGGTACAATTTTAACCACAGAGGAAGGACAGAAAGCCCATTGGATGGAACATTTCCAGGCTGTGCTTAATCAATCAGAACCATTAACACACTGATAGATGGGAAGAAATAGCAGACTTATCTATATCATTAAAGGTAATTGCTTTTGAGGAAGTAACTGAGGCCATAAACCTACAGAAGAGTGTTAACGTACCAGGCTGTGATATAGATGCTGAAATGTTAAAGGCTGGGGAGGAAGTGGTTGTGCATCTGCAGGTTGTGCAGAATGGTTTGGGAAAAGGAGATAACTCTTCTCCAGTCTTCAGTAGGTATCTGCAAAATTCCTGCAAAAGGGGGACCAACTTATTTGTGATAATTGGAGAGGGGTGACACTCATATCTATACCTGGAAAAGTGTTCTGAATTATCATTTTGAATAGGGTGAAAGCTGCTCTTGATAAAGTATTCAAGTATTTCGATGTAGAAGCTTGTGTTCAGACCAGATTTTCCCTTTGGAAGACTTATTGAGAGAGGCTTAAAATACCAGCAGACGATGGTTTAACTTTCTTGATTTTACAAAAGCATATGATAGTGTCCGCAGAGAAGATCTTGAGACACCTTGGAATTCCAACAAGGGTTGTTAATTTGATAAAAGCTGTGTGTGACAAATCTGCATGTGCTGCATCTGGAAAGAGTGGAGTAGTTTAAGATTGTTACATCTCCACTTCTCTTCTGCATTGTCATAGAGTGTGATGAGAAGAGCGACAACTGCTGCCGATGACACTGGTATTGAGCAAGAGATCAGCTGCGAGACTTAGATTTTGCAGATGATCTAGTCATACTGGATGCCAGCTTGGATTAAATAAAAAGACTCTTTATGAGCATACAAGCAGAAGTGGCCAAAGTGGGACTTTGTATCAGTATGCAGAAGATGAAGATCATGGAGATAGGAGCGAATGCTGTTGATGCTGGCAGATGTCTGATTGATGGAGAAGAGTATGCAATAGTTGATGACTTGTCTATACAGTGGAGTTGCATCATACGCGCATTTAACTTACGCGAATTCAACTATATGTGCGCAATGAATGTATGCCCCGGAGTGAGCATGAGATGGGAGACGTGAATCTGCTGTTCCCTCAGTCGGTCTCAGTTCCCACATGCCTCTCATAGTATGAGCATCTCGCCACACTGAGTGTGATTCTAGTGTTTAAAGATACATATTTTTCGTACAATGTGGCCCCTAAACACAAGCCAACTACTTCATCTGGTGTTCAACTGAAGAAACAGCGATTTGTTCCAACGCTCGAGGAAAAACTGTCTGTGTTGGACTTATTGAGAGACAGTATGTCGGTCTTAAATGTGGCGCATAAATATGGCTGCAACGAATCTAGCATCCATGCCATCAAGATTCGAGAGAGAGAAATTCGTCAAGCCGTGGCATCAAGTGCTCCAATAACTCCTAAGGTGACGAGCCAGGTGTGTGATAAGACTTTAGTGAAGACTGAAAAGGCATTAAACTTATGGCTGGAAGACATGAACCGTAAACGTGTGCCTATCGATGGCAACATGTTGCTAGAAAAGGCTCTTAGCCTCTATGCGCTGTGCAAACCTCCCGCCAAAGCCTTCTGATGAGAAGGAATTCAAAGCCAGCCAAGGTTGACTTAACAGTTTTAGGAACTGCTTCAATCTCAAAAATGTGCAGACTACTGGTGAAGCTGCATCTGCCGATGAAGAGGCAGCAAAAGCCTTCCCTGAACAATTAAAGAAAATCATAGAAGAAAAGGGCTATCTTCTGGAACAAGTTCTTAACGCTGATGAGACTGGGCTCTTCTGGAACAAAATGCCCAACCGCACTTACATTTCAAAATCAGAAAGACGAGCCCCTGGCTTCAAAGCAGCTGAAGACCATGTGACTGTGTTGTTTTGTGGCAATGCAGCTGGGCGTTTAGTAAAGCCGGGCTTGCTCTACAGGTCTGCAAATCCCCGTGCCCTAAAAGGCAAGAACAAAAACCTCCTGCTTGTGTTCTGGCAATCAAATAAAAAGGCTTGGGTGACGGCAGCATAATTTCTGGATTGGTTTCACAAGTGTTTCCACGAGGTCAAGCAGTACCTTGAAAAGAAAGGACTTGACTTTAAAGTGTTGCTGATCATAGATAATGCTCCTGGCCACCCTGAGGCACTCTGGTTTGCGCATAATGACGTTGAAGTCGTCTTTCTCCCTCACAATACCATCTCCATCCTCCAACCTCTCAACCAAGGCGTGATTCACTGTTTCAAGGCCATGTACGCAAGGCTTATGTTCTCACGGATACATAGCGCTATGGATGCTGATCCCAATCTTAATGTATCGTGTTGGAAGTCCTTCAACATTGCCGATTGCATCACTTATATTAAACAGGCAATGGATGCAATCAAGCCTGAAACAGTCAATGCTTGTTGGCGAAACCTATGGAAAGACCGTGTGAATGATTTTAAGGGTTTCCCGACCATTGATAAAGAAGTGAAATGCTTTGTTCAGGTGGCCAGGCAAGTGGGTGGTGATGGCTTTGTTGACATCCTTGAGGAAGAAATTGAAGAATTCATTGAGAGCCATAGAGAAACATTGACTAATAAAGAGTTAGAGGAACTATAAAATCGTCTACAGAAAACGAAGGTGATGACAACGAACAGGAAGAGCCAGCAAGTTGGAATCTTCATAAATCCCCGCATAAGATAAGACTCCACTCCATTGGAAATACAGTATCTGTAAATGTCCAGCTCACTAAGGAAGTGAAGGGAAGAATTGGCAAAGCAAGTTGATCATTGTCCTGTTTGTTTGCCAGACATCTGGAAGAGCAAGAAGATAGATCTACAATAAAAAATCAGATTGTACAATGGTATGCTATTTCTATTGTACACCTTAGAAATGTGGCAGGCGGTGAAAATACACAACAGGATGGTGAAGGTGAATGCACTCCACCAGCATTGTTTATGAAGAATCTTAAGAATGCATTGGAGAGATTGTGTCACCAATGTGGAAGTATTGCACTGCACAGGTCAACAGGCAGCTGTGGTGGTGTGATCATGCCCTCAGATTACCCCACGGCAAAAGCACAAGCTACATCTTAGGTTGGCTCTGACTTGGAGGAAAGAGAATGCATGAAGGACAAAGATAAACCTATTGCAAGATGGAAAGGATGTAGTCATCATGGATGAAGTCCAATATTTTGCTGTGGACAGACAGCAGAGGGGAAAAATCGGTTGCCTCATGTGCCACTAGGCACAGGAGATGGTAAAGCTGAAGCTAAGCTCTTCAATTTTCTTCACTCAAAGTACTGCTGCTTATTCTATTTAAAGCCCTAAATGATCTAAGATGCAGGTATCTAAAAGACAGCCTCTTGCCCCATGTGCCATGAGAGCAGTTGTGATTTGTAGCAGTGGTTCTTCCCTCTGTCCTCAGAGTTGGGAGTGACAGGACCCGAAGAAAGACCTTTGTAGTAGCAGGACCTTGGTTTTGGAATTTGCTTCTGCTGAAAATACCAGTTTTAGGTCATGTTGGAAGTCAGCTATTTGGTTTGGCCCCTCCATTCCTGGATGGGAATGATGATTCTCCATAGAAGTTGGTCGCTAGTTGGTAATTCACTGATTCGTGGGTGAAGTTTTGGTGTTGATAGGTTAGGGAGCCACCACTATGATCCCTGTTGGAGGGGAAACATCTTTAATTAAAAAATGCGAAAGTAGCAAAGGTACTGAGGTAATGGACACTTTACAAACTTAAGATTCTGCAATATTGATCAGGGCAGACTGATGAGAACGTGGTAATACTGGTTTTGTTAAATTGCTTGAGAGTGCCGGTTTGAGACAAGAGCGCATAAAAAATCTGAGTTAAGCAGCTGAAGTGCGCTTCAAATGATTACAAAGCAGAACAGTTTCTGGAAACATGTGCCTTGCAATGAATACATCAATAATGACAAGTTGCTTTGGTATACCTTGGCACTCTTCTGGAAAGAGTAGGAGAAACATTTCTGACAGAATAATCAGCATTCCCTCTTGGTGCTGGAGAAGCATCATTTTACACAGAGGCGGGAATTGGGTTTGGTTAAAATGTTCCCCTCCTTGGTCCTTTTATAGGCTTAGTACTACACTAGGAAGGTGGTGAAGCACTGGAATGGGTTACCTAGGGAGGTGGTGGAATCTCCTTCCTTAGAGGTTTTTAACGCCCGGCTTGACGAAGCCCTGGCTGGGATGATTTAGTTGGTGTTGGTCCTACTTTGAGCAGGGGATTGGACTAGATGACCTCCTGAGGTCTCTTCCAACCCTCATATTCTCTGATTCTGTGATACAGACTACTTCAGGTGTCACCAAGCAATAATTTCATTAGGCCAATGGGATCCCCAAACCGCCAAGACTCATCCTAATCTTAGTGTAAGTAATTATTTTTTCTTTCTGTTTTTGATCAGCATTTTACAGGAAATAAAACGGTCACTGAGTAAATTCGCTCTTAAGAAACCACTTTTCTGTCAAGTTTGTGTAAAAACAGGAAAAATATGAATGATTTCTGTAATAAACATTTCCTCACCAGGTATATTTCATATCCTCTTGGTCAAAAGGTGTTGAAACAACTACAATGGGGTATGAGGATGGGAAGTGGGTTGGGTTGATTTTTAAAGACCCGAAACCATTCTTTGGTGCTTTGGACGCAATGGATTTCAGGAGTAGAGAATCCAACTATGAGATTGTTTTGTTTTTTTTCCACCTGCCTAAAAAGCTAGAAATTGAACCATAAGCTCTCTTTGCCTCCAGATATCTCTGAAAAACCTCAGTGTTCTAATACTAGCAGCTTTTCAATTCTTCTTCTCCAGAACTCCAATTTTCCTGTGAAGGAATGAATCATCTCTTGCAAGGATGCTCATGGAAAGTGTCTGCTAGTTTTTGTTCGCAAATCAGTAGACTTTTTTTTCCAAGCATCTACTTGACCTTTTCCCTGTCCATTCATTCTCCCTCTTGCTCTCTGAGTTTAACAAGTATTATAGCCATTTTTACAATAAATATATCAAATTTGCCCACAGATCCCTGAATAGAAGAAATACTGACCCAAATGATACCTGGGGGGTAGCAACAAGAACAGACCAGAGTATGAGAATAAGAAAAAAAAAAGTTGTGTTCTGCACTTCCAAGGGCAATCATGATAGGGTACCTCAATGTAAATGATAACTTTCTTACTGTTTCATTAGGCCTCTGTGAAGAATAGCTTTTCTTTAGACTGTTTAAGCAGGAGAGGAAGGGAATTTAAACTGCTGCAGCATCTTCATCCATTGTTAGCCTGGAGCGCTACTCCCTTTCCAGTCAAATCTTCTGTCCCTGTGATAGTCACAAGGGTAGCTCATTTGGCAGCTTGATCTTTTCAAACAACCATGGTTTTGTAATGTCTCACTGACACAGATGCATGCTGGTTTTATGAGGCACTCCCCTGTTAGGCCTATGTGATAAAGTAGGACAGTATCTCAGATTGAAGCTATAACTACTCTACCTGTTCACTTGCCTTGGTAGGGAATGAATTTTTAAAAATATTATTTACTGTTGGTAAAGAGAGACAAGTTTTCAAGCTTCCAAAGAGTAGTTCTTCAGGTCTGGTAAACTAACTCAGGGCATTTCTACATGTACTGCGCTGCAGAGGCACAGCTGTACTGCTGCCGCACATCTGGTGAAGACGCTCTGTGCAAATGGAAGACAGCTTTCCTGCTGGCATAATAAAACCACCTCCGCAAACAGCAGAAGCTATGTCAGTGGGAGAAGCTCTTCTGCCAACATAGCGCTGTGCACACGAGTGCTTATGTCGGTGTAGCTTATGTTGCTAAGGGGGGTGATTTATTCTCACCCATGAGTGACATAAATTATGCTGACATAGGCTGTAGTGTAGATAGAGCCTCAGCTAAATGCCTGTGTAGATGCTCTACCATTGACACAGAGCGGTTACACGAGCAACATTACAGCAGCGCAGCTGCATCAGTACTGCTGTAAGTTCACTAGCGTAGACATGGGCCCAGGGTGTCACTGCTACATACAAGGTGGAACAGATTGTTTAGCATAAGTAGTTAACACATTTCAAGGGATCATTCAAGGTGAGGTGGCCCATTAATACCCCTCCAGTCATAGGGAGGAAAGGAAAGGGAGGGAGCAGAGAAAGCAGATGGAGGGAGGGGTGGTGGTTGTTAGTGGGTTATAGATTGTTGTAATAAGCCATAAATCAAGTGTCTCTATTCAGTCCATGATTTTAGTGTCTAGCAAAGTTATGAATTTAAGCTTCCAGGTTTGTCTTTTAAAAGTGTTGTACAGGTTTGCTTTGGGGATGAGGCCTGATAGTTCATACATAGAGTGATTGCTTTGTAAAAAAAGTGTTCACCCAGAGGTGATATGGTATTTTTGTCTTCTATCATTTTCCTGCCTGAGTTCATCTGAGAGCATAGTGATTATCTGTCTGGTTTCACCCACAGAGTTGCTCTTGGCATTTAGGCATGTGTAGGACCCATGGATCTTGAAAAGGTGTGGTATATGTGAAGGGAGGGGGGCGTGTCTGGTGCCGCTTTGAGTTTTGGTCTGGTGCCGCTTTGGTGCGTCCTGGTCTGTGGGTTAGGGGGGTTGTTTTGAGGGCAAGAGAAAGGGTTCAGGAAAGATTTCTTTCAGGATGCAGTCCCCACTGAGTATTGGTTGTAGTTGTTTGATACCCCATATGGGTTCCAGTGTGGGGTGGTAGGTGACAACTAGGGGCGGTGCAGTCAGAGGGGGTTTTATTTCTGTATTGAAGCAGGTTCTCTCAGGATATTTGGGTGGCCCATTCCATAATGCAATCTACTTCTCTGGTGGAGCATCTTTGTTTGGTAAAGGTGGTTTTGAGTGTGTATTCCAGACTTTGTCCTTGGAGCACGTTCTGTGATATCTGAGTGCCTGGCTGTAGATAACAGATTTCTTGGTGCTTTGGAGTGGTTACTGGATCTATGAAGATAGATGTGATGACCCGTGGGTTTCTTGTATCTAGATGTCTATAGGGTTTCAGGCATTTCATTCAGTTATTTTGTACCTGTATACTAAAGCACCCCCGGCTGTAATTCTTCAAAGTACTACAGAACAAGAATGATGTTAAAGTGTGTGTGTGTGTGTGTGTGTACACACGTGCCAAATGGCAATTGTTAAATAATGTTGCCAGTTTTAGATCTTAGTTTGTCATTTATAAAACAAAACCCTAGATAGACCAAGGACATTGTTAATATTGTGCCTGCCATGTGAGCCCAATGCAGACTACATTTTTTACCACAGATGTAATTACCTAATGTGTTAGGCAATACAACTTCTATTCCTGAGAGCATTCTGCGCCAAAAAATTAAAAATTCTGCAAGTTTTATTTGTCAATAAATAAATGCAGAGCCTCCCAACATGACTGTGGGGAGCACAGGCCACTGGCTTGCTGAAGGTGGGAGATCACCCTGCAGCTCCTCTGCCCACAGGACATGGACTTGGCAGTGAGGCTGCACCCAACCATGACACAGCACCAGACCTGCATCTGCCCCAGAGACAACCTGTGGCCCTGCCCCTCTGTGCCAGGCACGTCAGGTGTGGAGTAGACAGGCTCAACCAGGCAGGATGCAAGTGTGGAGGGGCTCAGTGTGGGGTGAGAGGATTTGGGGTGGGATAATCTGGGTGCAGGAGGAGGGGGGTGTCTAGGTGGTGGTGGTGGATCTGGATGCACAGAGGCTTGTTGGTGGGGTTCCAGGTGTAGAGGCAATGGGACTCTGCAGGGGCTTCCAGGTGAAGGTGGTTGAGGCTAAGCAAAGGGGTCTGGGAACTGGGGGAGTGGGGCTTGGTGGGGTGGGGATCTGGGTGCAGCTAGTTGTGGGTCAGTGGTGTGGGGGTCTGGATGTGGGGGCTCAGGCTGTTGCAGGGGGTGGGGCATCAGGGTGGGGTTTTGAGTGCAGGGAGCTCAGTGGGTGGTTGTCTGGGGGCAGGGGGGCAGGTCCGGAGGCAGGGGGTCTGAGTGCAGGGCAGCTCTGGGTGCAGGGGTTGAGGTTCAGTGGGGTGGGGTGCAGGTATGGGGGGTTAGGGTTGAACAATCTTTCAAAATATTTTTTTTATTCTGTTCCTTCCTGCCTGCCTCCCTCCCTCTCTCTCTCTCTCATTTTTTAATACTGTGTTTCCTTCTTGTCTTGTAGTGTTGGTTTCATCCAGTTTTGTTTTTCCTATTATGAACTGATCCTCATGCAAACAAGTTACTCCTTTAAAGCCCCTCCTGATGACGCTTGGATGTCTGTCAGGCATCTGCCATTCTTTGTATATACTGTAGTAAGGCAGGTTGACAAGTCCGCAGCGCTGCAGGCTGTTCTTAATGTTGCTATGATGAAGCAAACTAGGGTGGTAGTGGCTGAGTTAATATTCCTGTGTGGTTTATCTGCAGAAGTTAGACTGATACATGAGAGAGAGAGAGAGAGAGATCATGCACTAGAAGGACTTCATAACCAGCTAATTGCTTGCATGGGTACCTTTCCAATGAATTCTGATAGATATCTAACAGATTTTTAGTTTGTGAAGATAATGATCTTCAAGAATGACTCTTCTGCCCTTCTCCTTTTAAAAGGAAAATACTTTCTTTTTTACTGTTTATCTGATGCAAAGCAAATCCGGTGCTCCTTAAGTTGAATTATTCTGTTAATGAGGGCTAGGTTATAAATTGAATTCTGCATAATTCCTAAAGGAATAATGCTAGTTCATGCTTGTATTGTATATCACCTTGCTCATCTAGTATTAAAGAAGGATTCTAGCAGGAACTTAGTCAGGCTAGATGGTACTTGCAACAAATTCTCCATGTGTAACTTAAAAAAATCTCAATAAAAAAATTTGTTCTGATGGGCCAAAGTAGGACACCATATTTGGATCTTTGACATATTAGACGACACAGCAATTTGTGAATCAAGTCTCTGGACTACTGCTTTCTCAGAGTAACACGTTGCATGGACTGATTTTTTGTGTGTGTGTTTATTGCCTAAAGTTCAGCCCACTGTCATGACCTTCCCATGGTCTAGTTGTTTGGCCTATAGTCATCTTATTCTGCATTTTCTTTGATACAAAACAGTCATTTCTATTTTGTATTCTGCTTGCCTCCTTTCATTCTACCTGATACAGGGAATTAATAGAATCAAAGAGATTCAGACAATTGCAAACTTGATTTTTCAGGGTAGCCTGGTGGTTCTGTATGGAAATGCTGAAGGGAGCTGCAAATGGTCCCTTGGGCTGCATTTTGATTAGCTAGCTACTTGACTGCTACTTGAACTTTCCTAACATTGAACTGAATTCAGTAGTATGTTAATGGAAGATGGCAGCACAGCAGGTGTGATGAGGGTGGACCAGTACTGAAAAAGTTTAGTCTTTCTAAAATCATATTAATGCTTTGCAACTGAAGTTTCTGAAGTGTTAGAAAAGATGTTCACATTTTGGAATGTTTTTAACTCTTAACTTATTGCTATTCTGATAGTGCTTTCAGATCAAGCTGTAAATTTTTCTTTAAAGAAACCTTTTCAGATATGGAAGAAAAATGTGAATTAAGAGGCTGTATACTCTCATTATACTGATGTAGCCTCAACTTGAATGTAACATTCAACTTTGGTCACATGACTGCCAACTTCAGAACAAACAGTTCAGAGAAGGGCATCAGAAATGAGGCTTGAAGGAGAAGGACAGAGGGCTCATAAATTAAATTAAAAATAGGACTATTTGGTTAATAACTGAGAAGAATAAGAAAGAGCTAGAGGTATATACAAAATAGAGTAGAGAAGGCCAACCAGAAGTTACTGTTTCCTAGTAATAATACAAGAACAAGAAAACACTCAATAAAAGGAAATATGTCAAAAGGAAATACTTTCTAACATCAGGTTTCAGAGTAGCAGCCGTGTTAGTCTGTATCTGCAAAAAAAACAGGAGTACTTGTGGCACCTTAAAGACTAACAAATTTATTTTAGCATGAGCTTTCGTGAGCTGCAGCTCACTTTTTTGGATGCATAGAATGGAACACACAGACAGGGGATATTTATACATACAGAGAACATGAAAAGGTGGAAGTATGCATACCAACAGGCAGAGTCTAATCAATTGAGATGAGCTATCGTTAGCAGGAGGAAAAAAAACTTTTTGAATCTATTTCCCTATGTTAAGTTCTCCTCACACTTTCTATGGGCCATCTTAATTATCACTTCAAAAAGTATTTTTTTCTCCTGCTAATGATCATCATTCATTCATCATTCATGCCCGTCACCCCATCCGGGGTATGGGCCGCCAACAACAGATCTCCATAGTCTTCTATCCTAGCTCATCTCAATTGATTAGACTCTGCCTGTTGGTATGCATACTTCCACCTTTTCATGTTCTCTGTATGTATAAATATCCCCTGTCTGTGTGTTCCATTCTATGCATCCGAAGAAGTGAGCTGCAGCTCACGAAAGCTCATGCTAAAATAAATTTGTTAGTCTTTAAGGTGCCACAAGTACTCCTGTTGTTAGAAAAAAAAATCAGTTATGATTTAACCTGAGCAACTCATTGTCACAAGATATCGGAATAACAACATTTAGACTAGCATAAAAAGTTAAAGGGTCTATTGATCCTCAGGCTTCAGAGTATAATAATTGTCAGCTGGACATGGAAAGAAACTTTTTTGTACAATTTACAGTAATTTATGGAGATTTTCAGATAATCTCTGAAGCATCTGGCATTGGCCACTCTTGTGGGGGTTAGAGGGATCATTCGTGTTTGCTTGAGTATGACTATTTCCATGGTCTCATGGCTGCTTTTCATTTATTTTTTAGCAATTTTGCTCTCTAAGTAGAGTACTTTAACTATTCATTTTTATTCAATAACTCAATTCAATTGCATGTCTGTACTACTTGTATAGACATAATTCAATGTACTGTTCCTTGCAGTAGTGCACTGTTTTTAGAATATCTATCACTATTGCTCTCTATGGTGTGGAAAATTAGAAAAACTGAGAGAATGGGTACTCCCCCTATGAGCACATTATCTGCAGAGCTCACCCATTTCTAAGGCAGAGTCTACATATATTGCTAGTTATTAATGCTAATGCAATACAGTGAAATCTGTCTTACATGATTAATTAAGACCAGAAAAATTAGTTCCTTAGTATAGTTGTGCTTTGGACCCTGCAGTTACAGCCCCAAAGGTGTCTGCAACGCAGTACCGTAGGTCAAGTAGTCTGATTTTTATTGCAGGCCCTGACAAAGACATACATCTGTAAATCGGAGTTTAAAAAGGGCACTTGACTTTTAATTAAATTTAAAATGCTTGGAGTCCTCAAATATGACACTGTACCACTTTTAAAGTTTCTTCCATCTTGAGAGAGTTTACTGGTTCCAGTGGCATCCCCAACTTAAGTGATAGAAAATATTTCTCAAACCAATGAAAAGTGTCTTCTGTTTTGAAAGATTATCAATGCAGCTACTGTGCAAGGTCTTTAACATTAAGCAAAACTGAATGGGAAAGCTTCAGCTAACTTAAAGTCTGTTCAAGACAAAGGACTGACATCTGGAACTTCAGGTACTTCGTGCATTTACATGTAAACTAAAGCTTCAAATAAGATTAAGCTAAGGAAGAATCAGAAAAACTAAGCGCTGCATGATTTTTCCTCTTATCTACATTTATGACCTCCTGTGATTTTTACCATGGTTCTGGCATGTAAATTGCAAAGGGAAACATTCTGTCCATTTTTTGAGTATTGTACACCAAAACCTTTCAATTTATTCCCAGGACTGTGACACCACCTGTACTTTATGAAACAGCTGTGATAGGGCGGAGTGTTCTGGGCACGAAAATAAGATTCCTATTCATGTCCAATTCTATCTTTGTGGTTTTTTCTTTTCTTTATTGCATGACCACTTACGACATCTAATTTTGAGTGAAAGCCACTTCCTCTGCACCTGGCATTCAAAAAAAAAAAACTATTGTAAAACTTTAAGGAAGTTAAACTATGAAAATAAAGATAACTTGATTTAAACCATGAAACGCATGAATATTCAGAGTTAAGGTTTAAACTCTCTTTGGTGAATGCCATTTTGATTACGTGCTGTAGGACGTAGGCTAACGTAGATCATGGTTCTCAAACGTGACACATGCTCAGACAGTGTTAATCTTCATTTTAACCTTGAATTTACTTCCATTCAAGTTGGATCTTTCTCATAACTGTGCAATGGCTGCATTTAAAAAGTTCTTTCTACACTTACAGATATCACCCATTTCTGCTCGTATTCCCATTTTAAGGATAAGGCATATCACTAAAATAGTAATATCTCCAAATCTGGAATGAACTTCTTAAATGCACCCACTGTACACAGCCAATATATTACAGTGAACCATACTGGTTAGTATGGTAATGAACACATGATAAACTTGAAATCCACTCCATTTTTAAAAAGTGTAGGTCAGCTACTATCCTGTTCCCTTGACAATGTTTGTGGTGTTTTTTTCCTTCAGTGACTGTGTGACAGGTCCACACAAATAAAAAGGGAACCTGACCGTGGACAGGGAAACAGTAATGAAACATAACACAGAATGGTATAAAGATGTCAGATGCACAAAAATACATCTGGGGGAAAAGCAGACATATTTTTTTTCTGTAAACCCAGTTGGTGGTTATAGGTGTTTCTAATAGCAAATAAAAAATGTTCGCATGACACATTTTTTAAGGCTGATTATTTTCTTTTAAATCATTGACATTGTGTATGAAACACACAAGCCCTTGCAGTGGGCATGTTACTGTGGGGCAAGAGCTGAAGCCGCTGGATGGTTCTGGGGCATCCTGTCAGCTAGTTGGGGTCCTCATCTTGGACAGCTTTTAACAAGTGCCACAATTGATCTGCTGCCATGCTGTGACATCTACTAAAAGTGACAGATGGAAATAGACCTCCTCTGCGCTACCTGACCTTTGTTATATGGCTTCACGATACCCCATTCAATGATGTAACATTGCAGAAGTATCTGTCCTTTGACTGTGACAATTTTACCTGACTAGATGTTTGTATTTCTTCCTTGACCTCAGCAGGTGATTAATTTATGCTCAGAAACAGGAGGATAAGTAATTCTTATTGTTTTTCAGCTAGCCAATAAGGGGTGTGTGCGTTATCCTATCCTCTTGTTTTGTATTATGGGAAAGACCAAAGAGGGAGCACCTAAATGGCTCTTTATGTACACCATTTATTTTTCTTGTACTGTTCTAACTAAAAAATACTGTTCTTTCAATCTTTCACGTGGGAGACCCTGTCATCGCTCTAGTATTTTCTGTTGCTGTATGCAGACTTTTTCGCTTTGTTTATTTTCCCCCTAGTGTCAAGATATTAATTCCTATAGTTTAAATTTAGAGCTAACCTATCCTGGCATTTTGTTCTTGCAGGGGATGCACAACCAGTACATAGAGTTCATGAAGACCAAAAAAAGACTGTTTAAGCAATAACTCCCAAATGTTTGCTGATTTTGGCATTAGAACAACCTTCAGGTTGTCTCTTCCGCCCTTGCCAGTAGGTGTCTGTGCAGTCAGTTGGAATTCCTACTGAGAGAGCGAGAGAGGGATGTAAAATATAAATAAAATCTAGGGATGTACAAACAGTTCAGATAAAATGCCAGCAGAAAAAGGAGGAGCAGAAGAAAGGGACTGGAGATGCGATTACCATCAGTGCTGTTGCCCTAGGTTAGCATTTCTTTCATTCTCTAATAACAAATTTTCACTGCTTGCCTACTTCTTTGCTTTAATTCTGCTTGTGGTTATAGCAGCCAGAAATATGAAGTGGAGCACTGCAGAATAGATGCTGATGTCATTTTGTCATGGCAGTTTAAAGATAGTGCATCATTTCTTTGCTCTTCATGTACTTTCCCAGAGGTGCCCTGGAATATTGCATGAATGTCCATTTAAAACGGCTTTCAGTCTTCAAAAGAATTGAGTGGCAGTAATCTTCAGTGTTTATCTTTGTAGGATATTTATATACCTGCTGTTCTTCTTCGAGTGATTGCTCATGTGTATTCCACAATAGGTGTGCGTGCTCGCCACGTGCACCAGTGCCGGAAGTTTTTCCCCTAGCAGTACCCGTAGGGAAGCTCCCTAGTGACCCCTGGAGTGGTGCCTCCATGGCATGGTATAAGGGGCGCTCTGCGCTCCCCCCACCCTCAGTTCCTTCTTGCCGCCAGTGAAGGTGCTTCAGAACTGCTTTGCTCCAGCTTTGCTGTAGCTCATCCCCAAAACTGCTTGTTCGTGTAGCGTGTGGTACCTATAGTTAGTTAGTTGTTTAGTTTAGCTAGAGCGCCCAGGCTGGGGCGTGCCCCGGGTTTTAAGTCGTGCGACACTTGTAGGCAGTCTATGCCAGTGAGTGATCTGCACGCAGACTGTTTACGCTGTCTGGGGGAAACTCATCTCAGCAATCGCTGCAAGATTTGCAAGTCGTTTAAGCCTTGGACAAAGAGAAAAGGGGACATTAGGCTCCGGGCTATTCGGATGGAGTTGGCGCTGACCCCGGTTTGGCGCGCCGCTCCGAGTCATCACCGGGTACCGCAGTTTTGGTTCATAGCAACCCTTCGGTGCCATCGACTAGTCAGCACCGCTCCCCATCCACGGGGCACACCAAGAAAGCTAGGAAGAGACCTTCTTCACTATGGCACCGGAGTAAACCCGGGCAGAGGCTAGACCCATGTTAGGCAGTCCTTGATCCCCACCGGCCTCTAGGCCTCCAACTCAAGTCGAGCGGAGAGCCCAGCCCATTCGGAGCAGGCCTCCCCCGATGTCTGGATGCCCTCCACACTGGAGGCCCTGAAGGCGGCCCAGGATTTTATGTCCATGCCAGTAACAGGAGCACAACCGTTGTCGGACCCGCACTCCAGAGGCAAGTTGCTGCTGGGATCTCCGCAGTCACCCCTGGTTCAGTTCTGGTCTCAGTCGAGGGAACGTTCCTGACGCCGTTCACTGCCCAGCATCCATTCAGGGCAGAGTTCACATGGATCGCGCTCGGCGCCCACCAGGCTGTCTGGTTGGGTTCCGTCTGACCGACACTCTCAGCATCACTCCACCTCGAGGAGTGAACACCGATGGGACCAAGGCAGACGTCGTCTCAGAGAGGCTATCGCAGCCGGTCACGGCACGAATGTCAACGTCATTCCCTTTCATCGTCCCACTCCAGGACCCTGCCACGGCACTGCCTCCGCAGCCCCGGGCGTCGATCGCCAGCATCTTGCCTTCGCACGTCCGCCCACTGGAGCCGATTGCGGAGAAGCTGTTACCAATGGTACCGGTCCTCCACGTTGGGATCGCGGTCCCTTGATCGGCCTCAGTCCCGGTGCCACCGCTCCTCCCAGTCCAGGGACAGCGGCAAGTCGTATGTCAGCCCGGCCTCCCTTCGTAGTCGTCCATCGATGGGCCAGGCCAGCCAGGCCAAATAGATGGCTCCGTCGGTGCCACAGCAGGTGCAGTGGCACTTGGCACCGTGGCCAGCCCAATGGTACCAGTGAGCACCATGGCCCCTGACGCAGCCCTCGGTGAGGGCTTGCTCGGTGACTGGAGCCTCAGAAGGACCATAGACCTCCCTCTCCAGACCTCCAAGGAAGGAGTTGGAGAGACGTACATCCTCGGCACCATGCCCAGAGACCTACCCAGGTGGTGGACCCTCCGGTGCTGGTGGACACACAAAGTACTGCGCCGGCCTCCTCACCTTCCCGAGATGAGGCAATTACGGCCCCTTCTCCCTCCCTCCCACAGGAGGACTTCAGGACCCACCAAGGACTCACAAAGCAGATGAGATGGAGGAACCCTCGGACTCCCTGTTTAATGTACTGTCCTCCTCGGTACCGGGCAGGGTGGCCTTGCCTTTCCACGAAGGGGTGGCGAACCCTGGCCTCATTGGCCCCCATCTCTAAGAGAGCGGAACACAAGTCTTTAGTACCTGCCAAGGGGCATGAATATTTATACACCCACCCTGCTCCTAACTCCTTGGTGGTCGAGTCGGTCAACCACAGGAAATGGCAGGGCCAACCAGCCCCTACCCTGAAAAATAAAGATTTAAGGAGGCTGGACTCATTTGGAAGAAAAATGTATTCATCCTTGAGCTTCCAGTTACGTGTGGTGAACCACCAGGCTCGCCTGGGCCGATATGAGTTCAATCTGTGGGGCTCTCTGCCCAAGTTCAAGGACTCCCTCCAGGAGCACGACAGGAAGGAGTTCAAAGCACTGGTGGAGGAGCGCACAGCAGCTGCCAAGGCTACCCTGCAGGCAACTTTGGATGCAGTGGACATTGAGGCGTGGTTCGTGGCCTCTGTGGTGTCCATGGGAAGGACGTCATGGCTTCTGCTCTCTGGGCTGTCCAGCGAGGTGCAGACCTCCCTGCAGGACCTCCTGTTTGATGGCAAAGCTCTGTTTGCAGAACAAACAGATACAAAGCTGCATGGCCTGAAAGACTCCTGCACAACTCTCTAGACTCTGGGTCTCTGTCTTCCAGCTACAGCTAAACCTAAGTTCAAGCCACAGGACACTTCCACTCAGGCCACACATTCAAAATACGAGACCGCTTATAAGAAGTTGCGGGACTATAAGAGGCACTCCCAGAGGCAGTCTCGGCCTGCCCCCCAGCCTGGGTTCTCCAAGGGCAAGCAAGTGGGGAAAAGGCAGTTTTGATGGGATGCCCAGGGGCACCCTGCCAGTTCTTATCATGGATCCACCCTCAATAAAGCTTCCCTTCTCCAGTCGGTTGTGTGCTTTCCTCCCGGAGTGGTTGGGGCTGACCTTGGACTGATGGGTCCTCAACACCATCTCCTGGGGGATTCCTTGCATGAGGCTCTGCTCAAGCAGGAGGTGGGGCAGCTCTTGGGCCTAGGAGCAGTGAAAGCAGTACTGGGGGAGTTCAAAGGCAAGGGGTACTACTCCCGCTATTTCCTTATCCCGAAGGCCAAAGAGGGGCTCAAGCCCATCTTGCACCTCTGAGGCCTGAACCAGTACATAGTGAATCTCAAGTTCTGCATGGTCTCCTTGGCCTCCATCATCCCCTCCCCAGATCCTGGGGACTGGTATGTCGCCCTCAGTCTGCAGGATGCGTACTTCCACATTCATATTTTGAAGGGGCACAGACACTTCCTCCATTTCATGGTGGGGCAGGAACTCTAACAATTTATGGTCCTCCCGTCTGGCCTGTCCACTGCTCCCCAGGGTATTCACGAAATGTATGTCGGTGGTGGCGGCCTACCTCAGGTGCCGGGGGGTCCAGATCTTGCCCTATCTGAATGACGAGGGCAGCTCCCAGTCGCAAGTGCAGGATCAGGTGGCACTCCTTCTGTCCACATGCACCACTTTGGGCCTGTTGGTAAACAACACCAAATCCATGTTCATCCCAATACAACGCATAGAATTTATTGGTGCAGTCCTGGATGCCTCATCGGTCAGAGCCTCCCTCCCATCGGACAGGTTCGAGACCCTGAAGGGGTTCATCGACACAGTCACAAGGTTTCCGGTGACAACAGCCAGAGCTCCAGCTCTTGGGTCACATGTTGGTGTGCACATATGTGGTCCATCACGCCGGACTCAGGATGAGGCCCCTCCAGCTCTGGTTGGTCTCGGAGTTCTTCCAGGGCAGGGGACAGGATGGACAAAGTCTTCACGGTGCCTGAGCCAGTGATCACCTCCCTACGGTGGTGGTCCTCCCTGAGAAACATACTCCAAGGGGTCCCGTTCAGGGGCAGGGCCCCGTCGCTGGAACTGGTGTCTGACTCATCGGACCTGGGATGGGGGGCCCATGTGGGGAACATTCCGATCCAAGGTCTGTAATCGGCTCAGGATCTGACCCTCCACATAAACGTCAAGATGCTCAGGGCGGTACGGCTGGTGTGCATGGCCTTCCGCTTGCACTTGGAGGGCCGGGTGGTCAGGGTCCTCACAGACAATATGGCCTCGATGTTCTACATCAACAGGCAAGGCGAGGCCCAATCCTCTGCCCTCTGCTGAAAGCCCTCAGACTGTGGGACTTTTGTATAGCCCATGACATCTGTCTACAGGCCTTCCATCTGCTGGGCGCCTGGAACGCTTGAGCAGGGACTTCTCTCAGCACGAGTGGTCTCTCCACCCAGAGATGGTGCAGATTTTTCCAAGCGTGAGGAACTCCCCAGGTTGACCTGTTTGCAACCCGGTAGAACCATTGCTGTCTCTGGTTCTGCTCCAGGGGGCAGGCTGGGGGGGGGCACTATCTCCGATGTCTTCCTCTTGTCCTGGTCAAGCCAGTTTCTCTATGCCTTTCCCGCATTCCCGCTGATCGGCAAGGTCCTGGAAAAGATAGACAGACAAGGCCCGGGTCCTTCTCATTACCCCGGGATGGCCCAGGCAGCATTGGTACGGAACCCTCATGGGCCTGGTGGTTGCTGCACCGTGGCCGTTGCCATCCTGCCCAGACCTGCTCTCCCAGGGCTGCCTCCTCCACCCCAGCCTAACGGCACTCCACCTCATGGCGTGGCTGCTCAATGGTTAGGTAGGGAGGAAAGGACGTGCTCAGAAGGGGTTCAGCGCATTCTCCTAGAAAGCAGGCAGCCCTCCACATGCCGAGCCTACTTGGCAAAGTGGTCTCAGTTATCCAGATGGGCGGACGAGCGGGACATTTCCCCAGTGGCCGCCCCGATCCAGCTTATTCTGGACTACCTCCTTCACCTTAGAGCCTAGGCCTAGCGCCCTGGTCAGTCAGGGTGCACCTGGCGACCATATCAGCCTTCCATCCACCGGTGCAGGGCCACATGATATTCTCCCATGCTATGACTGGCCAATTCCTTAAGGGGTTGGATCATCTCTTCCCGTATGTTAGGCCCCCAGTCCCACAGTGGGACCTAAACCTGGTGTTGGCTTGTCTCACGGGGCCCACGTTTGAGCCGCTAGCCATATGCTCCTGGTCACGCCTCTCGTGGAAGGTAGCCTTCCTGGTTGCAATCACGTCGGCTAGGTGGGTCTCAGAACTCAGGGCCCTGACCTCCAAGCCCCCATGTTTCATAAAGATAAGGTCCAGCTCCACCCACACCCTTTGTTCCTCCCAAAGGTGGTCTCCACCTATCACATGGGTCAGGACATTTTTCTGCCGGTCCCAAACCCCATTCGTCCAGTGAGGAGCGCCGCCTCCACACACTGGATGTGAGACGGGCTCTGGCTTTTTACCTGGAGTGGACTAAGACATTCAGAAAGTCATCGCAACTGTTCATTGCCTCGGCCAAGCATGTGAAAGGTCGGCCAATCTCCACTCAGCGGCTCTCCAACTGTATCACCTCATGCATCCGTACCTATTATGACCTGGCGGGAAACCCTCCGCCACCAATTGTGAAGGTGCACTTGACTAGGGCGCAGGCCTTGTTGGCTGCCTTTTTGGCCCACGTCCCCATTCCGGACATTTGTAGGGATGCCGCGTGGTCTTCAGTTCACACGTTCACCTCGCATTATGCGATTGTGTCTCAGACCAGGGAGGATGCCGGGTTCAGCAGAGCCGTTCTCTGTCCTGAGAGTTTGTGAACTCCTTCCCACCTCCAGCAGATATAGCTTGGAATCGCCTATTGTGTACATGAGCAATCACTCAAAGAATAAAAGACAGTTACTTTTTCCGTAACTGGCGTTCTTCGAGATGTGTTGCTCATGTCTATTCCGCATCCCGCTCTCCTTTCTCTCTGTCTGAGTTGTCTGGCAAGAAGGAACTGAGGGTGGGGGAGCACACAGCACTCCTTAAACCGCGCCAATGAGATACAACTCCAAGGGTCACTAGGGCAGTCCCCTACGGGCACTGCTAGGGGAAAAACTTCCAGCACCGGTGCACGTGACGAGCACGCACACCTATTGTGGAATAGACATCAGCAACACATCTTGAAGAACACCAGTTACAGGAAAGGTAACTGTCTTTTCTTGCTTCAGTAGCACGAGTTCAGGGACTTGAGAAAGACAAGGAAAATGGATATCTACAGTATGTAGAAGTCTCCTCTCCTGCCTTTCTGCCTCTTGTCTTTTTTTCTTCTGTCAAAAAAAGCCACCACTGCTAAAGTCATGTCCCACCACTCTGAGGCTCCCACTCATTAGAATTTCTCATTGGTTGCTAAAAACAGAAGTGTTTATTGTAAAAATACATATGTTGAATGGCTAGACCATTTTCCATCTTAATCCTGACCATCTAAAACTGTGAAGTTTTAAACTTAAACTAGTTCTAACTTCTTTTAGTGCATAATGCTGTGCAATATTAAATATTCTCAACTTTTAAAAAGAAAATCCTGCAGAAGTTGAAGGCACACAGTACCTGGTAGGATCAGACTCTAAGTCTTTAAAATAGACTTGAGAGACTCTTGAATTCCTGCAAATGCTCATACACCTTTCTTATAAGTCAGGGATAGGCAACCTCCTGCACGGGTGCAAAAGGCGGCACGCAAGCTGATTTTCAGTGGCACTCACACTGCCTGGGTCCTGGCCACTGGTCTGGGGCGGGCTCTGCATTTTAATTTAATTTTAAATGAAGCTTCTTAAACATTTAAAAAACCTTATTTACTTTACATACAACAATAGTTTAGTTATATATTATAGAGTTATAGAAAGAGACCTTATAAAAATGTTAAAATATATTACTGGCATGCGAAACCTTAAATTAGAGTGAATAAAGGATGACTCAGCACACCACTTCTGAAAGGTTGCCGACCCCTGTTATAAGTCCTTGCTAGTGGGAAGGCAGCAGACATCAGTATCACAAAAGAAATGTCATGAGATATACTAGTCAAAATGTGAAATTCAGACAGATCTGTGTGCACATCCTGTTAGTGATCTGCCTCACTATACAATCTATGCATGTTTGCACCTTTTCAATGTTATGTTAGTGTACAAATGTGTAATATGTGATAGGCAAAACCCTGATAGAAACAGCATACAAGAACAATTGTATACTATATGAATGTAAAGCACGCTTCTATCAGATCTGTAGTTCTACCTTTATAAAAATGTTCATTATCATCGATTACACTGAGAGCTTAAGGAAAGAGCACATGTCTATCACAGCATGTGGTGTACCTCATCCACTGTGCTAAGTGCCCAAAAAACAACTATGTGGATGAAAGAGATAATCGCTAGGCTGTCTAATGAACTCACACAGAAAAACTACATTGCCTCACCCACCTTGTGTCTCTAATATCCGGGGACCAACATGGCTACAACACTATAATCAGCAGTGGAAGATATCAAAATCCCATCTGAAATGGAAACTCCACAACATGAAGAAAAGGAAGCCAAACTTAAGCCATCTGCTTCCTGAGCAAATGCAAGAAACAAATCATGATCACCAGAAGACTCACCATCTATAACCCTGAGAGTACTACATATAACTCCAAATATGCCTTAAAGGTCTGCAGAAGGAGTTCACGTTTCAGTGTGGACTATTTCAGCTGGTGCACTGCTCAGTCTTGGCAGAGATAAAATTGGAGCACAGTATTTGATGCGTTTCTTAAAGACTGAGATGCTGGATTCATGTGATTACAAGAGAATCCCAGATTTCATTAAAAAAAAAAGTTTCTAACCCTCATGGTGGCAGAGAAATGCTTAAAAAATGTGAATACTAAAGGTTATGACACCAGCATACAAACAGAAAGAACACAAGTTACTTTTTAAAATCGCATGGTTTTGTGAGGGCATGGCTCATGAATTTTGAATGTTTGAGCTTCGCAGTATAAGTTATCTCCTACAGAAGCATATTGGATGAGCACATCTATTCAGTGAGTAACAGTATTCTGAAATTCTAGATGGGAATGTACCTCCAAAAGAAATACAACCTTCCTGACTACAGAAAAATACTTTTCCAGAAAGCATTCCACTTTTGATATTGTACTCATCATAACTTCCAGTTGCAATCTACTCATATATGAGTGTGTCAGGATTTGAAAAGGGGGCGGGGGAGAAACCCTTAAAAACATAGTCCAGTATTATAGGTTTCAGAGTAGCAGCCGTGTTAGTCTGTATTCGCAAAAAGAACAGGAGTACTTGTGGCACCTTAGAGACTAACAAATATATTTGAGCATAAGCTTTCGTGGGCTACAGCATCCGAAGAAGTGGGCTGTAGCCCACGAAAGCTTATGCTTATGCCACAAGTACTCCTGTTCTTTTTCCAGTATTATAAAAATATAGAGAAACTGTGCTCCATTATTTCTCTAATGCTAAATCAATCAGGTTTTGACTTTTGCTAGGTTGGAATGAATGGTTAACATTTTGACTGTAGTTTTAGAAAATTTAAAAGCTAATTAGTGCCACCAATTTAGCCAAGTTCAGTACATCTCTCTCAATACATAATGTGTCGACTACTTCAGTGAGAACTTCTCAGATGATCCATTATTCTCATATAGATTTTTCCGTCACTAAATTACATGCTCATGGGCCTGAATGGAAAATGACTTGTAATAAGCTGTTTTTCTTAAACAATCTCTTTCTTATATCAAAATTGGGACCTCTTGGTTACAAAGGAAAAACATCCTGAGTATATGAGATGGTGGCACTCATCCATTTGAGTCAAAAGTTAAACAGGTTGGTGCAATAATATATCATGTTGTAGGAGGTAATGCCTATCTGATTATACAGAATCCATATTTTGCTCACTTGTAATCCTTAAATATCTTGTGGCAGTTTTTGGAAGGAGGAAATGTATTAGCCACTGTATCCTAGATAAAATTTAACTTGGGTTATTATATTGAACTTACCTAAAGTCCCACAACAATTTCAATTGAATTAGGAAAATTTATACATGCTTTACCTGGAAGTTTCCCTTCTTGGAGTAATGAAGCCTACAGATCCAACCCACCCTAATGACTCGTTAATTTGTGGGGAAAAAACTGGATTACTGATTGGTACTCAATTTGTTTTTCATTTAATTCCTTGTTCTGCGGAAGGATTGCTACTATTTAGTCTTAATGCTTAGTTTAAGATTCGTTGCCGATATACAGTGGACTTCCTTTACTGTGCAAATATCTCAAGTGGTGAGCTTTTCAAAGGTGGAGCCGCCTTTCCTCTGCTATTGATTGGCGGCTCTGGTCTGCCTCCTAGGTTGTATATAGCAGAGATTCAGTAACATCATGGACCTCATCTCAGATAAGAGAGACTATTTCTTAGTCTTCTGTCTCAAACTGCTGGGTAAAATTGCTGTTCCCTGCTCAGTAGTTCCTGTGTTCCACCGCACAGGTGACTAGTTAAACCACCCCTGTTTGTGTACAGTTCTTTGAGATAAAAGGTACTAAAGAAGTACATACAACTGCATGTGTGTATTTATTTATAGATGTTATGTGCTTCAAAAAACAGCCATTAAAAGACAGGTCAATACAATGCAAATGACAGACAAAACAGGAAGTATAGGGAGGACTGAACGACATATTACAAAAACATGACTCATTTTTTATGTATAGCTGTGTGTGGTTGTACATGGCTTTGTGGTTTGAATGCTTCTGTTGGCTTTTATTATTGTGTGAACATATTTTCTGTTGGTATTACTACAGAGTTTCAGTAGAGAGGGGGAGTCTTCGTCATAGCTTATGCGCAACGTGCCTCATGTGGCCACGATTCATCAGCGAATTTGGTCCACTGGTTGGATCATTAGCTTCCCTGGCCCGGGTACTGATAGGGAGTGCGACATGAATGCTGATCCATTTCCCACCCCCCACCCCCCGAGGAAGTGATATGAATGAGATGATAATGGAAGTTTGTTGGAAGGGAGCTATAGGCTTCTACGAGGTTCTTATTCTGATCATAGCTACTGTTGGATGGTTAGGAAACCACTGCTGTGTCTGAAAGGTATTTGAGTACTTCATGTCAGCATTGACAGGGCTGCCATGTGGCACATATCTAAGTGACACTCATGCATTTGGCAGCCACATCATGCGTCCAACAGCTCAGCTGGGATGTCACATCTGGCTGAGCTGGGGGAAGACTGCAGGCATGTGTCTTCTGGCAGCTACAGTGTACAGTACTACTCCTCTTTTGCTTCTCTCCTTGTTTGCTCAGGGACAGGAACAAGTGGCTGGGAAAGGACAATGAGTGTCAGAACAAGCCCCAGGCTCTCCCCTCTGCCCCCAAGCTGGCTGTATCAGCCCTGCCGCTGTCCCCTTCCTTTCTCCTCTTCTCGTATCCCCCCGCCACACTCAGTACGTGGCTCCAAAGTTGCCTTAATGGTACTCTTTTGACTTAATACTTTTGACTGCCAAGTACCATCTTGTAAAAATTAAATTTTTATTTTTTCTCCACTGTTGTAACCTGAAAAACAATTTAATTCCACACCAAACTTTCTGCTGTTCATTACTACTATTTACTGAGCTCGAACAGTGTCCTCACCACTGTTCAAGCATAGGGGCTGATCCCCTTTAACCATGCAAAAAGTCCTGTTAGGCCTAATTGTCCTCTTACCACCAGCTTAACTCCACTGAGCTCAGTGGAGATACTCTTGTCACTGGTGTCGGAGGCGAATCGTACATATGGATTTCAGTGAGACTACTTGCATGTGTAAGGGCTTCCAGATCAGACCCAGGCTAGGGTCCAAATATTATTTTGAAAGGTGCTTACTTAGTTTAAAATTAAACAGGAGTTTTAAAAATTACTTTTCAACATTATTGCTATTGACACCAAAACTTGCAGTTTATCCATTTACTTCTGCCATGGAGACTACAATAGTCTTTCTTTAGTGAAAACAACGAGGAGTCCTTGTGGCGCTTTAGAGACTAGCAAATTTATTTGGGCATAAGCTTTCGTGGGCTAGAACCCACTTCATCAAATGCATGGAGAGAAAAAAACAGTAAGAGCATATATAAAAGATGGCAACTCCCATCTTTTCATGTGCTATAATATATGTTCTGCTTACTGTTTTTTTTCACTCCACGCATTTGATGAAGTGGGTTTTAGCCCACGAAAGCTTATGCCCAAATAAATTTTAGTCTCTAAGGTGCCACAAGGACTCCTTAGTCTGTATCAGCAAAAACAACATGGCTACCACGCTGAAACCTTTCTTTAGTGAGTTTGGATGGTGGTTCAGAAGTTCAAAGGGATGGATTTAGTATGTCTGTCAAAAGTGTAAATGAATATTACAGTTATGTTCTGTTGTTTATTTCTCTTCAGATCTCATTAATGGAGCCCAGGAACAGTGTGAATTGCCTCCTATGGATGGCTTCCCTCACTGCGAGGGCAAAATAAAGGTAAGTGTGGTCTTCTGTTAATCTTTGTGTACGTGTTATGTTTTTAAAATCTCGTCTGTTGAAAGAGGCCATTGCTGAAACAGTTGTAGATTTATAGATATAAGCAATTGAGATTGACAACCAGAATTCACCGAAGACAAGTACAGATTACATGCCATTATGGCACTTCTTTCATCAGTGGTCTCCAAACTTTTTTGAGCACGCGCCCCCTGCTCCTGGCTGAACTGTCGAAACGCAAAAAAAAGGCACCGCTTGGGCTCCCGGCCGAACTGCTGAGGGAGGGGAGGAGGGGGGGAAAAAAAGGACTCCCGGACGAACTGCCGGTGTGGTGGTGGGGAAACGGACTCCCAGCCGAACTGCCGGGGGGGGGGGGGGGGAGAGGAGGAGAGGGGGGAGCCGCTCGGACTCCCAGCCGAACTGCTGGGGGCGGGGGGGGGAGGAGCCGCTTGGAATTTAAGGGGTTTTAAAAAAAATTTCTACTAAATCAATAAGAGTACTTGGAAATAAATATTGATATTTATTGTAAATTCACTTTTAAAAAAAATCAAACTCTCCCTGGCCTATATGAGCTCGGTGACCACAGTTTTGAACAACATGGATGAACTGGTTGCAAAACTGCTAAGTAATTTATGTCATTTGAATGCTAAATTGCTAATTTATAATCCTGAAGAGCAATTTATTTTTGATTACTTTTTCTGATGACTTTGCCAGGACAACTAATTCTAGGTAGTTCTTCATTAAAAGATTTTTTTTAAGTGAATTCTTTGCTTGTGTAAAGATGCCAGACTGACAGCACTGGGGACTGAAGTGATCTGTTTGAACACAGAACAAGTGCAACATGTCCAGAGGCAATGTAAGCAGCTCCATGTCACCAACATGCCTCAGTCTTGGTCTGGAGAGAGTGTGCAAGTCACCATTCAGTCTTTGAAGTCTGTTCTTATCTGGCTGCCAGTTAATGCTTAATATAGTCATCCATGGTGACCGCATGTGGTGACCTAGCATTAGTGGCTTAAAAGAGATAATCAACTCATTTCTTATAGTCTGTGCTACAGTTTCTACAGCTTCTGTCACTACTGATTTTAGTCTGTTTCATCTCTTGACATAGCTTTTCCCCCTCCCAAATTGAGTTCTGATGAAAATGTGGCTTTTTTAAGTTAACGGTTACACACAAGCCTTAAACGTAACGGACTGGCTATTTTTGTTTTGTTTCAGTGGATGAAAGATATGTGGCGATCAGATCCATGTTATGCAAGTTACGGTGTGGATGGGTCGACATGCTCCTTTTTTATTTACCTCAGTGAGGTCAGTAAGTCTGTCTTGAACTGCATAAAACCTACAATAAGGGAGCACTAAAATGTCTCAGTATTTATGGATAAGTACTTGTACAATTCATGTGGGAAAAGGAGAACAAATCTTGAACAGGAGTTCTGTGAGGAGGTAGAGAGAAACTAAAATGATTCTGAAGAGTGTTGCTCATATTTAGAGCTCCCTAGGTATGTCTGCCTTAGAGAATTGTACTGTTTTTGCTGGAGGTCCTGAAAATTCATTGCAGGTCTCATCTTATTGATCTCATGCAGCCCAGGTGAGTTAGTGGAAGGTGTACTAGAAGCAATACCTGGAGAGAGCCAGCGCCCAGCACCACCTCAAATTCAGTTTGCAGCTTGCACCAAAATTCTCTAGTGTCGTCAAAAGACTCTGTCAAGTCTTTGGCCTTTCATAGTTTCTGAATTCGATTAATGTCATTATTCTCTATTAAATCTGCCAAATTATTAGTAACAGCTAATGATTCCAGGCAATGATGTAGTAAAAAGGCTAAAATTTCCAGAAATGAACAGATTAAGATTAATGAATGAAATGCTTTCAAGGGTTTTCTCCTTTTGGACTTCAGTTGTTCTCTCCTCCTATATACTGCATTACAGGAGTTAGGTATCTCCTTTAACTTGTAAGCCAAGGTTTCTTTAGTGCTTGGGTTTTTCTCTTGTTTAGTTTTGTTATTTATTTGTGCATTGAACATACGGCTTTGTCTTCTATGACTTTTGTCTCCAGCTTGTTTCTTCCTCCCATGTTGTTACCACTCCTTGTTTCACTTCTGGAAGGCAGGTATAATTTGCTGGCTAAAACACTGTGTGACAGGCACAGTTCCATTTCTAGCTCTGTCGCTGACTTCTTGTGTGACCTTGGGCAAGTCACGTGATCTCTCTCCATCTCGCATTCCCTATCTATAAAATGAGCTGCCTACTCAAAGAGGCGTTTGTGAGCCTCAATCATTAATGCTTGTAAAGAGCTTTCAGATCTGCTGAGAGAAATATAGAGCTGGAAGGGACCTCAAGAGGTCACCTACATCTTCTGAGGCAGGACATGTATACCTTGAACATCCCTGACAGGTGTTTTTCCAACCTATTCTTAAAAAAAACTCCAGTGATGGGGATTCTACAACCTGCTTTGGTAATCTATTCCAGTACTTAATTATGCTTATAATTAAAAAGCTTGTCCTAATATGTATCCAAAATCTGCCTTCCTGGAGATTAAGCCAATTAATTCTTATTCTACCTTTAGTAGCCACAGAAAAAAATTGATCACCTTCCTCTTTATAGAAGCTCTTAATGTGTTTGAAGACTGTTACCAGGTGCCCCTTCAGTTTTCTTTGCTCAAGACTAAATGTGCCCAACTTTTTAACCTTTTTTCATTTGTCAGCTTTTCTAAACCTCTCATCATTTTTGTTGCTCTTCTCTGGACTGTGTCCATTTTTTCCACATCTTTCTTAAAGAGGGGTGCCCAAAACTGAACATAGTTTTCCAGCTGAGGCCTCACTGATGCTGAGTAGAGTAGGATGATTACCTTCTATGTCTTAGGTCTTGTCTGTACTTAACGGCTAAATTGGCACTGCTGCAATCAATGCAGAGTTGTCGATTTAGCAGGTCTGGTGAAGACTTCTGTACTCACCTCCCTGAGAAGCATAAGATAACTTAGGTTCATTTACAGCTTTAATGTAGACCAGCCCTTGCTTATGACACTTGAGTTAATACACCCCAGAATGGCGCTAGCCTTTTTTTGCAACTGCATCATACAGTTGGCTCATGTTTAATTTGTGATCCATTATAACCTTGTTGGTAATCAATAATCAGTGATCAATAATTTGTCAGTAATCAATAACCAATTGATAAGCAATCATTGATAACAATTTTAACTGTGATTGTTTAGTGAGAGGTTGGATTGGTTTGATAACAAACCTTAGATGAGTCAGCTTTGGATGGATTTATTGATTAACACTTAGTAAAAACAGCACAAATTCAGAGAAGCATACAGTTACCATCAGCTGCAGAACACCTTCCCTGTAGTTCTGTGACAGACTGTGTGCCATTTTCAGATGGTCTTACTTCCCCTATGATTAAGGCTAAGATTTTGTCACAGATATTTTTGGTAAAAGTCACGGACAGGTCACGGGCGATAATGAAAAATTCACAGAAGCCCGTGACCTGTCCCTAACTTTTACTAAAAATATCCATGACAAAATGGGGAGCCTGGGTAGCTGCAGGCAGGCTGGGAGCTCCAGGGGACCCCAACACCCCTGGGGGCTTGGAGCTCTAGGGTCCCCCTCCGCTGGCAGCTCCAAACTCCGGGGTGGCGGGGTGTCTGCCTGGCGGGGACCCTACAGCTCCCAGCCAGTGATGGCTGAAGTCACGGAAGTCTTTGGAAGTCACAGATTCTGTGACCTCTGTGACTAAATCGCAATCTTACCTATAATATAGGGGCAATTATTCCTTTTATTATGTATTATTCTGGTCTCTGTCTATTTCCTCTTTTTGGTACACACTTCTTATCTTAAGCTATTTCCAAGGTTCCCTGTTCCATTACAACTTTACAAATATCTCAACACCAGTTGGCTTGTCATTATTTATGCCCCTTTTAAAGACATTAGTGTTAGTCAATGTGAATATCATGCAGTATTTGATTTTTCCATTGTATATGTACCTCAGGTATTAAATGTTATACAAATCTTTTGCATCACCATTCATTAAGGTCATATTTTTATATATTGTTAACACTTTGGTATTTGTGAGAGATCTCTGCCTTCCTGGGTCATGCTACAACAAGCAGTTTTCTTCAAGTATTGTACATTAACAGTCTCTAACCCTGCATATCTTACAGCATTTCCTAGCTGTGTCAAAGAGCATACTCCTTGACATACATAGACTATGAAACTCAGTATAGTTTATAGTACAAATATAGTTCGGGTCAGATGGCCAGCCCTGGACCATCACACCTAGTTGGAAACACTTTCACAGATTTTAAGGCCATTAGACCATCTTGTCTGACCTCATGTACAACACATGCCATAGAACTTCACTTGTTTACCATTGCATTCAGTTCAATAATTTGTGACTCAAATATGTCTTAGTGAGTCATTGCTTTCAAATAAGATATGGTTAATCAATAAAATATTAAGCTATTTTATTGGGTATGGAGCAAGATGGGTTTTATGCAGCGTGTGTTCTTGGCGGGGAGAGCAAATCTTATATTTCAGCCTTTCACATCAGGAAGGATGAATGTGCATATAATCTAAATGGTAGGCAAGGTGTCTAAAGTTCATTAGGTAACTATACATTTATAGATGCCAGGGAAATAAGGAAGAAAATAACTGAGTCGTTTACGAATTGCATAATTAACCCATTATGAGTGTAAGCCAGTATCAAAAAGTTTATGCAAATATATAATCTTAGATATGTTTAACTTCCCTCAATTTTTATAAATAGGCTTCTCTGTTACCTGAAATATTTTGGAAAATTAATTTTTTTCCTTTCACTAAAGAGAATATTTTTGTTCAATGGTGTCTTGTACCAGACGCCATATATTTCTAATATCAATTTGTACATGTTGCTTCCATTGTAATTACTATAAGAGGTTAAGTGATTGACAAGGATTTAGGCTGCTTGCAGACTTTTATTTCACATGATTTTTTAAGTAACACTGATGAATTTGTGTGATTTTTGTGTTCATAGTGGAACAGAAGAACAGTTCTTTACTCGTCAATTTGTTTTTGTATTTAGGGAAGAACTGACAGAAAGGTCTTTGCCTTTTAGATTTCTCCCTTGACAGTATGTAAAACTAATATTGGTTGAACATGCTATTAACCTTGAGTTTAAATTCAGCATACTTAATCCCATGATTAATGCCATGATTAATGCCCAACAGCAAAGGTTGAAAGCTTAAATGTTTGTGAATGCAAGCATGAAATGAAATTCTAATAACCACTACAATGGTGTGGATTTATGAGCTGTGTTGGCTGCTAAAGATAACTTGGAAATGGTGTTGCACAGAATAATTTGTCAAAGTGGGCCATGATGGAGAATTGATGGTTTATGATATGGGTGAAAAGCTGAATGATAAATTTGGCTACAGAACTCTGAGTGATGGGTAGGGGGAAGAGGGCAGCCACCTTAAAATATCAAAATACATTACTATAGCAGGAACAAAAGTTGTTTTTTAAAGTTTTTTTCAATTCCACCTTAAAGATCAGCATATAGAAATAATATAATTGATTATACACGTGCAATATGTTGGAAATGACAAAACATAGATAGATAGATAGATAAATATGTTAGACCTGGATATATTCTCCCCTTGTTCTCTAACAGCCTCCGTAATCTAGTATGACAAGCATGTACTTTTTTCCAGATCTCTCCTCAGAATGCACTGCTTCCATGAAGCCCCTTCAGTAGTAATATGGTTTGTATTTATAGATCTCAAAACGCTTTACAAAGGTACCTACATATCACGCTTCACTTTAGACAGTGAAACCGGGGCAGGAAGGTGAAGTGACTTGCCCAATGATCCACGGCAGCTTAGAGGCACACCTAGGATTTAGAGCTGGTTGGAACATTTTTGACACAACCAATTTTGTTTGTGAAAATCCTAATAATTTCAGTGGCATTTGTTACAAAAATTAATTTTTAAATTAGAATTTCCATTTTTTAATAGTTTGCTTTGGAAGGATTGTGTTTCAAAATGAAATGTTTAAGATGACTTTTTTTTAATTTTTACATTTTCATTACATATCAATAGTAATAGTGCAAAATGACATGTCAAGTCATGTCGTATTATGCACTACTGTTACTGTCAAAAAATGACATAATACAATAGTTGATATCTTCTGTTAGTTTATATTATTTTTAAAATCATTAAGGGCAACTGCTACTTAGTACCAAATGAAACATTTTATTTTCTAGATTGGTGTCTCCTGTTTGTGTTGTAATGAAACAGTGTGACCCTTCGATCTAGAATATAAGATAAACCCTCGTATTAATCAGAGGAGCAGCAATTTTCAATATCCTAATGATAACTTGGAGTTGTTTTTCTAGGATACTAAAAATAGTTGCTCCTCTAACTTTAAAAATAATTAAACATTCTAGGTATTAGGGACTAAATATGTCTAGTTCTTTGGGATAAAAATTCACCCTTTTAACAAAAAAATTGGCTTGTTTTCTGAAACAATTACATTTTCGAAATAACCAATTGGTCAAAGCAGCAACATTTTACCGCATACGGTCACTGATTCAGCTCTGACTTTCAGGGGTGACTTTGCTTCTGGGCAAAATGATGTCTTTGGAAATTCATGATTTATTTAGTGGGAAAACTGTATTTCCATTAGAAAATCACAGATCTCATCATAAAATAGTAAGGAATAATTTTTCATAGGGTTTTTTATTTAATTTTTTGCTCACTGCCCACTGAGTTTTTATTTCATGCAGCCCTCTTTAATCTTCACCTGCTTACTAGCTTCCCTGGGGGGGCACTAATGCCATCTCTGAAGCAGCCTTTTTGCTTCATTTGGAAGTCAGCCAATAGCTTTGAGGTGAGTGAGGTGATTTGTATTTCTTCCCAGCTTTAGGTAATTTCAAAACAGCATCATGAAAAGTACGCCTTTACTCAGACAAACTTGGTTAAGTACATTTCAGTCTGAGACTTGTAGGAAGAAAATAATAGGCCATAACTTCACTGGATTTCTGTAACACTTTGTGCCTAAAGCACATCTGACACTCCTTTAGTGGGCCATTGACCACTAGAAGGTGATAACCATATTCACTATATAATGGAGACGAAGGATGATTCAGTAGTTTGAGCATATTAGCCTTGGATTCCTTGAACCACCAAAATTTCCTTAGTTGCTCTCTGCCTCAGTTTCCCATCTGTAAAATGGGAATAGTTCTTGTTTACCTCACAGGGGTGTTGAGGATAAATGTTAACAAATGTTAGATGCCCAGATGCTATCGTAATGGGCATCTAAGGTGGACCACTCATCTGTGCAACAGGGGCATAGCCATGGTGGGCTTGGGTATGCCGGAGCCTTCCGAATCCATGGGCTGGGACTCCCACCCCCAGCTCGGTGTCCGTCAGCTCAGCCACATGGTGCATCCCTCTTCTGCCAGCACCATATTCTGTTGCCCCAGTCTCCAGCCCCTAGTGGTGGGGTCGGATACCGAGGCAGTAGTACATGGCACTGGCGAGAGAGATGTGCCACGTGGCTGGGGTAACAGACACCGAGCCGGAGGCGGGAGGGGTGGGCGGAGCTCGAGCCCCGCCGGGGTCCCCCTCCGCCCTACAGGTGCACCCCGCAGCCTGTGTACCCTAGGCAGCCTTCTCTTCAGGTGCCTGCTGAGCGGTAAGAGCTGGTTGGAGGGGGTAGGGAGAAGGCGCCCCCCCATCCCTCCTATCGCCCTCCCCAGGGCATTGGATCCCTCCTGCCCCCTCTCTCGATCCTTCCTTCCACCCCTCCCACCCACCTGAAAGCCGTGGCCTACCCACCTTTCCCATCCTAGCTGCACCACTGGTGTGCAAAGTATTCTAAGAAGTACTTTTTGAACTTTTTTGAAGGGCAGATATTTATAAAGACGCTCTCATGGTAGGTAATGTGGCTACGTGTTGTGGGGCCATCGGAGAGGAACATTTGTGTTGCAATTTCTGAAGAAATTAAACTTTCCCTAAGGCTAATTTGTGGCAGGTGATTTTTAGAGCAAGTCACTTAGCCTTTCTGTGCCTCAGTTCAGTTCTCTGTTCAGTGGGGATAATAGCACTTTCCTGCATCACGGGTGCTGAGAATAAATACATTAACGATTGTGAGTCTCTCAAATACTGTCGTAATGGGTGACTTTAAAGTACAATTTTGTACAAGAGGATTTGTTTTTCCATTCACATACTAGACATACACCACTACTTCTCCATTCTTAGCACTTTCTTCTCCAGTCAGTTAAAAGATCAAAATACAAATGCTGATCAAGAAAATGGGAAAGGCTGCAATTACCATAAATGTGTGCAACAGAATCATACAGTAGCTCAGTCGTGGACCATATGCTTTCAGCTGCTGCTGTCTCCTTTTTAAAAGGGATCCAGAGCTATTAAGGTCTGTAACAGCCACGTCCAGAAAATGGCTTTTTCCGCAGGGTGCTCCATATCTGGCTGTATGAGTTGTACATTTAATTCTACTTTATTAGCTTGCCATCTGCGATTGCTAAGGGGAGCTGAATACTCCTTACAGTGGATAGTCATAATTGGCCAAATGTTGAACACAATTATTTCCAACTTCTGAAATGGAGATTGGTCAGGGCATACTTAGGGTACGTCTACACTACGGGATTATTCCGATTTTACATAAACCGGTTTTGTAAAACAGATTGTATAAAGTCGAGTGCATGCGGCCACACTAAGCACATTAATTCGGCGGTGTGCGTCCATGTACCGAGGCTAGTGTCGATTTCCAGAGCGTTGCACTGTGGGTAGCTATCCCATAGTTCCCGTAGTCTCCCCTGCCCATTGGAATTCTGGGTTGAGATCCCAATGCGAAAACAGTGTCGCGGGTGATTCTGGGTAAATGTCGTCACTCAATCCTTCCTCCAGGAAAGCAACTGCAGACAATCATTTCGCGCTCTTTTTCCCTGGATTGCCCTGGCAGACGCCATAGCATGGCAATCATGGAGCCCGTTTTGCCTTTTGTCACTGTCACCGTATGTGTACTGGATGCTGCTGACAGACGCGGTACTGCACTGCTACACAGCAGCATTCATTTGCCTTTGCAAGATAGCAGAGATGGTTACCAGTCATATTGTACCGTCTACCATGCCATTGTAAATTGGCGATGAGATGACGGTTATCAGTCGTTCTGTACCGTCTGCTGCTGTCATGGGTGCTCCTGGCTGGCCTCGCTGAGGTCGGCCGGGGGCGCATAGGCAAAAATGGGAATGACCCCCTGGGTCATTCCCTTCCTATGTTTTGTCTAAAAATAGTCAGTCCTGCCTAGAATATGGGGCTAGTGTACTAGAGAACCAGAGAGCACAGCCGCTCTGTGTCAGAGCCCCAGAGATCCCGCAGAAATGATGAGCTGCATGCCATTCTGCATGCATTAACACAGGTCACCAATGTGCACAGCAGAGTTTTTTTTAATCCATCACCAGAAGAAGATGTAGCAAGAGCAGTCGGTATGTCATATAGTATCATTGGGTTCACGTGACACAACAGAGAGGAATTTGCTTGTGAGGAAATGGCCAATGACATAATATTCAAACTTTTTTCCATTTGCACCATATTAATCTAGTTCTTCTAGTAACTTGTGTTTTCTTTTAGGGAAAAATAAGCCTCTAACATATTGATGTTTCAGGGCTCAGATCTCCCTGTACTACCCAAACATTCTTAATGTAATTACTGATGTCCCAAATGATGAAAAAAATATTGATTCTACATATTTCCTATAGGCAGGGCTAGTAAAAGTCAACAGCGTGTTAAGGCCCATATATAGGGAACAGCAGCTCATGTATTTTTGATTTCTGCAGTAGAAAGCTGTACATTCTTGTGGACTCCTTTCTTTTCCCAGAGCTCAGCATGTCAACTTAAAACTTTGAATGTGGCCTGATTTCTCTCTCCCACCATAAAGATGGCACCTACAGCCCTTTGAACTGAGGGGCAAGGTTCTCTAATATGGGAAAATTGTCTGGTGCCACTTTCTGAATTGCAGAGGGTAATGTTTACTTGCTTACTGGGTGTTTCTAGAGCATTAACAGAAAATTTCAGTTCTCTGCTGCTGAATACCTAGTGTGTGCGCAATCCTGCTTCCTTTGCTCTGTTGCCAGTATTCACCAAGTTCTAAAAATGATTTTCTGCTGGATGAGTTTTGGCTTGGGTCAGTGGTGGGATTTGTTAATGTCAGTCTGCAAAACAAGGCCTACGATCTTGGTGTTACTTTTGATCCCGCTCTCCCTCTTTCCTGCATATTCTGGCCAAAGCTAAATCCCAATGGTTCTTTAATTATCTCCAAAATTCATCCCTTTCTCTCTGTTCCAGCTTCCAAAACCTTGATCCTTGTTTTGTCATCTCTCACCTTTGCTATTACAAACACCCTCCTTCTTGTCTCTCACACCCGTGCCTGGCACTCCGCAAGTCTGTCAACATGCAACCACTAATATAGTCTTCCTGACTGGCTGGTTTGACTGTGTCAGCTTTCATCTCTCTCCCTAGAATCAAAGTACAGGCTTCCTCTCTCCTTCATTGTTATATGGGGATCCAAATACAGGCCCCACTGTCTCCAGGTTAATGCGGTTACCCTTGAGTCAGAGACTTCATTGGTGACAGAGGAGTGTTTAGCAGTCAGCTCACGCTCCGTATGGCTAAAACTGAGCTCTTAATTTTCACCTCCAAATTCTCCCTACCACCTTCTTTCTTGATCACTGTGAACAACGCTACCCTCTGGCCTGTCACTTAGGCATCATCTTCATCTCAGACCTCTCTAGGTCCTCAATCAAATTTCTGTCTCAAGGGTAGCTTCGTTAACCTGGACAGACTGGGGCCTGTATTTGGATCCCCATTGCTTTTTCAAATTAATGGAAACAAAGGGTTAAATAGAAAATAAAATCACAACATGCTTTCCAGCATCTAACTAGGTATTAAGTCATATAAAGCAAAATCTCACCCAAAATACCCCCCAGCATATTACAGCCAGGCTTGGCCGTGGTCATCCATCCATTCATGATACAAGTCACGCTGTCCTCTTGCCTCTTCAGTGGAAAGATCCCTTGTAACTCTTTGCAATCCCAATAATATCGAAACAGTCCTTTGATCTTTATTCATAAGGTCCCAAGGATAAAGCTCTGTGGAATCCTCACAGAGAGACGAGAAGTATCCTGCAAAGGACATGATGAAGGAGTAATTGGAGAGGTAGGAGGAAAATCAAGAAATGAAAGAGTCACAGAAGCCAAGGGGAAGGATAAGATTTCAAGAGGAAGATGGCTGAGGATGGAGTACCGGATCTGACCTTTGGCTAGGAAGAGGTCATTAGAGACTATGGCAAGGCCATAGGTGCTGACGCCGTGGGTGCTGCGGGGCTGAAACACCCATGGGGAAAAATTGGCGGGTGCGCCGCAACCACCAGCAGCCAAGCTCCCCCCACCCCACCCCCTCCTCCTCCTCCTCCGATTGCGGCATCCCCACTTTCCCCAGCACTTCCCGCCCGTCACTAAACGGCTGTTTAGCAGCGCTTAGGACTTTCCGGGAGGGAGGGGGAGGAGTGGGGATGTGGCGCACTCGGGGGAGGAGGCAGTAAAGAGGCGGGGCACGGGCAGGGACTTGGAGGAAGAGGGTGGAATTGGAGCAGGGCGATGATGGTGGCACAGGGGCGGCCGGGGGGTTGAGCACCCACAGGACAGAGGGGAAGTCAGTGCCTAAGGGCAGGACGGTCTCAGTGAGTGCAAGGGGTGGAAGCCAGGTTAAAGAGGGTACAGGATGGTTCAGGAGGAGGAGAATTCCACACAGCAATTGTAGACAGTGCAGTCAGTGAGTTTATAAATGAAGAGGAGAAGGGAGATGGGGTGGTGGTGGCTGGAGAAGTAAGCGCTGTCTAAGGTGGGATGATTTTAACATGGGAGAGACTAAAGCATGATTGTATTGTGAACAGAAAGAGCCAGAGGAGTGGGAGAGGTTAAGGAGAAAAGTAAGGGAGGGGATGAGGGATGGGTTCATGGGAGATGGAATGGGGTCAGTGGGGCAAGTGGAGGGATTTGAGGAGGATAGCAGATAAACTTCTGTATCTGTGATGGAAGGAAGAAGATGTTGTTGCAGGAAGGTAGGGAGGGGCAAAGGAAGGTGGGCCACATCCTGTTTTGTCAAATTTCTCTTGGAAGAAGTCAGCAAGATCCTGTGCGGAGAGGGAAGTGGAGGCAGGAGCAAGGGAAAGTTTGAGGAATGAGTTAAAAGTGTCTGTTACCATGAGTGAGGGATTTAATTAAGCTAGAGAAGTGATATTTTTAGCCAGGAGGGTGTCAGAACCAAAGGAGGAAGGAACACAGTTATAGTTGAGGAAGTCAGTCTGATCACAGGATTTCCACCCGTGATGCTCTGCATTATGACAGCAGGACTGGAGGAAGTGGATGTGGGGGGCGGGGGCAGGAATGGGGGTTGGCACTTGGCAGGGCGTACTTTGCAATGGGGGAGAGGCAAAAGAGTTAAGGGTGGAGGAGAGTGAAGCATGGAAAGCATCAACAACCATATCATTGGAAGGAAGGTAAGGGACGGTGGGGAACGAAGGCTGAGAGCAGACAAATAGTGATCAATGCTGAGGGATTGGAAGTCATGGAAAGGTCATGTGACTGTGTTGTGGGAGGGGTTGATGGATGACGATAAAGAGAGTGGGTGATTGTCAGAGAGAGAGAACTCAGCAACAGAGAAATCAGAGAAAAAGAGAGCACAGTGACTGGTGAAGACCAAGCCAAGTGAATGATCTTTGACTAGCAGGAGAGTTGAATCAGGGCTGCACAGCAAATGAAGAGATGAGGGCAAGGATACTTGCAGCTAAGGGATCAACAGGGTTATCAATATGAAAGTTGGGGTCACTGAACTCAAACGTACAGGGTAGAATACTTGACCCTATTTTTAAATCCATCCCTATAGGTTTTATAGCCATGTCCTTAGAACTGGGTAACACATTCCAAACTATTTTATTATTATTCCTTTTTTCCCTAATAAAAAGCAACTAGCTATTGAAAATGACCTTCTATAAACTATATTTAAGGTATGAGTATAGTTTTTTCTATATCTTAAGTTTTTCCCTGGTGTCCATTTATACTGCAAAGCATCTTTGATGTCTTTTTCCTGGGAAGACACATCATAACAGCAAATGGCTTTGTTTTAGGCTGACTTCATATTCATCAATCAAGCTGTAGAGAAGTAGAACACAAATGAAATATAAGAGAATTTGATAAAGTTGCATGTGTTGAAAGCAGAATAAAAGAACTTTTCCATCCATTATTTTTGCAGGTTGAAAACTGGTGTCCTCATTTACCTTGGAGAGCAAAAAATCCTGATGAAGAAACTGATCAAAAAGCAATGGTGAGAGCAGTGGTGATTTTGGCTGTGCCTTAAAACCTATTTAAATGTTCAGTGAAATTGTCCAACAGATTCATTTTCATTGTTCAGCTTGTCACTTACTGTATAGGCAAGGAAGCAGTTTGTGAATCAGACCACAGACAAAAATTGGAAGCTTATACCCATGTAAATGCCAATAAGAATATTAACACTAGAGTCCTCCAGTCATATTCCTCCTTTCCATGCAAACTACTGCTTTGGAGAAAGTTACCAGTGAGGCTACACACTCGGTCATGTGAACAGCGTTTCACGCAGTTTTCCTCCATTATTGCATTAAGTTACAATTGTGGGTCCAAGTCATACAAAGACTTGTGCACTGAGTAGTCCCATTTAAGTTAATGGGGCTTTTGCAGTGCATAAAGTTTAAGCACGTATACAAATCTTTGTAAAATTGAGGGCTTCATATTGCTGGATAAAGTTAAAAAGGTGCTGACTATCTTCTGTGGCCATTCGGAATCGGTGTAAACTGTCCATTTAAAAAAACATTGATGGATTTATGCACTGCAAGCTTTCTCTAGTCATAGCAACAATGTATCAAGGGCCAGAGTCTCAGCAAATGGCTCATACACTTGACTGTATTTTAGTTTTGTGTCAGCATTTTGATTCTTCCTAAAATTTGGTTTTTCTTCAGATGCTCCAGACAGTGGCATAGCCAGGTTTTCAGTGCAGGGGGAGCAAACATAAAAAAGGCGCCCTCCCTTGGCTCCTCCTCTGGCCACGCCCCCCGACCGGACACACACACCCCACTCACCTTCCCTCCTGCGCCACCGCCTGTCCCCGGCCTCCTCCCAGCGCTCGGCGCGCTCCACGCAGGGCTCGCCAGCCAGGCGGCCTTAAAGGCACAGGGGCCCTTTTGCCTCCCCCTGCCCTCCGCATTAGCAAGGGGCGGGGAGCGCTTGGCCGCTGAGCCGAGGAGCTGGCCCCCTCGTTCCTCCGGCCGCGTCTGCTGCCCCCGCATGGCTCCTCCGGCTGTGCTGTTGCCAGAGCCAGCCGGCAGGCGCCGCTTGCGTGCCTGCAGCCCCACGGCTCCTCCGGCTGTGCTGCTGGGAGCGCCGGCCGGCAGGTGCCGCTTCCGCGCCAGCCTGCCGCTGCCGCCCCACGGCTCCTCCGGCCGTGTTGCTGCCACTGCTGCTTCCACTGAACCCCGCTAGCTACGCTACTGGCTCCAGAGCTATAACCATTATCATCTGATTGTAAAGCACCTGTATATATTAAGGTAATTGATGGCCTATATATGAACATTGTTAACCTGACAGTGGATATAGGATGCCTCCATTCTGCAGAATTAGTTGTTCTTAGATTAATCTGTTCTAGCAGAAGGACTGTTTCCAGTTAAGGCTGCTTTCTTAATGTTGTCATGGCTAACTTTTTCTTTCTTTGGTCATTCATGACAAATAATTATAGTACCTTGGGGCTACTTCTCTTTTGTTTCTAGTGCATTTTAATCATAGATTATCTGAGGTAGAGCCACTTAGGCTCACTTTGTAATCACATAATCAAAAACAGAACTACAATACTGTACAAATAAAAATCCTTTCTGAGCTCTGCATAAATTCGTGACTTTGGTATTTTTCCAGGCTATAAGGTAGTAATAAAAATATCTGACACTTCTGTAGTGATAGTGATTTCCAGCCAAAGGTCTCTATAGACTTTATAAGTGTTAATTAAAGCCTTAACCACCTGTGAGATAGGTGGTATATTTTTCTTCATTTTACAGATGGGGGATGTGAAGCACAGAGTGTTTAAGTGTGACAGATTGTCACTGAAGAAAATTACACTGTATGAAGTTCTGATTTTATTACTTAATGTTTAATTGAAGGCTGAAATTCATACCAACTTTGATCTCCTCTACAAAATGATGTCAAGGCATGAAGAATTCCGATGGATGATGTTGCGCATCAGACGAATGGCTGATGCTTGGATTGAAGCAATTAAGTCACTTGCAGAAAAGCAAAACCTGGAGAAAAGAAAACGAAAAAAAGTGAGTTTTTTATTAACTGCTTCTGGCAGTTGAAATCATAACAGCTTTTGGAAAGTGTGCTTGTCATCTAAGCAGTGCTTGAGGGGGAAGAGGTAAAAATTACTTACTCTCTTATTTGTTCTTACTCCTGTTTCCAAGAAGATCTCAGCAGGGCTAGTAGATTATTTTGTGTGGTCAGGTTTTGGGGGAGAGGGGTTAGGGAAGGTGTGGGATTTTTTTAAATATACAGGGTTGCTATGTGTTTGTGTTAGAGAAAGCAGAATCAAAAGAATATGCCTTATACTTGGAGCAAAAAGGTGTGTGGTGGGGGGTTGTGATGGTCTTTAGTTATTGGGGGAGTTTGTGCCACAGTTTCAAACTGGTCCACAGAGACAAGATTTTCCCTTATTATAGATAACTCCACTCCTCTGGTGCAATCAACCACTGTCTTCATCCCAGAGCTTTAGATGGATGGACTTTTAGATATGCTGGGCCCAGGCTATGGATTGCCGTGAAGATAAGGACTGAGATCTTGAATGTGATTTGAAATTCTCTGGGAAATCAGTGTTGAGAACAGTGGACAGGTCTGATGCGTTGCTGAGGAGACGTTCTACAGCAATTTATACTAGTTGGCATTTCTTAAGCAATGAAGGCTTCATGCCCAGGTGTATTACATTTGTGCAGTCCAACTGAGAGGTGATTGACATAAATAACTGAGGCCAGGTCATCATCTGTCAGGATGGAATTGAGACTTTTAGCTAATCAGAGATGATAGAAAGCATTCCTGCTATGTGAGAGTTTATCAGTGAGATATCCAAGAGGACTCCTAAAGTAAAAACTGAATTGACCAATTGCAGACCAAAAGAGACTTGAACTTGTCTGCAATTCGTCAAAATGCTTTCCTCTGTCAACTAGTATCACTTCTGCTCAGGTTCAGCTTCAGCCAACTTCTCTTAATCTCTGAGCCAAACTTGGTGATAGTGCTGTGGTCGTGCGTGGTGAAGGATAGGTAGGGCTGTGTGTCATCTTCATTTTGCTGGTACTTGAGTCAGTGTTGTCTGACCAGTTCACCTAGTGGTTGTATGTGGTTGAAAAGGGCCAGAGAGGGAACTCATCCTTGTGGGATGACATGCAGTTTTCCATTCCTATTTGTTGGGTGCATCCCTCCAGGAAGGACTCGGACCATATCAATGTATTGCCCTGGATTCCTGCCATCTCTCACAGACAAGACAACAGTATTTCATAATCGACTGTGTCAAATGTTGTGGAGATGACCCGGAAGATTAGAATGGATGTTGCCCTCAATCAACTAACAGAAGACCATTCATGAGTGCCACTGAAATGATTTTAATTCCATGTCCTGGCCTGAAGCCAGGTTGTTCCAGGTCCAGAATATTAGTTTCAATTAGTCGATCTTGTAGTTGGCCTTTAGCTAACTTCTCTATGAAGATAAATGGGAAGTTTGACATAGGGTGATAGTTGGCTATGTCTCCTGAGTTTGCTCAGTTTTGGTCTAACTATTTTGTGTTTGAAGGAAGAAGGGAAGATTCCTTCTCTGAGATGTTGACTGTTTTGGTCAGGAATGGTACCAGTTGTTCATAACTATCTTGGGTCGAGATTCTTAGGGTATCCAGAACTTCTTGAGTGAACTGTTTAAACTGTGGGAATGCAGCTGGGCTATTGGTTGGTAGGGATTGGTGGTGCAGATCCATGCTATTAGAGAATGTGCCAAGATGATCTTCTCATCAAAGTAGGATGATAGTTCTTAACAGCGCTTGGTGCTCAGTTATGATACAGGTTGAAGTGCTTATTTACAAAGGTCATAAAGGATCTGGAGAGCTGCAGAGAAAAATTCCCTCCATTGGGGTGGGGGAGCACCCTTGTCACTCTTGTGCAGTCCAGAGTGGTTTGTGTGTACAGTCCTGTGAAGTAGCCTCAGAGAGAAACATGTTGTTTCCTTCTCAGCTGGAGTGTCGAGCTAGTGCAGGCACCTAATGAGAAAATATGGTCCTCCAAGAGCAGAAGAACTACTGTCATGTCCTGCAATTAATCTTGTCTTATTAGTCTTCAGACTCCTTTAATTTTTAATGGAAATTACTTAACATTCCAGTGTTTGAATGATGAAACTGCTATCTTCACATATTGTATAAAATGTGAGTTAATTGTAATATTTTATTTTCTGTTTTCCTTGTTATAATCTTTTTTATCTCAAACTTTATTGGGACAAAAAGGCAAACGCCTTTTTATATATAGAATCATATTTTTTCTCCATCTCAGTCTGCTTCCCCTCATTTTTAATGCATTTTCTTGTTGTGTAATCATATTGTTTAGATCATACCTGAGGATGTAAAAGATTAAAAAAGGCACTCCAGTGGTTTGTAAAAATGGTCTAAAGCAATGAAGTAGTACTATTGCAATTAGTAGAGTGGCAGGGCTATTGAGAAATGTAATAGTTCTTTGATTAAATTGGCTAAAAAAACAAATGTGTTTGAGTTGGAATGTGGAGAGAGCAAGAAGGAACCAACATAAAGTACATGGGTTAATTAGTTGCAGAATTAATGTTGTTACTGCTTACATGTGGCTTTCTTTTTCAGATCCTTGTTCATTTGGGACTTTTAACAAAGGAATCTGGATTCAAGATCGCAGAGAATGCATTTAGTGGTGGCCCACTTGGTGAATTAGTCCAATGGAGTGATTTAATTACATCTCTCTACTTACTGGGCCATGACATTAGGATTTCATCTTCACTGGCAGAGCTCAAGGAGTAAGAAGATTATTTTCAATTTTGAAACTAGAATACAAAAAAGAAATTGTAAACTCCTGAAGCCTCTATTAGTACTGTCTATAATTTCTTGAAGAGGAAAATGAAAGTGATAATTCACTAAACAGGAGATAAGAAGATTATTTTCATGAGCTAAATATATGCGCTGTGAAAAGGATAATATGTTTTCATTGTAGCTGCAGCCTCCTGAGATTTCGTAAATTAATGCTGGAAAATTCAAACTAAGCAGCTTAATTTTTTACCATTACAGGTGATTTAAACATCTGCAGCAAGATACATTACTGACTATTCTTATTCCATGTCCTTTAGCTTAAATCCCCACTCCGCATCCAGCTATTTAGTCTTAAATAAATGAATTTTGATGCAGTTAAGTGCTCTGAAAATGCTCATGTTTCAGTTAAATTTACATTAGTCTCTTGTAGAATAAAGTAACTTTCATTTTTAGTCTCAGTGACACTTCGTCCTGCTTTAATGCTTTTTATAATGCACCGGTTTAAGACTGGGCATTTGTCCTTTTTTCTGTAGCTTTCATTTTTACAATATATACAATGAAACCATATTATAGTGAATTCTGATATAATAAAACAGTTAATAAAATACTAGAAGTGATATCCAAATTGCTTCAGTATATCGCATTTGCTTTATGAAAATTGCTGCTCAGGTTATATTTGTACCTCTGTTTAGACTAGAGAAAATGCTCAGTGACAAGAGTCTACTGTAAGAAGTATCTATTTTACTGTACTTAATCCATTTTGCAGTAAACTTTTTAGAATGTTTTGCTGGCTTTCAGCAGTAAGATTAAAATTGCACATATTCAGTTAATGTCTTTGCAAAATTAGAATAATTGACCAATGTGATTTTTTTAATGTAATTGGATTATCAATACAAATTGCATATCGCATGAATGCAGAAAGGTGCTGAAATATTTCTCCCTCCCTCCTTTTTTTTTTTTTTTTTTTTTTGATAGGATTATGAAGAAAGTTGTAGGTAACAGATCTGGCTGCCCCACCCAGGGAGATAAAGTGGTAGAACTCATTTACATTGATATTGTGGGACTTACTCAGTTTAAGAAGACGCTTGGTCCATCATGGGTTCATTACCAGTAAGTATTACTCTTATCTGACCATTTGCAGAAGCTCTTTAACAAAAGCATTTGAGTAGCACATGTGCAGTAAATATATAAAATACTGACTTGAGTACTATCCAGTCTGAACTGAATTTATTTGAAAATTAAACTGTTCAAAATTACTTTACTTCCTCAGGGGCTTTCATTGTTGTTAGGAGAAAAATGAATAAAGAGTATATTGCCTCTTTCTTTTCTAAACCATCTTTCTCCTCCCCTTTGAAAGTCTGCAAGACACAGAATATCAGAGATGCATTGTAGCATTTCAGAATATTGTTATATTGTTGAAATTGTGTATTCCACCTAAGCTACTTTCGCGATCTCCTCATTTGCTCCTTATGAGTGCTTTGTTCTTTTTACCTCCTTAAATCAAATGATAAATGTAGCAGCAAGCAAATTGAGTTCACTTTTTCAATTGAAGTAGTGTGTGTCATCTTCTATAATATGAAACAAAATCACTAACTTAGTCCTCATGAAAGGTGTTGGATTGACAGTCCTGGTGTTACCAGCTTTGCCTGTTACTTTGGGGTATGCTCATTTATTAGAGTTACTCTAGTGGGGAGGGCGGTTTCTGTACTTCTATCAATGTACTGCATGTGTCACTTGTGTTCTCATATGGAGTTCTACTTATCCCTGCTGCAAGTTCCCTCCCAACGGAGCTATCCTGCAGGACCTATGTTCCCTGGGCTGGGTTGGGTTCTTCCAGCCCCAGAATCAGACAAACACACACATTAACAGAATGCCTCTGAGAGGATCAGGTTACTCAGCACTCCCAAGCTGATGCCTTTTATGTCCCTGGACTCAGTAGGCTGGGTCGAGCAGCATTTTCAATCTGCCACCCCCATAGGCCCTTGGATTCAGCAGGCTGGATCGAACAGCACCTCCAAGCTGCCACCCTCCATATGTCCCAGGTTCAGCACGTCTCTATCCCCACTTTCACATTACAATTGTTCTGGTAGTAACCCACTTGATGAGCAAACCCCACAGAATTTTTGGGAGCTGCAGGGATCTTTTAGCTTAGACAAGAAGAGTGTTGCTACAAAGCAAACGAGGAAACAAAATAAACACCCATGGGGGGGGGGGGGAAGGGGGGGAAGAGAGAGAAGCAACCAGCTTTATCATGAAAATTATTTATTGCCAGGTAATAACCATACGGGAGCCAAACAAACAGAACAGTTATAATATTAAATCTAACTTAAATTTGATTATAAAAGTCAGGTTTAGAAAACTATAATTGATCACACAAGTAGGGTCAGAAGGCTATAACTAGGGAGAGAGAGAGAACTGGATTCTCACCACTCCATGAAGCTTGAATCAATCAGGGGTTTCAGGTGGTGGTGGTAACTGAGGGTCTGGAGTGCTAGAGACAGGCAGAGCCCCCAGCATGATCGGTCAGGAGAAGATGAAGTCCCAATGGAACTGATGCAGATTTTGGATCCAGGCATCAAAACACTTACTTGAGCATGGGTAGGGGTTTTTGTAGAGAAACAGTGGTTCCAGAGAGAACACTCGATTTGTTTGTGTGTGAACTGATGGCTCAAGGGAGTATACCAAAGTTGTTTTGTTCAGGCTAGCCAATGGGAGCTGATCATTTCTGGCTATGGGCTGTGTTCCTTGGAGGGAGCTCACAATACAATTAGGGAGCTTCACCGTCTTGGATACCAATAAAGGATTTATCACTAGAATTAGTTTGATAACTACTGAGCTGGGTCTGTGCAGGTGTGGGTTCATTAACATCTGGAGCAGAGATTCCTCCATCATGTAGTGTTTCCCTGCTTTTCTGGTCCCAGAGTTCAGTGCAGTTCTTGCCTTGGAATCTCTGTTCCATTCTGTATGCTAATGGAGATGTCTCCTTGTCCCATCTTCCATGCAAATGAGGCTAGGGGAGTTTCCTTAATCCTGTCATCCTTATCCCAGGGGTTTAGGTGTGTCTCCTACTGCCTTTTCATTGCTTTTCGTAAGTCTGTTTTCTGAGTAGTTCTGGTTCAAGCAGAGGTCTTGGGGGGGAGGGGAGTCAGACAGGCTGGGTACTGTGCCCTGGTTCCCCAAGAACACAGCTGCTAGGTGACACTGGAGACTGAGGACTTCTGTTTAACCACTGAAATAGTACTTGCACAGTCAGTGGCAATACTTTTCGCACACTGTCCCAGCCTTGAGCTGGAGAGACCTATCTTTAAGGATGAATGGGTAGTTCAATCTCTCTGGCCTATTGAGTTTACTGGGGCTACAAGTTGTGGTGGCCTTTGTGATGTATAAATATATGTCCACTGGGAACTGAACTGAGGCCACTCACTGCTATTATTATTAAGGGCATGAGAGTAAACTGTCCCCCTGCATAGGAAAGATAAGAAGTATGGCAAGAGACCACCCTGGCTTAACCCGAAGACCTTCAATGATCTGAAACTCCAAAAAGAGTCCTACAAAAAAGTGGAAACTAGGTCAAATTACAAAGGACGATATCAACAAATAACACAAATATGTAGGGGCAAAATTAGAAAGGCCAAGGCACAAAATGAGATTAAACTAGCTCTAGAAACAAAGGGTAACAAGAAAACATTCTACAAATACATTAGAAAGCAAGAGGAAGACCAAGGACAGGGGTAGGCCCATTACTTGATGGGGGGGAGGAGAGGAGGCAGAAGTGATGCATGACTTTTCTTTCAGTTTTCACCAAAAAGATTTAGTAGCAGTTGGACATCTAACATAGTAAATGATAGTGAGAATGAGGTATGATATGAGTCTAAAATAGGGAAAGAACAAGTTAAAAATTATTTAGACAAGTTAGGTATCTTCAAATCACCAGGGCCTGGTGAAATATATCCTAGAATACTCCAGGAGCTGACTGAGGAGATATCTGAGCCATTAGCGATTGACTTTGAAAAGTCATGGAAGATGGGAAAGATTCCAGAGGACTGAAAAAGGACAAGTATAATGCCAATCTATAAAAAGGGAAATAAGGACAACCTGGGGAATGACACACCAGTCAGCTTAACTTTAGTACCAGGAAAGATAATGGAGCAAATAATAAGCAATCAATTTGCAAACACCTATAAGATAATAAGGTGATAAGTAACATTTTTCAAGAACAAATCATGCCAAACCAAACTAATAGCTTTCTTTGACAAGGTAACAAGCCTTGTGGATAGGGGAAAAGTGGTAGATGTGGTATATATTGACTTTAGTAAGGCTTTTGATACTGTTCCACATGACCTTCTAAACAAGCTAGGGAAATACAGCTTATATGGAGCTACTATAAGGTGCATGCATAACTGGTAGGAAAACATGTTCCTAGATAGTAATAATCAGTGGGTCACTGTCAAGCTGGAAAGGCATATCAAGTGAGGTCCCATAGAGATCAGTTCTAGGTCCAGAGCTGTTCAGTATCTTCATCAATGATTTAGATAATGGCATAGAAAGTACACTTGTAAAGCTTGCGGATGATACCAAGCTGGGAGGGGTTGCAAGTGCTTTGGAGGATAGGATTAAAATTCAAAATGATCTGGACAAACTGGAGAAATGGTCTGAAGTAAATAGGATGAAATTCAATAAGGACAAATGCAAAGTACTCCACTTAGGAAGGAACAGTCGGTTGCACACATACAAAATGGAACTCCTGGGGAAAATCTGAGCCACTGCAGGGCAGCAGAAAAATGCCCCTCCCCCTGCAGATTCCCTTTGCTTCCTTGCAGAAAATGGTTTCTGTGGGGAAGCAAAGAGAAGCTGCACCAGTGCTCATTTCCCCCATCCTGGCAGCTCAGGCACTCTGTTTGGGCTGCTGGGAGAGAAGTAAATCGGGGGATGGGGATGCCCTGGGGTGCAGCTGGGGCTGGGCGGTGTTGGGAGGGAGATAGAGGAGAATAGAAATGGAGTTCCTCCTCCCCCTTCACTGCACAGAGTAGTCGGGGCTGGGTCAAATCAACCCCTTGAAACTTTCCCTGGCTGCAGAAAGCTCTGCACAGGGGATATTGAGGGGGCTGGGCAGATGGGAAGCAGCTCCCCGTACAGTGGCCCCTCCCCCTACCCATGCACCCAGATCCCCAACCAAGCCCCCTGTACCCAGAACCCCCCCAACCAAGCCCCCAAACACCCCGCTAAGCCTCACCCCGTACATCAGAAACCCTGGACCCCCACCACCACTGAGCCCCAACTGTCTGTATCCTGAGCCCTCCACCCCACCCAGTCCCCCACCACTACTGAGCCTTAACAACCTTCACTTGGACTCCCCTGCAGAGTCTCATTCCCCCTGCACACAGAACCCTGCACCGAGCCCCCATGCATCCAGATTCTCCCCCACACCCCCGAGCCTCCCACCGAGCTGCCTGCACCTAAATTGCACCACACAGAGCCCTGGTAATCTTGAGGGAATTCTTTGCCAAAAAATTAAAATTCTGCAAAGTTCTGCATATTTTATTTGTTAAACTAACACATAAACACAAAATATATAATCACACCATTTTCAGTTATTTTTGTAATTTGCAAATATTTGAAAATTGTGTGATTATATTGTGTTATTTTGACAAATAAAATATGCAGAGTTTTGCAAAATTTTTGGTGCAGATTTCCCTCAGCAGTTTAAAAAAAAAAGGGGGGGGTGGGTGGGAAGGGGTATGACTGCCTAGGAAGGAGTACTGCAGAAAGGGATCTGGGGATCAGAGTGGATTGATCACAAGCTAAATATGAGTCAAAAGTGTAACACTGTTGCAAAGAAAGCAAACATTATTCTGAGATGTATTAACAGGAGTGTTGTAAGCAAGACACGAGAAGTAATTCTGCTCTACTCTGCACTGATTAGGCCTCAACTGGAGTATTGCATTCAGTTTTGGGCGCCACATTTCAGGAAAGATGTGGACAAATTGGAGAAAGTCCAGAGAAGAGCAACAAAAATGGTTGACCTGTGAGAGAAAATTGAAAAAAATGAGTTTGTTTAGTCCGGAGAAGAGAAGACTGATAGGGGACATGATAGCAGTTTTCAAGTACATAAAAGGTTGTTACAAGAAGGGAGAAAAAATATTCTCCTTAACCTCTGAGAATAGGACAAGAAGCCATGAGCTTAAATTGCAGCAAGATATTAGAAAAAAAACTGTCAGGGTAGTTGAGCGCTGAAATAAATTCTGTCTGTCTTTCTCCCCGCCGCACCTGGAACCAGCAGGTCTAAAATAGCTTATTCCAAACTCCTGGATTTACTAAAATATTTTTTTTGTGTGACTTGCAATCCTGACTGTTTCTAAATTGCTTCTAAATCAAATTGATGGTGTCACTCAAAATTCCCAATAAATTCTGTTTTTTGAAAGTGAATGTACTAAAATGTATTCTCATGGAGGCAGAAAAAAGTCAGCTTAGTCTTTCTCCCAGCTTCAGTTTTTTCGAAGAAGTGCCATCTTTTCCATCATAGGCTTATTTTAAATTACGCTCATGCCCAAGCTTGCACATTTCAGAATTCTCTCATAGGGACTTTGAAGGAAATTTGAAATAAAGATAGGTTCTGCTCTGAGGAGCACACTAATCAATCTAATCTTGTTTTCCACTGAATTTCTTTGGTTGTCTGTCTGCCAGATATGTTTCTATCATTACGCCAGAATGGCAAAAAAACATGTGTAAAATGAAAATGGTCCCTTCCTTTTTCTTCCCCATTTAATTTCCTATTTGCCATGTTTTATAATGAAGATATGTAAATGTAGCATGACACCAAGGTTGTTTGATTAGCTTTCCATTTTTCTTATTTCATGAATCATTACATCTTAAAATGTCAATATATTTTCCCTATTTTTTTCTAATTTGACTTTTTTCCTGGTTCATGAGTTTTGCAATTAAATTTTGCTCTAAACAAATTTGTGTGAACTACAATTTTTCTTAGTTTTTCTTTTAAAAATAAACTGTTACCAGTGCCCCTTCCCCCATACACAAACACAGAGTAACATAAGCTTCTTGGCAAATTTTGTCAGTGAAAGAATTTGTTACTTAACATGGGTAATTCCAGTGTCAAAGCAGATGTTTACATATATTTTAGTTTATTCCAATAGAATGAACATATAATATAGAACTGCTACCTAGTCATTGCTGCTTTACTAATTAGTGTCTTCATTTATTAATATTTAATAGCTGTACAGTTCTTGTTATAACTACAGTCTGAGCTGCCGCCTCCCCCCCCCCTTTTTTTTCTATAGCGAAGCTAAGGGTGTTTCTGTGCTCACATTTCTTAGTTTTATGTCAGTTAAATTCTCTCAGCAGATGTCAGTATGCTGACCAGTTTAGTCTGCTTGTACAGAACAGGCTTGAATGTGAATTAAATTCAAACTTGCTGTTTGTTCATTTCAAAATTCACTGCCATATCAGTTTTGTAAGAGAACTTTAGCTCAAAGGAAGTTATTGATGATTTCAAATTAGGTGACTAGAGTTAGCTCCAAAAGCAGTGACTCTGCTGCTAGGAGTTCTGAAATTCTGAATGAACCAAATCCTGTTTTTGTTTATTTCTCTTGCTTGTAGCACCAGTGATGACATCAGGTAACACATGCTATATGTCCAGTATCATTGGTTCTGCCAATATCATGAATGTACCGCAACTGATTTGGCTTTGATGTCTAACACGACTGCTATTCAAAATGAGCAACATTTTGTATAAATAAAAACAATGAGGCGTCCTTGTGGCACCTCAGAGACTAACAAATGTATTTGGTCATAAGCTTTCGTGGGCTAGAACCCTCTTCATCAGATGCATGAAGTGAAAAATACAGGAGCAGGTATTAAATACATGACGGGGGAGGGATAGCTCAGTGGTTTGAGCATTGGCCTGCTAAACCCAGGGTTGTGAGTTCAATCCTTGAGGAGGCCACTTACGGATTTGGGGCAAAAATTGGTCCTGCTAGTGAAGGCAGGGGGCTGGACTCAATGACCTTTCGAGGTCCCTTCCAGTTCTAGGAGATTGGTATATCTCCAATTATTAATGAAAGGATGGAGTTGCTTTACCAAGTGTGAGGTCAGTCTAATGAGATAAATCAATTAACAGCAGGATACCAAGGGAGTTAAAAATAACATTTGAAATGGTAAGAGAATGGCCCATTACAGACAGTTGACAACAAGGTGTGAGTAACAGTAGGGAGAAATTAGTAGTGGGGAAATTAAGTTTAGATTTTATAATGACCCAACTACTCCTAGTCCTTATTCAGGCCTAATCTGATGATATTCTGTATAAAGAAACCCTGAAAAGAAGTCTGCTTAATTTTTTACATTAGAAATGCAGGTCCTAACTAGCCTGAAAGATTCTGTGGCCTACACTGGAAAAGCCACCCATTGCTGACAATAGATATCAGGAATGGTGTTACTGAAGCATTGTTGAATGATTGTAAACTATTAGTACAGGCAAGGAAAAACAATAAGCATCAGCTACTGTAACTTTAACAATGTTAAAACCCAAACTATAGGGAGATCGGGGGAGGTTGTTACTTTCTTTTTAAATCCAGGCTCCATTCTCCATCCTATCTCCCTTTCATAGACCTAGAGGTTTATTGCTCACTCTTAAGTTTTTATAGAAAATATACTAAGTAATGTGGATATTTCAGTTGTTTGATTTTATTTTTTTCCTACTTTAAATATATTAGGCAGATTTATAGTGACCTTACTGTAGGTAAGAGTCTCTTGAAAGGTGCTTCTGAAAAACTTGACATATTTAAACGATTAAGTACTAATGTAATAGTGTGGTGTCTGAGTACAGTTTTCAGTAAGATCTTCCCTCACTCCCAAGCTATTGGAAGCATAGGACGCTTCAGACTTCGTTTAATACTTTCTGCTACAGTGTGTTCTGTGGAGATGGTTTAAAACCAGCAAATATATCCAAGAATTCGTGGTACATAATTATTTTTGTAACACTTAGAGTTCTGCTGTTCAACATAAATGTCTCACTTTAAATAAAATCCATTAAGACTCAACCAAGCATGCCACTGCATACCCTTATCAGCTTTACAGCAATTCAAAGGCACTCTAACTGTCTGCATGTGTCATGACACACACCCTGCTGTGTCTTATGGTTCGGATTTGCCTTTCCGGACCCTTCTTATCTGATCTTCCCTTTCCTTATTAGTTTCTCCAGTTCCCACATGCCATTATCAAATAAAGACACCCTTCATTTATTTCCCTCCTTGATTAGCTTGCTTTCTGCTGCACCTTCCATCACTTCTGTATCTCTATCATCCTGCCGCTTCAGAGACCCTTTGTTTTCTCTATGTTGGATCCTTTCCAATTAAAGATCCAGCTGTTTAAATCAGCCTGTATGTGTAGCATTAAATACACCTGAAGCTTTTGTGCTCCTCATGTAGATAATTCAACAGGCCCCAATGAGGTCTCAGTTCAGCTTCCTAGAAGTCTCTCAAGTCACATATCTGACCAAAGTGTGCATTTATTAGGAATGCTGGATTGAGACTACCCAAGAAACAAGAATTCTGTTCTTACTCTCTGATTTACTGCTGTAGAGTCTGTTTTTGTCCTGCTGGAGTGTTCTCTGTGATGCAGAGATAATTACCACTGTTGTAAAACGTTCTCAATGAAAACAGTTGACATAAAACACTGAATAACTGAACTGTCAGCTTTGTTGTTTTGTGATTCACAGTATGTTGTATTTTTCTATTCATTTTGCTTGAAAGATCCCTATAGGGATAAAACGTGTAAATTATTCTGTCCTGTGCTCTCAAATATGAAGGTAACATTTCATATTAAAGCTACAATTTGCCATTGCTTTATGAATTTTCATTTAGACATTGGGGGCTGGAGGAGAAATTGTAAAAGGAATGTGTGAAACAAATGACTACAGATGACTGTACATATGTATTTTTAGGGCCAAGTTCTTTCTTCCTTTCTGAGGAAATGAGTTTATGCATAAGGTAGTTTATGGGGGCTGGGAGGGTAGATCACTTCTCAAAAGGGAGAGCACCTGCTCACCAAATCATTGGTTGCTATCGCAATCTGTTCCCCTTAACTCATGCAGCTGCAGAACCCTCACCAGTGGGGGATGGAAAGTGGATCCATGTAAATGTAGATCAATTGGCCATGCCTTCACCCTCATTGTGCAGTGACAGAGACCAGTGATGGAACAGGACCTAACCAGATCAGCCACACCATCACCGGTTCATTCACCTGCACGTCCACCAATGTAATATATGCCATCATATGCCAGCAATGCCCGTCTGTTATGTACATCAGCCAAACTGGACAGTCTCTACGGAAAAGGATAAATGGACACAAATCAGATATTAGGAAAGGCAATATACAAAAACCTGTAGGAGAACATTTCAACCTCCCTGGCCACACAATAGCAGATCTTAAGGTGACCATCCTGCAGCAAAAAAACTTCAGGACCAGACTTCAAAGAGAAACTGCTGAGCTTCAGTTCATCTGCAAATTTGACACCATCAGCTCAGGATTAAACAAAGACTGTGAATGGCTTGCCAACTACAAAACCAGTTTCTCCTCCCTTGGTTTTCACACCTCAGCTGCTAGAAGAGGACCTCATCCTCCCTGATTGAACTAACCTCGTTATCTCTAGCCTGCTTCTTCCTTGCATATATATACCTGCCCCTGGAAATTTCCACTACATGCATCCGGTGAAGTGGGTATTCACCCACGAAAGCGCATGCTCCAAAACGTCTGTTAGTCTATAAGGTGCCACATGACTCTTTGCTGCTTTTACCAAAATTAGAATTGGTGTCCATTTAGAAGAGTCAGCAGTCATTATTTTCTCTCTGAATTACATTAGCCATGGGGCCCTAGTCATGGACCAGGACCCTGTAGTGCTAGGAGCTGTACATAGAACACGGACAGTCCCTGCCCTGCAGAGCTTACAGTGTATACAGAAGACAAGAAACAACAACTCGATACAGAGATATGGGAGTGCAAGGAAACAATGAGACAACATTGGTCGGCATGACTAACAGTGGTCTCAGCACATTAGTAGCCTATCAAGTTGTAGGCATCAGGGTAAAAAAAAAAAAAAAAGTGTTAAGGAGTGATTTGAAGGGAGATAATGAGGTAGCTTTGCATATGATTAAGGAGATTTCCTTCCAGCCATGAGGGGGTAGTATGGGAGAAAGCACAAAGGTGCTTGTCTGAAAAGTTAACAAGTGGGCAATGGAGGTTGGCATCATGGGCCAATCCTTAGCAGGAGTCAGCATTTCAATAGTGAATGACAGATGCCAGGTACAGTGAGGATACGCCATGAAAGGCCTGGAAAGTAAAGACAAACAGCTTGTTTTTGATGTGATAGAGAAGGGAGAGCCAGTGGAAGGATTCAAAGAGAGAGGTAAATTATACTTTTAAATCTTTTCTAGTTTTTGCTATAAATTAGAGGAATTTAAAATCTTTTTCTTTGATTCTTTACAGTGTTCCTTTAAACAGCTAGTCCCAGACGAATATGCTAAGTTAATAAAGTGTAACCAACAAAACCAAATATCAGACATGTTCATTTTCCATTTTTGTTTATATGAATGCACAGTAGTTAGTGACTTTTGAAACCGACATTTGTTCTTCTCAAAGCCTGTTCGGTTGCATCTGTGGTTGGTTACGTTTATTATTTCAAGGAAAATGAACAGTAAAAAACATTTTTGTAATTGCACAATTTAGAAATGATTAAGGTTTGTTCTGGGTAAAGGAAGTTCTTAAATTTAAGAGAGAAGCTTAGTCAAAGAAGAACATGAACGGTTTTAATTACTTGTTTTTCATTCAGGTGTATGTTACGAGTACTGGATTCGTTTGGGACTGAACCTGAGTTTAATCATGCTCATTATGCCCAGTCTAAAGGCCACAAGACGCCATGGGGGAAATGGAACCTTAATCCACAGCAGTTTTATACAATGTTCCGTAAGTATCCTTGTTTTCATATATAATTGCTTCTAGAGCTAGAATTAAAAGTGAATGTTCCCATTAGGGAGAATCTTTGCAGTTTCAAAAGCTAGGTCATAATCTAGCAAAACGCAGAGGACAGGGGGCTTGTAATTCTGTTTTTGAATATGCAAAGCTAAAGTACACTCAGCACAAATGCACAAAAGAACAGTATTAACTGGATATACATTTTGGTAAGGAGGTTTATTCTAAAATTAGCTTTCCAACACACACTGATGTCTGGAGTTCACTTTTGTTAGCTTCAGTGTCTCAAATGCTTCTATAGAGTGGTTGGTGGTTGTTTTTTGACATATCTGCAGAGTGATTCCATTTGGTAGACTAAGTTACGGTTGTATTTAATCATTTTAAGTCAGAGTTCTTCAGACTGTGATGTTGTACTTATGCCTTTTTTCATAAGTTTTATCTTTAACTGAACAGAGCACAATGCTTTCCCCATTGCTTTTCGTTCAGGTATCATAAACTCACAATCTCCATCATTCAACATAATTTTTGCATCTGTAGGTTTTCTTGCAGATAGTTTCAGATAGGTTTTCTTGCAGATAGGTGCAAACGCTTGCACCCGGTTTGTTTTCCTGTTATGAAAACTGAGGTGGACTTATTCAAATTATTTGAACCCAACAACCTGCAAGGCTGTTGAAAATTAAAACATGTTCATGAGAACAATGTAGCTGAAAGTTGCACTTATTGACTATTATAAAAAAAAAAAAAAGTAAAGCTGTTCAGTGGCTCTGAAATATTTTAGACAGCTTATGCAATGCCTGATATGTGTGTCTGAAAAATCAGTGTCAGCTAATCAAATTGTTGGAGGGACGGTAGTGTGTTTAGATCAAGAAATTTGGAGCCAGAACTTTTAGGTTGTATTCCTGTCTCTGCAGCTGTGACTCACTTATGTGATTTTTAGGCAAGCTAGCTAACACCTCCTGTGCCGTTTCAACAGGCATCAGCAAAAACAAGGCAAGCATGTTTATTGGGGGACAGCCAGGTTTTTTCCTTGAAAAGACACCAGACATATGCCTATCCTATATTATTTCCCTTTGGACATAACAAATTAATGAATCCCATCTAATGTTGTCAAAAACACCCCGATAAGTCCCAAACATTAGAGTCATGTTGGGTAACTAAACAGTAATAACCTACAGAGGTCCATCAAGAAAGCTCCTTTCATTATACCTGTTTCATACACACGCAGCTCATCTGCATTTATTGTGAATATACAGGTTCATTATTGTCTGAAACACAGTACATATTTGATTTTTTTTCTTTGGACAACCACAGTGCATCTTTTCAGTAATGGCAAGGTGTGCGCTAATATTGCTCTACTTCAACAATGACTGCTAGAAAAAAGTGTCCAATTTTCCTGTTTTAGTTGTAATGGTTCAGTGTGTTAGGACTGCAGTCAAATGAGGTAGAACATTCATGGAGACAGATATTGCCTCCTTGACAGAATGGGGGAAGGTTGAAAGGTCTCCACTTTGCCTCGGTAAATGTCAAGCAGACAGAATAAGATATCATTTTGTTCACAAATTTCTTAATCCATTGAGTCTTTTCTTCTTTCATAATTCATGAAGTGCACTTTTGAAAATCTTAACCCACATACACGTAAAAGTGATCTTGAGTGTCCAACTTAAGACCTCTTAAAGAAGGTGAGGGGGCGGTCAGCTTCAGAAAGTGCTGGGCCTATGAAAACCAGAGCAATTTCATGTCTCCATTTGGGCACCCAAAATCCCTCTTGAAAATGTTGACCATGTTATGTTTAATTTCCATACTCAATTTGATTTAGTGGATGGTAAGTAGTGCTTGACAACTTGGAAGTATCTTTGTTCTCTTTGATATTCTATACCTGGTCATGTGTATGGGTTATAGTCGCTCTGTCATATTTTGGAGAAAGATTATGCAGTCTTCCAGTTTCACCCCTATGTGGTACAGCTACTCAGACTTCAGTAGTCTCCTGCAGCAGGTGGAGAATAGTCACCTTTGCAGGCTGTCTAAGAGCAGTAGAGGCCTGGGAAAGGACTTCCATGCAGTTATGCATAGTTACTTCTGGGATCCAGTCCATATACCAATGCCCAGTGCAACCCCAAAAGCAGGTGATGCTTGCTAGGTAGGGACATGGTGAGAGCAGGCCTACTATTCCCTGTTCAGACTTGGCAGACAAGTTTGTCAAACTTTCACCTTCAGAGTTTGGGCTTTTTTCACCTTGTATGCAGAGATTCATGCTGACATTTTGTTCTTGAAGTAGAACTGCTGCCAAAGGACACCTGTACACTGGCAACACTAAGGAGTTAATGCAGGGGCAGAGAACCTTTTTTCTATCAGAGGCTACTGACCAACAGAAAAAATCAGTTGCAGGCCACACACAGTCCCGCCGGGAGGAGGGGGTCTCAGGGCTTCCCCCTAAGTTCCTGGGTGGGGCTGAAAATGAGGGGTTCAGGGTATGAGAGGGGGCTCCAGGTTGGGGCAGAGGGCTGTGGTGTGGGAGGGGGTGAGGGCTCTGGCTCGGGGTGCGGGCTCTGGTGTGGGGCTGAGGGTGAAAGGTTTGGGGTGCAGGAAGGGGCTCCGGGATGGGGCCAAAGGATTTGGAGTGCGTGAGTGGGCTGGGGCAGGGGGTTGAGGTGCGGGAGGTTTGAGATGCAGGCTCCAGAAGGGAGTTTGGGTGCAGGAGGGGGCTCAGGGCTGCAGCAGGGGGTTGGAGTGTGGGGCCTAGGAGGGAGTTAAGATGTGGGAGGGGATTCCAACCTGGGGCAGGGGGTTCGGGGTGTGGGTTCTGGCCGGGCGGCACTTACCTCGGGCGGCTCTCAGTCCGTGGCGCAGCGGGGCTAGATGCAGGCTCCACATGGCTCCTAGAAGCAGCCGCCATGTCCGGCCCCTATGCAGAGGGGGCAGGGGGCTCTGCGCGGTGCGTGCTGCCCGCACCCACAGGTGCCGCCCCTGCAGTTCCCATTGGCTGCAGTTCCCGGCCAATGGGAGCTGTGAAGCTGGCGCTGGGGGCAGGGGCAATGCACAGCGTTTCCTTGATAGACCTTGCTTCTAGGGGACGTGCTGGGAGCTGCACAGAGCTGACAGGACTTCTGGCAACCCGGTGCTCGCGGCTCCAGCCCCACGGGGGAGGGGGCCAGGCTCGGAGCTTCCAGCCTGCAGCATTGAGACTTGCTGAGGGCCGGCTGAAATGAAGTAGCTGGATTAAGGAAATAGAGACAAAAGGGTGGGATTTTATTTTCCATACAGTAACCAATAAATAATGAGGAGTGAAAGGAAGAAATACAGGTTTTCCGAATGTCGAGAGAGATCTGGTTTCTGCCCAGTGTATCTGAGAAATAGCTCAGGAACATTTTGAGAGTGTTGCCAATATGCTGCCAACCTTCACGAGAGCAAGGCTTATCTACTGTGCAAGTGCTGACAGTGGAAAGTAAACCAAACCCAATTTATTTAGAACACTGTGAAGCTTGTCGCTGAATTAATGGGAGTTCCTCATTGTTGCAGATTCTGTAAAAGAACTCCTTATTTGCTTTTTCATTGTTGACTACAGTTGAGGCTACTTGCCAAGTCATGGCTACTTGCTGTCTACCATGCTGTTGAATTTAACTGCTCTGTAAAAATCTGAGACACATTTAGTTCGTCATGCACTATGCATACAGTCCTAGAGAAGTACAGTGAAAGTTGTTCAACAAATAAAGGAGCTGCATTCACAATTGTTTAGTGGCAAGTAACAAAAAATATGGTAATGATTTGTGACTAGGAGATGTTACTGAACAGGACAGTTCTAGGCAGGGTTTGAGAGATGGTGGATGGTTGAGCAAATGTGGCTTTTGCTTCTGGTGACCTAATCTCATATTCTTGGTTCATGTCACAAATAGAAATTTAAAACCAGGGCTCATTTGTGAGGCATTATTTAATACTGTTGGTACATAACTTTCTGCGTGAGGCCCTGCACGAGATAGCAGCTCAGAATGGTGGTGCATTAGGATAATAGTTGCAAGGGCAATCCTGTGCCCATCATCTGTAGCTTGTTCTTAGTCCCTTTGTTTAATGCACAGGGAATTCTATTTATTTAAAGGAAAAATATTTTTAATGCAGCAAAACAGCAAATATTGTTTTTACCAATTGAGTGTACATCCAGTGGTCTGAGCAGCAGGCTTGCACACACAAGTCCTGATAGCTAATCTCAGCTATGGATCTGATTCTCTTTATGGCATAACCTTTTTTTCCCCTCTTAGTTTCCTCCCTTCTTAAATGTGGGTAATAGTTATCCATTTTCACAGATTTTATGAGGTTTAATAGTTCTTAAAGTGTTGCATATATACTAGGATTTACTACTTCTCCTGCGCAGAACAACTTCATAAATTATATTCAAAACAGTATATGTATGCATAAACTATTGGCTTTTACCAGATAATATTCATCCAATTTTTAAAATTCTATATATGGTGGTTATTCTGATTCCTCAGTACTTGGCATTTTATCACAGCAGAGATGGTAAAGATATAAGTCAACCAAACTCATTCTGAAGCATGTGCAATTGCAGTGCTGGAGACCTCGCAAGGATTTGACATCTTGCTAAATCTGATGGGAAAGAGCCATCTCACTCACCCAGAGGTAGCACAATCTTTTATTGGGTTGTGACCTTAAAATACTTATCAGTAAAGATTTTACAATGTGATTGTAACTCAGCTTTATTTCGTAGGGGGTTGTTTATGAGGGCAAAACAATTACTACTGGATAAAAATCAAGCAAGCAGGAATCAGGCAGGCAAAAGTTGGTAGAAATTCTTAACGTAGCCAATTTTAGATAAAGCTATTTCAATCTGGACTGGAACACAACTTTTCTCGTAAAGCAAATATGATGACTAAAATGGGCCATATTTGAATAGTAACTTACTGGAAAAATATACATTTTATTGCCAGTCCTCTGAGTTGTCCGGAAGCATGAGGTTCTGTTTCCCTTGCTATGTGTTTTCGTGTAAGTGCAGTAATGCAAACCAACAATGTTAGTGTTTTCTTTTAACTTTGTATTTCCTTCCCATTCCTTTGCATCCATTTCCTAAAATAAAAGAAAATGGAAAAGATGCCCTGGATCAGTATTATTCTCTCTGCACTATTCATTGTTAAATACCACTGTCAATTTCTCTGGTCTATATGTCTGGTCTAAAAGTTCTCTGACTGTAGCTGAAATATTTTTTGTGAAAAAGGTAATTAAAATTGGATTTCATGTAGTTTATTCAAGGCACAATAGTCCTAAATAGAGAATATAATAACTGAGAGGATTTCATTGTCTGTATAATGTGCATTATATTGTTTTCCTAGAAGTCTTCCTTGTAGCCTTGTGCCTCTGGGTGCATCAATATTTCTTGTATTCATGTGTTGAGACCGGAAATCACAGATCGACAATAAGTGCATAAGTCTACTTTGGCAACTTTAATGTCATCCACAAACTACTATATCTATAACTATGTTTTTCTCACTCAAAAAGTAATGTAATATGTAAATATTATATATAAAACTATGTTTCTGTTTGATTTATCCTCTGAAATTCTTGCATTTTACTTGTGAATCAGTACCTTCTGTCCATTTTACTGAAATTGTGAGAGATCCACTAGTGACCTAAAAAGATACTGTGTGTATATAAACTTATCTTTTCTATGGTGTCAGTCAGTTTCCTGATTTTCGAGAATGATCTGTTGATGCCCCATAATCATATTTGATTTCTGTAGTACCCTGAATGTGAGTTTAGCTATCGTATGTGAGGAACTAATGCCCAAATACAGCATCACACATTATACAGGGTTTGTTGTTTTATTCAGCACCTTCCTCCAGACCAAAGGGAACAATTCCAGGCAGTTATTGCTGAGAGACAGTTACTGGCCACAACAGCCCTTCAAGCTGTCCTGGTTCATAACTCTCAAGATGCACCGTGGCTCATTTAATCTCCACAGCCATGGTGATGTACAAGGCATCCTGGCTCCAGTTTTCTGGTTCCCCAGAAGTCCAGAATATGATAGAGGATCTCCCATTTGATGGACTGAATTTGTTTGCGGAGAATACCAACATGTCACTACACATTCTAAAACACTGTAGAGCCACGTTCGTTCATTGGCCATTTACACTCATTCAAAGAGAAAATTTTAGTAGATCCCAAACATCCTGACTCATGCAATTCTTCTTTTTTTAGAGAGACCTCTGGAACCTCCAAGGAAGAGACAAAGGTTCCAGAGAAAGAGTTCCTCTAATCCGTCGGACCCTAGTTTGCAGTAGGCCACGGCGGCGGCTGCTGCTTCTTGATGGGATGATTGAGGGTTTGAACCCTCCCCATTCCCTACACTGTTAGTTGCAATCATTTGCCCACCCCCCAATGCAGTGACCATCTCTTCCATTTCTGACAAGCTCTGAGTAATGGTTCTGGAAGTAATAAGACTACACCATCAACTTTACCTCCCTTCCTCCTCCTCATCCCTCTTTCCCATCCAAGCTCTTTCTAAGACAGCAAATAAACTCCCTCCTTCATATAGGAGCATAGAACCTATTCCCACTAAGCACAAAAGAAGAGGTTTCTACTCAGGGTACTTCTTTGTGCCAAAGAAAAATGGAGGATAGGGACCAATGTAGGATGCAAGACTCCTAAACAGATTTGTGAGGTCCCAAAAGTTCAGGATGGTGTCTGGCAGGTGTAATTCCTTCACTAGATTCAGGGGGTTGGTTTTTGGCTCCTAACCTTCAAGATGCATACTTCTACATAGTGATTCACCTATCCCACAGCAGGTACCTGCATTTCATTATGGGCCAGGACACTTTCAATACTGAGTGCTCCCATTTGGCCTCTCCTCAGCTTCAAGGGTGTTCTCAAAGTTTCTAGCAGTAGTGGCCACCTACCTGCATCAGCAGCCAATTGTAGTGTTTTTGTGCCTCAACGATTGGCTATTCAAGGGTCGGTCTTATAAGGAGGTGCTCTCTGCCACATGGAGGACGCTTGCCTTATTTGTGGACTTTGGCTTTCAACTGAATGTGGAAAAATCCATGCTGACTACCATATAAAATTATAGTTTATAGGGGCATCCCTGGATTCCCTGGCAGCCAGAGCATTTCTTCCCAGGGACAGTTTCTTAGCACTGTCAGACCTTGTCCGGTCTATTCAGATGAGCCCCCATATCTCAGTAACAAACTGTCTTCAGCTTCTGGGTCACATGGTAGCTTGCACTTTTGTGACAAATCATGCAAGATTATGCCTTCGCTGTCTCTAGAGATGGCTCAGAATAGCTTGTTCATCGAGCAGACACAGCTTAGACAAACAACAGGTGAAAGGCTCCTTAGACTGGTGGCAAGATCATAAAAATGTAGGTGCTGGAGTTCCTTCTTTCAGCTGGTGCCAATGGTCACGTAATGACAGAGGCATCTGTGTTGGGATGTGTTGTAGGAGCAGCAGTGATCTGTATGCTCTATATAACCTGTATGTTCAAAAGATCTGTTATACCTTCCCCTCCCCCATTTGTCTCCTCTCCCTCTTTGAATACCTGTGAAGTGGCTTTCCCCCTCCCCCTCCCTCCTGGAATGCTTGTGGAATGAATGGGCTGCTAAAACTGCTGGAAGATCAAAAGAGCTCCCAGGTAGACGAGGTGTTTGGGACTCTAATTAGGCAGCGCTCACACACCCAATGCATGGACATTGCCCAAGGTGAACACTTCATGGACATTGCCCAAGGTGAAGTATAACCAACCAGACGCGGCCAAGTCATCTCTAATCACAGGCCATAAGAAGCAGTTCCTTATAAGGGGAAGGGGCCATGTGCTCAGCAGTGCACTCACAAGCTTGTACCTCCCGTGAAGGCCCTTCACCCGGACTGCCTGGCCAGTGGTTTGCTGCAGTGCATTCCATCGTGCCTCGGGAAGACTTACCTTCATCGCACCATCCATCGCTGTGCTGTGGGACACTTACCTTGAAGAATCCTGACATCTCCAGTGCCATGCCTGTCCTGGGAGCGTGAGTGTGCAAGTGTGAGTGTGACACACACACACCCTTCTTTTGAGCTTAGCTATCAATGTAATAAACATGCTGCTTTCTGCCAAACTCTGGTGGGTCATTAGTCCTCCCTAAGCTTACTAGCTGTCCCACTTTCAGGTAACAGGATGGGGGCACACCTCAGTGCTCATACAGTACAGAGTGGATAGTCACCCAAGAAACCACTCTCCACATCAACCTGTTGGAATTTAGATGATTTAGAAATGCTTACCATCGCTTTCTGTCTCTCATCAAAGACAAGTCTATCAGAGTCATGACCGGTGATGTGTACTGCATTCCAGAGGGGACGAGATCCCATTCCCTCTGCATCAAAGGCAATAAAGCTATGGAACTGATGCATAAGGCATCACACAAGAATTTCATCACAGCCAATGATCTCAGCAGGTCTTTTCACCAAGACTACAAGTGGGAGTTGGACTCTGATTTTTACTGACATACTTTGAACATAGGAATTCTCAGAAGTGGACCTCTACACCACATCTTCAAACAAAAAGTACTACCTGTTCCAGAGGAAGAGCTTAGGCCTCAATTAATAGGCCTTCCTCCTCCTCCCTTGGAAATAGAAGCTCTTTTACATGGTTCCCCCATGCCTCTTATTCTCAGTGTGGTGAACACGATCAGATAGGATGAAGCCAGAGTTATTCTAATAGACTTGACATGGTCGAGGCAGACATGGTTTCCTGACCTGCTTCGCCTATCTCTGTGTTCAGCGATAAATCTTCCAATAATTCCTCACCTCCTGTCGCTGGACACATTCGGCTGCTGCCTAATCTGAGAACTCTCCACCTCAAGGTGTGGCTCCTTGATGGCTTGTTGGGGAAGAGCCAGCAGATGGACGCTACCATTTAGTAATATCAGAAATACTTGCCTTCAAAAAAGGAAAAGATGTAGTCATTGGTGCAACCTCCAGAAAGTTGTTCCTCACTCTGCCCCTCTTCTGCTAGTTCTGGAGGACCTCTTGCATTTAAAGGAAAACCAGGATTGTCTCAAGGTTCATTGAGGGATTCCACAATGAGGGGTTCTCACTGTTTGCTCATCCTCCAACTTTAATGTTCATGAAGGGATTGGGAAACGTTTTTCCACAGAAGAAATCCCCTGCTCTGGTTTGGGACTTCAGTTTCATTCTTAGAAATCTCATGAAATGCCCATTTGAACCAGTGGCATTCTGCTCATTATTAAACTCCTCTATGTAGTTAGCCTTTGTAGACACTATTACATCAGCCTGAAGAGTGGGTGAAATTGGGACATTAATGGCAGACCCTCCTTTCACAATATTCAACAAGATTTCCTTACAGTCACATGGCAGATTCCTTCCTAAAGTATTATCTGGGTTTCAGACTACTGAATCAGACTACTTCTCTACCAATTTTCTTTCCAAAATCACATAATTCCATTTTGAAGACTGCTGTCCACATTCTAGATATCTGGTGGGTGCTGGCTTTCTACCTGCATAGGACTAAATCATTCAGGAAATCTCCAAGACTATTCATTTTGTTTGCAGACAGATCTAAAGGATCTGCTATTTCTACCTAGAGACTGTCAAAATGGATCTCTGGATATATTATTGCATATTATGTTGTCCTCCTGGTGTGTCAGCACATGCTAAGAGGTCTCAGTCTACATCTGTGGCCCTCCTTAAAAATGTCCCTGTATCTGAGATCTGCATGGTCCTCTGTACATAGCTTCTCCAGACACTGCCTTAATTGATGCCTCTAGATGACAGGTGGCAGTTAGCAACGCAGTTCTTTTCTCAGTTATGAACTAGATTCCGAAGATCCCTCCTTCTTTTGGGGGGATCCTGCTTGGAAGTCACCTGACGTGAAGCACCGATACTCATCCTGTGAAGTAACTGTGGTTCTTTGAGATGCATGACCCTGTGAGTGTGCCACTACCTGTCCTCCTTCCCCTCTGCTTTGGTGTTTCTTAAGAGACTTGGCAATGTAGAGGGAACTGAGGGTGGTTCACCCATGCAACTTTATATAGCTTTGCTGTGGGACAAAAGGATGACTAGGGCACCTCCATGGGCTGAATGGACGCTACTCATGAAAATTTCCGATCAAAAGTATGTGGGGTGCACATGAACCTGAAGTGGAGCACCCACAGGGGAACATGTTTAGAAGAACCACAGTTACTGCACAGGGTGAGTAACCTCCTCTTCTTAATATGGAAGTCCCTTTCTAGTTGAACACTTTATTAACGGGGGAGGGGAGAATTCTTACACTCATAGGGGACCTATAACATCTCTATATACATCAAAAGAATGGTGGCTAGAGTCATTGAATGTTGCTGGTAAGAAAAGACTTATACAGAAGGCAAGGTCACAGAAAATTTTTATGAAGTGTGTCCTTTTTAGAATGTAATGCACCAATAAATAATTTTAATTTAGAAGAATGAGTGAAATCCTAACTCCATTGAAATTAATGAACAAACCCAATTGACTTCAGGGGGGCCAGATTTACACCCAATATTTATAAGGATTATGTGAACTAGACAGTAAAATTCATATTAACCTCTTACATCTCTCCTCTGTGTATTCTTTTGTGATTTTACATAAAAATAATTAAAATGGAGACACCATATTAAAGTGATTTGTGCCGTGTTTTGTGTTGGCTCCTCTTCCACCTTGGGAAGTAAAATTTGAACAACACTTAACTACAGTTAAACTCTAACAGGTGACTGTATGTAGTAGTAATTAAGCCAGCATAGACTTTCATGTTAATTGTTCCTCAGTGTCTTACAGCTCACTTGACAAGTGTAAAGGTAGTGTTTTTCTAATTGCCACTTCTGCAAGTTGTAATGAGGTCTGAAAGTCAAACTAGGGTACTTCTGGCTCAGACACCATCATCTTTCACCTGTAGCATAAAGCTAAACATTATAAACAGTACTGTTAATCAAGTTCCAGCTTCAGAATTTTTATTACTGGTGATGAATAAGTAAGAAAAGAATGACTTACCCCATTGCTGTTTTGATTCTGTTGGACTTAAAGTAGTAAGAATTAATATTGTCAATAAAGTAAGCAAATATATCTCGGAATATACATGCAGGGAGCAGATTTGTCAAGTGAGGAGACATTTCCATGGAAGTCACTCTTCTGACGATGACCACATATTAAAACCCCAATGCTTTATTACTTCATGTAATAAACATGTCTCTCCTTTCTTTCTTGTAGCTCACACTCCAGATAACAGCTTCCTTGGGTTTGTGGTGGAGCAGCATCTGAATTCCAGTGACATTAGACACATTAATGACATCAAAAGGCAGAATCAGTCACTTGTTTATGGAAAAGTAGATAACTTCTGGAAGGTGAGTTGCAATTTTTTTTTTTTAACATCTTTGTCAAATTCATTTTGATCAGGGGAAAAAAGACACAAATTTCAAGACTCACAATAAGTTGCCTTGTGAATTTCTAATAAGTCCTTTGTCTGAAAATAAGCAATAACTTCAGAGGATTTACCTACTGAGCATTTGTGGAGCTTTGTAATAAAAGAGGCATCTACCTAGCTAAAAATGGCGGGGGCGGGCGGGGGGATGAGAGGGTCTGAAAATGTCTGCACAATATCTGTCCACTTTACTTTGGTTGTAAAAATGCTAGAATTTTCAGCAATGTATGTGCTTATGCGTGCCGATGAACCATAGTGAGGTACAATGGAATTTTGAGTGTTGTATAGCATTTCGTTTGCTTGGATAAAGGACTTTTTTTACATAACCCAGTGAATAGGATGCTTGTTTTGTTTTATTTACTGGGAACAAAATTAGTGTTTATAATGTTATCAGACTGATTTGAGGGAGATACAGTAACTATTAAAGATACATTGCAGGGATTTGAAGTGGTGCAGAGGCTTTTGTAAACCTGACCTGTGTCATAGGCAATTCTCTTTCAGTGATTTGTTCTCCTGTATGCTGCAGAAAGTTTTTCTTGTATTTGACAGCAGCCTGTTCAATGTTCTGATCATAAGGTTATGTGGAACCTATTCAGGCTCTCACTTTAAAGCTCTGGAAATATCGTTTCTCATGCTCCCTTGCAAAAAATCAGCTTTGTGCTTAATTGACCTTGATGTTGTACAGCTATCATATCTGGATAAGGGAGTATTAATATTTAGCTTGTCATTGACAACTAGTTCTGCTTCCTAAAAGGAAGCACTTGTCTCTGTGCATTTGTAACCCACTGCTGAGAATCTGACAGGTCCCAGAGTGTGGCGATCTGCAGAAGATATGAGTCTGCTACAGCTGCTAGCTCCAGAGCCGAGGCTCCTTAGCTCATGATGTAGTAGCTCATGCTTTTAGGCTTAGGTGTTCCCAGTTCAGTTCCCACTATGTTGGCCAAGCTCTGAGCCATTATGTAAGTAGAAGCTTGTCTGAGATTAAAACTGCTGTTGGACTCAGACTCAGGATGAACCTCCTATGAGCAGAGGAAGTACATAACCCAGGGCCGCCCAGAGGATTCAGGGGGCCTGGGGCAAAGCAATTTCAGGGGCCCCTTCCATAAAAAAAGTTGCAAAACTATAGAATACTATATTCTCGTGGGGGCCCCTGTGGGGCCCGAGCTAAATTGCCCCACTTGCCCACCCCCCCTCCCCCAGGCAGCCCTGGGAAAAATAAACATTTAAAAACCTTCCGCATCTCGGCACAAACCCAGTTTTGAGAGAACCTCTTTTTAAGTCACCTTTACAAGCTGTCACTGGTTCTCGGCCTCAGCCAGTGCTAAAAGGCACTAAAGCTCATTAAAAGGGTTGGACAAATATTTTCCATCAAAACTTTTTTTGGATTGAAAACTAGGGGTTTTTAAAAAGCAGAAAAAAATCACAGACAATATCTGCTTTCCTTCAAAATTTGCTGTGGTTTTTTTAATTGAAAAGCTGAAATTAGTCTGCCAAAACCTGAACATGGTTTGGGGTTTCAGAAATGTGTGGCCAAATATTTGCTGCTTGCTGTGTTTCTTTAAAGAAACAATAAAAAAAATTCCGCTTAAAAAAATTCCAAAACTTTTGAACCACCTCAGCTTGTGACCAAACGCCTGAGCCCATCCAGTCAGAGATTTTTCCAGGTTTCTGATACTCTGCTGGCTTCCTTGACTCATCTGTCTCCATAACTTTGGGTTCATTTTGCTTAGAACATAAGAATGGCCATACTGGGTCAGACCAAAGGTCCATCCAGCCCAGTATCCTGTCTACCGACAGTGGCCAGTGCCAAGTTGCCCAGAGGGAGTGAACCTAACAGGTAATGATCAAGTGATCTCTCTCCTGCCGTCCACCTCCACCCTCTGACAAACAGAGGCTAGGGACACCATTCCTTACCCATCCTGGATAATAGCCGTTAATGGACTTAACCTCCATGAATGTATCTGTTTCCTAGAGACTGGCTCCACGGGGTCTCTCACAAACTGGAGACAGTTACTGTGGGTTTGTCTTTAGTATAGCTTATGTACATACTCCACGAACTGAGCATTTGAGCTTGTTCCAGAATCTGGGATGAGCCTATGTTGTGAAAACTGAAATGCTCAAAATAGCACATGCATGTGAATGGACACGGTGCTAAAATTAAATTAACCCAAACTGCTGAATGATCTTTAGGGTAGGGAAGGCTGTGCCTCTCCAAACAGCCTGGCCCTGCCCCATATCCGACCCCCATCCACTTCCTGCTCCCCAACTGCCCCCATCAGAATCCCCAACCCATCCTGCTCCTTGTCCCCTCACCACCCCTCCGAGAATGTCTGGTAGTAAGGGATGTGGAGGAAGGATTTCATTTAACTCAATGAAGCTGGCTATTGTCTGGATTCTGATTTCCTGCACCTAAAAACACTGTTCCTTTAGAGTAAAGATGAAATGTGGTTACCCTAAACTACTGCTCCATTTATACTGGTACAGTGCTCCAGGGTCTTTCAGAATACATGACTAAGACAGTTGCTGTGAGTAAATTCTCAGGCGTATCACAACTGACATGGAAAGGGGGAAGCCTCTAAGTTACAATTGATGACAAAATAAGCAAATAGGGAGCTGAAATCTTGCTTCATTTAAACACGAACCCTTTTGCCTTTGGAATGGATGATTGATTGACTCCCCCTTTCACATGAAACTTCCACTGATGATCTCTGGAGAGAGAAGTTTTGAGAAAATAAGAATTAATCCTAATTGGTCTAGGAAGCTATGCTGTCCAAACATACTAAATGATTTAATAGTATTTCTGATCATGCTTCCCATGAGAATAGCTGTGCTGCATTAAGCCCATTTAAGAGGGCAGCACTTCAAAAGAAAAGATACTTACACAGATTGATAAACACCCTATTGCCCACTTGCCAACTATCCACTTTAGTTGTCTATTATAGGATCCTTGGGGCATGGGAGGGGCAGAGTCTCTGTTCATTAGCTGACGTATTAAAACCATGTGGATATTAGTCAGCAGTACATTTGTGGTTGTGATCCCTCAGAATTTGTTCATATAAATCTAATCCTCTTGAAATCCTCACTTATTAAAAAAAAAAAAAAGTAAGTAATTCTTGTTGACTGTAATGGTACAGACTTTGGTGATTTTTCTGTTTGGTTCATGACTGAAGAAAGATTTAATTAGTTTTCTTATTTTTTTTGTTGTTGTTTCCCTTTTTGCATAATGAAGATTTTTCCCCAGAACACATCTCAGCAGAACAGAAATCCACTAATTTTGAGTCTGTTCTAGTTTAGGCTTTTGCGATTACAGTTCTTGATCTGTTTATCAGTACCGAAAGCGTAATTCAGACTTTCAAGAATAGTTGGATCTAATAATCATCTATACTTCCTGACCCGATTAGTTGTGCGAGTCAACAGAACAGCCCGTCAGTGTCTGCACCGTCAAGTGTAGTCAGATCTAATAAACAAAGTTGTTGCTCAGTTACCTGGATTTTTATACATACATATTTTTTCAGTTCTTTAATCTGTCCGCCCTACTCTGGCAACATGGATTAATAATTACAAGGCCAGAAGTGGCCATTGTGATCGTCTAGTCTGATCTCCTGTATAACACAGGCCATAGGACTAGAGCGTAGCTTTTAGAAAAAAAAAATCCTATCTTAATTTTAAAATTTCCGGTGATGTAGAATCCATGACAATTCTTGGTAAATTGGTCCAATTATTAATTACACTGTTGTTAAATGTGTGCCTTATTTCTAATCTGAATTTGTCTAGCTTCAACTTCCAGCAATTGGAACTAGTTATATAGTTGTCTGCTAGATAGAAGAGCACTCCATTATCAAATTTCTGTTCCCCACATAAGTACTTACAGATGGTGAAATCACTCTTTAACCTTCTAAAAGGTAATAATTGGAGATATACCAATCTCAGAACTGGAAGGGACCTCGAAAGGTCATTGAGTCCAGCCCCCTGCCTTCACTAGCAGGACCAATTTTTGCCCCAGATCCCTAAGTGGCCTCCTCAAGGATTGAACTCACAACCTTGGGTTTAGCAGGCCAATGCTCAAACCACTGAGCTATCCCTCCCCCTTCTTTATCATAAACAGATTGAGCTCTGAGACATTCACTGTAAAGTGTTTTCGTTTTCCAGTCCTTTAATCATTCTTTTGGCTCTTCTCTAAACCCTCTCCAATTTTGCAACATCCTTCTTGCATTGTGGACACCAGAACTGGACATAGTGTTCCATTAGCATGGTCGCACCACTGCCAACTGTAGAGGTACTATAACCTCCCTACTCTTACTTGCTATTCCCTTGTTTATGTATCCAAGGATTGCATTAGGGCTTTTGGTCACAGCATTGAATTGGGAGCTCATGTGAAGCTCTTTATCCACCTAAACCCCCAAGTCTTTTTCAGAGTCACTACTTTCCAAGATAGCATCTCCAGTATCCTGTAATTATGACCTACATTCTTGGGGGTCCTAGACGTGTGACAGTACGTTTGGTTGTATTAAAACATATTGTTTGCTTGTTAACATGTATTTGTTGTCTGGCATGCAGTCAGCCCTGTGTACACACACATGTGAAGTGTACTCCTTACAGACAGGTTTGACTTCTGGGAGTGGAGAGGGAAGCATATTTGGGTGATGAAATCCATCGGACCAACAAGGTTCCTGGGTTGAGCTGTCTGTGCGGTTGGCTTAGTTTGTGGTTTCATTACCTGTTTAGTGGCCTTGTCGTTTGTTGTTATGAGTAGAGTTGAACTCAAGTAATCTATTTATGCTATTTTCTTTATATTTTGTATCAGATCACTTAACCAAAACTATATAAATCCCACCTAGTGCATATGTTTGTCCAGCTTCTGATCAGCAACTGTAATGGTTAAAGCAGTGGTTCTCAATCTATTTACCATTGTGGGCTGCATGTACAGCTCTCTGTTACGTGAGCCGCATCCATGCAATATATATATGTTACCTGTATGGCCCTGAGGATGTCACATGGGTTGTAGCTGTGTGCTGCTTGGGCCATGGGTTGAGAACCAGGGGTTTATAGCATCACACAGGAAGTTGGAAGACCTAGGTTTTAGGATTGGCTGTGCCATTAACTTGGTTTATGACCTTGAGCAAATCACTTAACTTCTGTGTCTATTTCCTTATCTATTAAATGGAGCTGTAGTATTTCAGTTGCCATATAGGAACTTATATTCATGCTTATAAAGCTCTTGGATCTGTAAAGGTTTGTATATTGTTACCTTTTACTGCTTGGTACTCCTGTTTGGTTCTACTGTGCCAAGAGCACAGCTGGTCTCTGTTGCTGCTTGTGTATTATGAACATAATTCTTTGTCTAATTCCAATCAGTTTGTACCTATTGAAGGGGGGATGAGGTTGCACTGGTATCAGTGGGGACATAATTTTGCCTGAAGAACCTTCATTACTGAGGATGATACAGAAGAAAGAGAGAGCCATTTTGACTTCCAAGCTGAGTTTGCAGGATTGGCAGTTAGAAGCAACTTCAGTTTACTTGTAAACTAAACAGATTTGAACTGAAATAATTGAGACAATAAATATTGGACAGCACACTGCCATTTCAGTGTGACTTCAGAACAGAACTACAAATTAAAGTAGAATCCTGGTATATGGCGTTGTGGCGTTGGTATAATTCCCATACCCCCAGGTGACACAGGGCCAAAAAGGTTAAGCAACTTGAAGGCTAATTGACCCTGATTCAACCTTTGGAGACATTAGTATTAATGATCATGTTTTTTGTGTGTTTACATATATATTTTTAGGGGGTAACAATGTAACCAGCAGCTCCTGTCTATGCTGTACTCTGTTAATTCAGAGATCCAAAGAAGATCTTAACATTTAAATGAACTATAAGTATACTGATGTCACTGCCTTGATTTCTCTTTGAAGTATATAGTATATCACGTGCAAATGGTGGGAGATAGGTGATTACTTTGTTAATCCAATACTTTGGTAATCTAATTACCGGTAATGCTTAGGAAATACACCGCTACCTCGATATAACGCCACCCAATATAACATGAATTTGGATATAACGCAGTAAAGCAGTGCTCGCGGGGGGGAGAGGGCTGCGCACTCCGGTGGATCAAAGCAAGTTCAATATAACATGGTTTCACCTATAACACGATAAGATTTTTTGGCTCCCAAGGACAGCGTTATATTGAGGTAGAGGTGTAGAAGTTTACTTCAAAAGCCTATTGTTCACCCAACACTGGTGCTTCAGCTGAAATATTGTATCCAGTTTTGGGCACCACACTTTAAGAAAGGTGTGAACAAATTAGAGAGAATCCAAAGGAAAGCAACAAAAATGATGATAGGTTTAGAAAACCTGACCTATGAGGAAAGGTTAAAAAAACCTGGGCATGTTTATTATTGAGAAAAGAAGACTGAGAAGAGACCTGATAATGATCTTCAAATATGTTAAGGGCTCTTATAAAGAGGACAATAATCAATTATTTTCCATGTCCACGGAAGGAAGGACAAGAAGTAATGGGCTTAATCTGCAGCAAGGAAGATTTAGGTTAGGTATTAGGAAAAACTTTCCAACTCTAAGGCCTGGTCTACACTAAGGGCGGGGGTCGAACTAGGGTACGCAAGTTCAGCTACGCGACTAGCGTAGCTGAACTCGAAGTACCCTAGTTCGAACTACTTACCCGTCCAGACGCCGCGGGATCGAAGTCCGCGGCTCCAAGGTCGACTCTGCCACCGCCGTTTGCAGTGGTGGAGTTCCGGAGTCGACCGGAGCGCACGGGGAGTTCGAACTATCGCGTCTAGATTAGACGCAATAGTTCGAACTCCGAGAAGTCGAACTCACCGCGTCGACCCGCGCGGTAAGTGTAGACATACCCTAAGGGGTAGCTAACCTCTGGAATAGGCTTCCAAGGGAGAATGTGAAATCACCATCAATGGAGGTTTTTAAAAACAGGTTCAGCAAACATCTGTCAGGGATAGTCTAGTTTTACTTGGTCCTGCCTCATCCCAGGAGGCTGGATTTGACTTTGTGGGGCTCCTTCCAGCCCTACATTCCTATGACTCTTTGAGGAAATCACTCCAGGAAAATTACAATGTAATATATTCAACCACAATTCTCATAAAAATACTTTTATAATTACAGCCAGTTATGAACACCCAGTGCCTTTTGATCGACGGGTATTCTTCATAAATGGTTATTGTCCATGTAATTTTTTTTTGTGTGGAAGATTTGGGGTTATTACATATTTAGTTTCCTTTTTAGTATATTTCAAAAAACTGAGCTAGTAGTATTCTCACTGAACACTATCCATACCTTAAATAGTACCTAAAGAATTTTTTTCCCGCCTCCATGGATTCTCTGTAGGTACTGGTTGGAAGAAAAGTCAGGGGAATTTTTTAGTAAAGATCAGCCTTCCAAGCTAGCACTTCTGTGGTTATTAGAGATTGCTGCTGACCATGAGCTTGCCCTTCCCCTCTTTTTACATTGTTCTTACACATTGTATTTATAACATACTTTCATTGTACTTATCAGTTTTGAAGCCAGTAGATGTAGGGAGAAAAATCTCCTTTTAACTCCTTACAAATGCAGACGTCATCCTTGCTCATCATTCACTTTTCCCTCCAAATTTACACCACAGTTATTGCCTAATTTATCAATTTAAATTTATGCCAGTACTATCAAAAAGCAGCTCAAATCCTGTCTTCCTATGGCAATTGTGGCTTGTCTTGAGGGAGGCAGCCATTTTAATTGTCACCATTCTCCAGACAGGCCTACTTGCTTTCATTGAATACATATGGAGAGAAACAGACTAGCAAAAGAAGTAAACAAAAGCCATACATATGGCTGTGCATTTGTAAATCATCTTGCAGACATCAAATTTTAAATGAATAGTTGGAGATGTTTTATTAAAAATTATTTTTTATTAAGCTAGTCTTCCTTAAATTAGTGTTTTTATTTAAATTTAGCATTAGCATGGCTCAGCTATCAAAAGTTCTGCTTATTTCGATTTTCTTTCTACAGAACTGCGTACCAGTACAGTGAATTAATGCAGTCCTGTAATATTGAGTAAGACTATCAGCTAACAAGATTTGACTTGCACAAGCACCACATCCCCAACTATCTCTTCCCCTGCACTCACTTCCTCCACCCCACTCTTTCGCTGTGCTCCTACTGACTCGCTCAACTTTAAATGAACTCTTTTCTCTTTCAGTTCTGCCCTCTTTCTTTTTAAGAGCTTTACTTCTCCTCTCTGACCATTTCTTATGCTGTCAGCTCCCTTTAGCTCCTCTTCACCTTCAATTCTCTTAACCCTTCTTTCTAGCACCTGCTCTTTTATCTGTCTTCCGTCATGTCCAGGCCAAGATCCCACTGTCACCCAACCCATCTCTTCTCTTGCGCCATTTCTCCCCTCTTCTCATCTCTGCTGCTATGACTCTGAAATCTACTCTAACTTTTTGCCCCTAAACTTTCAATTTTTATCCCCCTGCATTGCTGTTTGCCTCCTGTCATCCTTTTGTTCCATCTATTTGTCTCCCTCCCCTTTATGTGGAGCCATTTCTGCTCTGATTGATTCCCCTCTCTTCTCCTATTTTAACCAAGTCCTGCTGCTGAACAAGCTTCAATTTAATGTCCTACCTCCCTTCTTCCCCTTGTCTCTCAAATCCTAGAGCATGCTCTAATTGCCTTCACTTCCCCTCCTCCAGCTCTCTCCTGGATCCCATCGAATCTGGCTTACACCCTCTCTCCTGCCTTCACAAACAGTCCTTACCTAAGGTTACTACTGACCTTCTCTTAGCTACATTAAAAAGACACTTCTGTTCTCATTCTTTGACAGGGCTGATCTATCTCCTCCTCTGTTTTCTCTCTAAACTTGATTTCCCTGACATTATGTACCCTTGGTTCTCCTACTTTTACTCCTGAGGGCATTCTGTGCCACCAAATAAATTTTTTTTGCCAAAAAGTTAAAAATTCTGCAAATTTTGTTTGTCAAATAAATGTGGAGGCTCCAGCATGGCATTGGGGAGGACAGGAAACTGGCTGCACAGAAGTGGGGGAAGGGAGTTTGCAGAGCTACCTACCGCCAGGGGAGAAATCTGGGGGTTGGTCTGACATGACCCTGGATGCTGTGCAAGGAAAGAGGAAGTTCTGTCCTCCCCAGCTCAGCCGAGACTAGCAGCTGAGCCTGGCACAGGGTAGGAGCCTCCAGCCGGGTCTTCCCCAGGCCTGCCCCACAGTGATTTACCTCTCTGCTGGCTGCCCTGGGCACCCAAAACATATTGCTGGGGAGGGTCGCATGACCCTCTTGTGGCTTCCCGTTGTGCCCCATCAGAAAGTCATTTTTCTGCAGAGAAGCAGAGAAATCTGCAGGGGACATAAATTCTGCATATGCGCAGTGGCACAGACTTCCCCCAGGAGCATACTTTGCTGACCCACTCTCTCAGCATCTCTTTTAAATGGCATCTCATTTTCCCTTCTCTCATTTCTTGATTTCCTTAGATGCTCTGTCATCTGACCTTAACTCTTGTATCTTGATATTTTCCATGTCATTTGATTTCCTCATATGACTTCAGCTAGTACTTCTACACCTGTGATCCCCAAGGCTGTTTCTTATTTATGTTACAAGATCATTGTGAATATGTGTATGATATTATTAACTTACAGGACCTTATACAGTTTTTAATCTGACTGTGCATCCGGGCTACTGTACTAATGCATGGAAACAGATTAAAATGGGACTACCGAATTCAGTCCACATGACAGAAATCTAAAATAGACTGGGGGAGCTGGTTGCCCTACTTTCTCGTCCACCGTGTTATTCCCATGTGTGTTAAAATTTTCTTTTGCTAAACTTGGACGTTAAGTGATAATGGTTATCCAGGTGTATGCTTCAGCATAGCTACTGGTTTCTCCACATTACATAGCGATGGATGCTGGGACGCCTTTATAAATAGTCCACTCATCTCCACTAATAATTCCAAACCCTGTCAGTATCTTAGAAGAATTTTACTACTCCTACATTGTAGTAGATTATCTTACTGTAGTTTTACTAAAATGTTTTGGACTAGTATTGTTTCTTTATGGCAGGGTTGGGAATACAACTATAGTTAACCTTCTTTTAACTTGCATAGAAATTTAAAAAAAAAAAAACATTTTCATGATAAAATCAACAAGGAATGGTTATGAAGAAGGTAGTGTTTGAAGGGCGCGCAGATTGAAGATAACCTACATGGTGACATTTTTTGTGAAATGCGCCAGACCAGTAGCTCTGGAGACGGAAATCTCCGTTTCCTAGAATAGAAAATGCACAGGCATTGGCATGTTTCCCTGGATTGCCTTTCTAATGTCCCTTAATTCTTTTAGCTAAGACTCTTTCCCATTCAGTCATTGGCACCTCAACTGAGACTGCAAACAGTTGTGGCGTTTGATGTAGTTTTTGTGATGGGGACACCTGCTTACCTGGAACTGTATTGAGGTTACTAGCTCATTTAACACAGACTTCTGAATCTCCTTCTCATCAACATAGTAATGACTTCAGTCAATTCCAGCTTGGGTTGGATTTGAACTGACAGTATAAAGATGAAAAACTCTTCATCCCATTATCAATACCCTGACCAACCCCAAGACTCTGTCCCCTCTGGGGACACACATGGTGTTTATTAATTTCATAAGGCAAACACTGTTATAGATCAAAACAGTACAGCAGAAACCCATTTATCCGATCTAATTGGGACTAGGGCTAGATCGGATAATCAAAATCCACATAAACCAGAAAATAGGAAAGTGCAATGCTGTACCGCCATCTAGTGGCCCCAGGAGAGAGCACCCTTTTTTGGGCCTGTGTATGCTAGTTGTCCAGTTAAAACGGAGATCCGGATTATGGAGGGTCGGATAAACGGGGTTCTGCTATATGTCTCTCCCTCACAAATAACTCTAGTTTCTCCACGGTGTTCATGCACCAAAGTGCATCATTTGTGCTCTTGGTTTGCATTCCTAGCTTCTCTTCTGTTTTGAAAATTAAAGTGGTTCTTTCTTAAAACTGCGTATTCTCTGGTTAGAACAACTTCAGAGTGTGGCATGATCTTAACATAAGGCAGATATCGGGCTTCCAGCTACCTTTGATCTGGCATAGGACAAATAAACATCCAGGTATTAGGACTTCTGAAAGATGAACGGGGTACATTCAGGGCACGTGACGACACCTACAACAGCAGTTCTTGTTTTTTTAAATTGCACTAATAAAAGTTTATAAAAGTTTATAAAAACTGGCACATGTTCTCATTTTTAATAAGGGAAACTAAACCTGGGACCACAAACTATTCTCCATATGTTTTACAATCTGAACTACAAGGACCACCAGGCAAACAAGGGCTCTGATTAATTGTTCTCTAACATAATTGGCCTGTGATTGTGAACATAATGTTGTTTAGTGGTTCAGTGGTGAATGAGACTAATATTGTGTGAAGGTGACCTGAATAATTTAAAATCATGAAAATTTGTCATAATCTAGGCTGCCAAATTGAAATTAAAGCAAGTTTCAGTTGATGCCTTTGCTGCACCAGCTTCAAGCAGAGTAAAAAGAGACTTCAGTTTTCTTAGTGTCATGCTTCCATTTATTATTACAGCAGCATTTATACTTCTGAAATTTTAATTTACCCAGTTTAAGACTTCAACCCTTCAGGCTATATCTTCCTGTTGACAGTGCCTTAGGGAAAGATGGTTGTCATTCCATTCCTTTGATGTGAAAGGCTTTATCATAAGGCTTTTAAAAGTAGGTAGAAATAGTTGGCATAAAGTAATAACAGTTCTGTGCGCAACGATCAACAAAAGTGTCTTTCTTAAATGGCAAGTTTATTGTAGCTGTCGAATAAAATGACTAAAAGCTAGTAGAACTTCCCATTTTGGGTATGAGAAGAAATCATTTGCTGCTTTTTGATGCGACATTTAATGCTGTAAGCCTAGTTTGCACTATGAGCAACAGAAAAGGAGGGACTGAGCCACTCTGATCAAAACCTGTGCCGAGAACTGAACAAGTAAATATTGTATTCATACCAGTACTCTGGAATCTGCTTTTACTTCACTTTATTTTGGAGAGAACCAAAACGCAAGACAAAAAACCTGGTGGCATCCAGTTAAATGATTTTGGATGAAATACATTTGTAGATAACAAGATGCTGTAAGGAACCACCAAGTAGCGAATGAAAGCACATTGAAATTAAAAGTGATAATGAATTGACTTTCAAATTGCAGGTCCTGATTTATTTATCAATCTGTACTTTCTAATGCACTTGCAACAGGTTAGTTAATTATACATTGGCTTGGTACACCAATTTTAATAGTTTCCTTTATGCAGTGTGTTTGAATTTGCAAAGGTTCCATGGTTATTTGTGACATTGATGTAAAAAATAAAAAAGCAATTGTAGATTTTTATTTTATTTTTTAATTTATATGACACTTTCCAGGACTTTCCAGGACACTTGTCCCAAGGAGCATTTAGTTTAACCCAGACAAATAAAATGAAAAGGACAAAGTTAAAATGCACAGAGACATGGACACATCTGTGAGATCTGTATTTTGTCTATACAGATGTATATGTATTTTTTGGTGCTTTATAGTCACCAAACAGAGAAAACAGGGTCTGACCCAAGCAGATCACAAACTAAATAAGAGTTTACAGTTTAAAGTAGCTTAAGAAGTTTTGTGGGATTTGGTTTGGTTTGTGGTTTTCTGGGCGGGAGGAGAAAGGAGTATGTTTTATGGAAGGAACAAATTGAGGGTATATCTGTACAGGAAACAGAAAGGAGACTTTGTCATTTGTTCCAGTTACTCAGAAGTTTCACTTGGCTTTAGGGAAGGGGTTTGCTATATTTTTTTTGGACAATAGTTTTGTTTTTTTAAAAGCTTGCTTAATTTTTGTTTGTTTCACATCTCTTCTCATGAGTAACTCTTGAAACTATAGTGCCTATTACAAATCAACCCTTTCCAATCTGGACTATAGGAGCTCACTTTGCAAACAGAAACAGTGTGTGTAGGCTACACCATACAGTCCTTCACAATGGTACAGGTAGGCCAGCTAATATTTCTAATAACTCATTTGAGTTTAAGTATCCATTACTTTTTTAAAACTAGATTATCTGAGGAATGAATTCTATTTTGGATGCTACATTATTTATGTATAGGCTTAGGTCCTGATTCAGTAAACCACTCAAGCATGTATTTAAGTGCTGCCTTGAATGTAGATACTTTCCTGAATTTGGGGATCTTAGTTATTGGTGGATACTTAATCAGTTTGGACCTCTAGAGATGTCTAGAACATAACAGATTTGGAGGAAGGAGGTTTCCCTTCCCATTATGCCTCAGGAACTCCCATGTTTTATTTTCCTTCAGGAGCAAGGGATCTACAAGTAAATATACCTGGGCATCCCTGGGTTCCTTCTTGATTACAGATGAGCCCTAGCAATGAAGTTCTTTGCTGGGCTATTTCAAAGTTTATAGACGCGTTTCAGGTTTGCGGTTCTGGCTTAGCCTTTTCTCTACAGTTGACCAAATATCTGAGATGGCAAAGGCTGGATTAAATTAACTTCTGTTTACCCAGTTGGTACTGGAAGTCAAGAAGGGATTTGTGTGTTGTTTACTGTACAGAGTACTGTACATAGCTGAAGGGAATTATATTTGCTCCCTGGACAGTGACCATTTTAGAGAGAGAAGGGTTGGCCTGGGCACTTTCAGGAAGACTGTCGCCTATAATGATTGTTCCCAGCCTCTCTGCCATTGGACAATATTCTAAGGAGCGGAGACCGTGGTTTCTGGGAAATCCGTGTTCCCATAAATTACAAACAATAATTGAAGATAAAGGGTAACACTTGGAATAGTAACACAAAAATAAGGTTCAGTGTTGCCCCTAAAATCAAGGCTATTTCTGAAGATGATGATACTGTCATCGCCCATTTTCTTGCATAGACACAGTTTTGTTGCATATGTAGATTACTGTGTTAAGAAAGCGTAGCAGGTAATGTAGATGTGAGGATTAGTCTTGCTTTGACCAAATTCTTGCTAAGAATTGCCCCTTTCATCAAGTGGAATACATTATTTTGAGAGAGAGAATGTGGCTTGCCCAAACATATATGCCAGAACTGAGAAATCTATGATTACCATAGGAAGAGACAGATTTTTTGTCAAAAGACCAAATAACGGTACTTCTGAGGTTTTTTGCAGTGGCTTTGTACCTTACTCGTTAGAAAGCTGGAAAAATAACTACTGCTAGTTGCTTCTGGTACTAGCACTCTTGAAAATAAATAGAAATTCATCCTTAGTTCAAGTGATGGGAATTGTTTTTGGATACAAGCTTCAAAGGACATATTCCTTGCTGTCTCAGAGTAGCAGAAACAAGAACAGAGAATCAAATTAATTATTCTATCTTGCTCTCATAAATACTTTTCCAGCAAGATAAATGTTTAGCATTATGATTTACAGCATTTTCTGCACCATGTTTTTGCAAATATTAACAGGATTTCCTTGATGAGTAATCTGGCTGCTCTTGTTTGTTATGGAAACAGCAATGACTCTGCATGGCCTTCACTAGAAGACCTGCCCTGAATAATCTCTATGGTAAAGCTGAAGAGAGTTACAACTCATTTTATGAGAAAGTGATGCCAGCTGTGCTGTCAAGCACCAATGGAAGAGAACATGTTTTTGTTTGAATTATTTTTCCTGCCTGAGAGCTTTGGAGTATTCGAAGTGGTTCCACTGGGATTACTCCAGACTGGTTAAAGAGTCTGATGAGAAATCTAAACTGAACAAGGAACCTATTTGTTCTTCCTAGATTAGTCCTATTCTGGTGTCTAGGTTTTGAGGATACCTATCTGCATGTTCTGATGTGCACATCTCTCCAGTGAATTTCTAAACTTTGCCATATGTGTTGTACATATGAATTATTGCTACACCTTCCTGTGCACTTCTCAAATATTTTAGGCCAGAAAATATTTAGATTTGGGGGTTGTTTGCTGTGAAATGGTTGTCATTGGAGACTCATAATGAAGGAAAATATAATCCCTCTCAGTTGATCTCTCTTGCCACCTGTTGCTATATGCTATAAGCTGACTTGGAATAGGAGGAACTAGCAGAATAACTGTTTGCAGGTATGACAAATGTACCTTTATCTCTATGCACTGAGAAATATATGTTGGCAACATGCTTTTTACTTCTGCGGTTCATTCCAGAAGGCTAAATGATGAAAACTGAAGAACAATGACTAAAGATCCTCAAAGTTTTCATCATGAGTAGAATTCTTGCTTACCAGGAGCCTAATCATTGTTATTGCTTGCCCCGCTCCAGCACTCCAGGGTCAGGGGCCGCGTCCCGTGGCTCCCAGAAACAGTGGCATGGCCCCCCACTGACGCTCCAGTCAGGGGCCATGCCACGCGGATCCCGGCAGGGTGACCAGACGTCCCGATTTTATCAGGACTGTCTTGGTATTTACTTGTTTGTGTCCCCCCCACCCCCACCCCAACTCCAACCCGGGCCCCGCCCTGACTCCACCCATCCTTCCCCCATTGGATCCCTCCGCAAATCCCCGCCCCCAGCCTCACCCCCTCACTGCCCTATTGGATCCCTCCCCAAATCCCCACCCTGGCCCTGCCTCTTCCCCAGGCACGCCGCATTCCTCTTCCTCACCCCTCCCTCCCAGGCTTTCACTGTATGGCAGCGCAAGTGCTGGAGGAAGGGCGGAGAAGCAGGACGTGGCAGCCAGTTCAGGGGAGGTGGAGGCAGAGCGAAGGTGATCTGGTGCGGGGTGGGGCGGGGCGTAGAGCTGCTCAGCCCCCACCAATTTTTCCTATGCTTTGGTGGCTCTTGGTTTTTTGTTTTGTTTTTTCCTCCGTCACCGGCTCTCGGTGTTTTTTGTTGCTCCGCCAACGCGCGCACATGCATCCCCACGCGTCCCGATATTTCACGTCCCTCATCTGGTCATCCTAGCTCCCAGAAGCAGTGGTATGGCCCCCACTCTGGTTCCTATTCATAGGGGCAGCCAGAGACCTCCGCTCTGCACACTGCCCCTGCAGCACCCATTGGCCGGTAACTGCAGCCACTGGGAGCTGCAGGGGCGGTGCCTGCGGATGGGGCAGCGTGCAGAGCGCCTGGTTGCGCCTCCACATAGGAGCCGGAGAAGGGACATGCCACTGCTTCTGGGAGCCACTTGAGGCAAGTGTCGCCTGGACCCTTGAGCCTCTCCCCACACCCCAACCCCCTGCCCCAGGCCTGATCCTGCTCCTGGCCTCCAAACCCATCGATCCCAGCCCAGGGCACCCTCCTGCACCCCAAGCCCCTCATCCCCAGCCCCACCCCAGAGCCCACACCCCCAGCCGGAGCCTGCACCCCTTCCCTCACCCCAGCCAGAGCCCCCTCCCACACCCTGAACTCCTCATTTCTGGTCCCACCCCGGAGCCCGCACCCCCAACCAGAGCCTGCACCCGAACCGCAATTTTGTGATCATTCATGGCCTGCAATACAATTTCTATTCCCAGATGTGGTCCTCAGGCCAAAAACTTTGTCCGCCTCTGCATTAGAGAATGTATTATTTTCAGAAACAACATTTTCCTTTTCTAAGTTTAAATAAAGGTTTCAAACCCATTTAAAAACCAAATCAGTAGGTTTTAGGTATTTACCTCACATTCATTTTACTGTCACATTATGGGGGGAACTGCTCATTTGTTAAAATATAAAAAATATACTAACTCTACATTATAACAAAATACTTTCATATTTTTGTTCCAGTGAATTAAGCATGAGGTGCATTTCATTCTGGTAGTTTTCTTTGATTTAGAACATTAGTATTGCATGGTTTATTGAAGAAAGGAATTAAATTACTTAACCTTAAAGTATTCATATTTTATGCTTACAAAACGTCAGAATTGAAGTGCATTGTCTTAGCAGCGTGCAGAAGCTTGTGTTGTCTCTTTGTTAGAAAAAATATTCCACTGCTATAATATCAAACGTTGGAGGGAGGGAGAAATCTACTTAATGTAACTATAAAAGTCATCTTAAAAACATCTACTTGTATATGATTATGTACTTTCCTACCTCAATCTTGGATCCTGTACTGAATTCTCTGGATAATCAATACATTTGGTTAAATTTCTCAAATTTATTAAGAATCATTTTCTAACGTTTTCCTACTGTTCAGAAAAATAGAAGTTGTACAGTGTGTTGTGGGCGTTTATTTTCCTGACCATATTTCAAAATAATTATATGAAGAAACAGATCTTAGATCTAGGAAGATTTAATTGACACAGGCAAAAAAGAATACTTCTTCCAAGGCAGAATGGCGTTAATTACCAACTCAGTTGGCAGAATATGAATGGAATAATTAAACAAATGGAGAGACTAGGTGGGTAAGGTAATGTAAGAGCTTGTCTCTCACCAACAGAAGTTGGTCCAAAAAAAGTTGGTCCACCCACCTTGTCTATTTCATATCCTGGGACTGATACAGCTACAAGGACACTACATAAACAAATTGGGACACATTCCGTGATTTTGAAGCCTATTAATAAATATAGACATTCTGGCAGCATCAAGGAATGGTTTAAATTTTATACAGTATCTTTCCTATTGCTTCTTTAGAAGAATTTTTATTTTTATTCCATCTCCTACCTTTTTTATTCTATTTTGTGGGAAAATTGCTTAACAGTGCAGACAACTCCCAGTGGAAAAGTGTACTTCTGTCGCGCAATAGGAGGAATTGGAGAATTGGCTTGAGATGACAGTGTGAATAAGAGTCTTATATATACCCCATTGTATTTTCATAATGGAAAAGTTCACTGAAGAGAGAGATTTTAATGGGAATTAGGCACTTTTGAAATTCCCACTGCGTCTCTCTCTTTGCATCTTTAGGTACCTAAATACCTTTGATAATCTGGCCTCTGGCCTCAGTTCTTCTATTGCTATATCTCTGAAATGGAATAATGCATATGGTTCTTTAGGAGCCTCTAGGAGGGGCTGTGAAGACTGGATAACTTGTGTGTGTTTTTATTTTAAGAAGAAATGTGCTGTGTAAGAGCTAGGTAACTATTTATTTCTCTGAAATCAGTAACATTTTGAGGACATCCATCTATTTTTCTTTCTAGCTGTTTTTTCTTTGCCACTTACAATATATTCATATTATCATGGTTTTATTTATAGTGTACACTATATGACTTTTGCTGATAAGATTCAAGGTGAGTTTATTATTGTTTCTGCAGTAGGCAGATTATGTTGTCATTAATACCTATGCTTTATAGTCTTATCTATTTTCACCTTTAAAACACTGAACCATAACTCCTGGACTTTGTTTAGGCAGGCACAGTAAACCTCAACTGCATTAAGAAAACAGGAATGGGTTTTACAATTTGTAGTTCTGCAACTTGAAAGAAAAGCCTGCATCAAAGAGATCTCTGTAATCCACCCCCAAAAACTCCAAACCCATTGTGAGCATTTTGACTAGTAAAGTTATTTTCTAAATGGTAGTATTCTCTTATTTTCAGGAAGCTTTTTTCATTTACCATGTGGGATATATCTGATCCTAAGTCCTATCTCGCTTTTTAATTGTGTATATTCTGCTTTATAAACACTAGGAATTTGGGGTTCTTACGTACTTGGTTAATTTTGAAGTCTTCATTTTTCAGATAGTAACGTGTTCATGTTAACTAATGATGGCAGCAGAGACTGGAAATCCAAGCTCTTGGTTTCTGTTGCCTGCTATTCCAATGATTTACTGCATGACCTTGGGCAAGTTACTTAACATCTCTCTGCTCAGTTTGCTCCTAATAAAAGGATAATACTTGAAGTGCCTTCCTCAGTGGAGCATGATGAGATTTAACCGTTTGCAAAGCACTTACTTTTGTAAGGCACTATTTTAAAAAATAAAGGTCCTTTACAAATGAAAAACATACTGTGAGATAATATGTAAGTCACAGTGGTACAGCAGGGCGCTTCATATTATATTTTATTGCTAGTCTAACCTAGTTGGCTTATCCCTGTGGTATTTTAAAGTACATAATTCACCTGAAGCTATTATTTCCAGTCACTAAATATAATATTTGAGTTGCTAATAATACTACATATATAGCCTTAAGCTATAATTATAAATATCTAAAGAAATAAATGATACCATGGCATTTTATTATAGCCAACTCTGTGTTTTCTTTATCTCATTGTTGGGAATAGTATCTCGCATGTATTGAAGGTTTGGTTCTTTTATGGGTCATTTATATGTAGCGTGTAGTTTTTTTTTCCCTTTATGACCTAACTTCCAATGGGAGATAGGGCCCTGGAGCTTAGTTCTACAGGTATTTAGGGTGATATTGGATAGCAAATTAGACATGAGTTTTCATTCAGTGCGGCAGGAAAAAGCCAAAATAATTTGGGGGTAAGCGCTCAGAGATGTCGCATTATATCACTGCCTCAAAAGGGAACATAGCCCATTTTGGAGGCCACTGGAATAGGACTTGAGATAAGACAAAGAGTCTACTGAAAGCTCTTCTATTCACCTGTTATTGTGACACTGAGAAAGTCACTTCAATTCTGTGCCTCTGTTTCTCTTCCAACCTTTTGTCTGTCTTGCCTCTTTAGATTGAAAGCTGTTCCATTAGGGACTGTTTCCTACTGTGTGTCCATTGCCCATCACAATGGAGCGCCAGCCTCAATTAGGGTGCTCTTGTAATACAAATAATAGAATATAGCTGTGGCATAATTGCTCCTAGCATGTCATGTTCAGTACTGGGCACCTTCTTACCACAAATGTATTGAAAAGAACAACAAATGGATTCACCTGTGGGTAAAATGTAAAAGTCATTAAATATTTACTGCTGTATTCAAAGATAACTAAAGAGGGACATACATTTACAATTATTTGAAGGGTGTGAACACCAATGAGAGGAATTATTTAGGACAGAACAGAGAATGAGAGGGCAGTTTATAGGCATAATTTAATGACAGCTGAGCATGGGTTTGGGAATTGGGAAGGGACTGAGTGTTCTAATCCTGACATGGCCACTGACGTCTTGTGTGGGCTCCATTAAGTCGCTTTCCCTCTGTTTCCTCAATTTTGCCATCTGTGGGAGGCCAGGAGTGTTGAAGTCTATACAGTGTTTCATAATGGTCTTCCAAGGGAAGTGATGAAAGCCTCATAGCTTGAGACAAAATGCTAGTAAATACACAACCAAGGAGATGAACTAATAGTGTAGGTCCCTTCCATCTCTAATTTCTGGGATCTTCTGAATTTCATGACTGTATTCGCAATGGGCTGATGCATTAATCCACCCCAGCTGATGAGCACTTGAATCGTGGCCGAGGCCTTGAGTAGGGGAAGGTACCCTTTTTGAAGTTAGACAAGACAGTGACCCTGCATTGCTTTGGTTTGAACCTGGGTACCCATTAAAGATTTCCGACCGCAGAGCAAGGCTGAATCAATAAAAGGGAAGAGGAGCCTCAGGAAAAAGCCTTTGACAATAGGCATGAGGACAGAACACCCTTTTAGCCCTAGAAGAGGCCCTTCCTGGTCACAGTGGAAGTGGTGTGAGTCAGGCACCTTTAACAGTCAGTGGAAAAAATAATTTTTAAAAAGTCTCAAAACACATTAAGTTAATACCGAATTATGGCCTTGTGGATAGAGCACTAGCCTGGGACTCAGAAGACCTGAATTCTATTTCCAGCTCTCCTACAAGTTTTGCTGGGTGACCTTGGGCAAGTCATTTCACTTCTCTGTGCCTCATTTTCCCCATCTGTAAAATGGGGATAGAGATACTGACCTCCCTTGTGAAATGCTTTGGGGTCTAATAACGAAAAACACTATATAAGAGCTAAGAATTATTATTTGTTTACTATTCTTATTCTTACTATTATTATTAGTCTTGAAAATTGACTTTTCAGAACTCTGTTTATGCATGACTTTGAGTCTTCTCAGCCAATATTAAGAATGTAAATTCTGTTTTGCTGTTTCATTTACTGTAATATACTGTGTGAAACCTTTCTCTCAAGTGAGTTTATTCATTTTACTCTCCCTGTCCCTAATCCTAATGAAATATTTTTGAGTTGTTGGGATTGTAAGAAGTAGTACTTAACTGTACTTAATTATTATTATTGTCTAGATAGCCTTTGAATTAACTATCTTGTGGCTTATACAGTATTTTCTGTGGATTTAAGGTTTTGTAGAGACTAAGCAGCAGCTGCCAGAGTTGGATAGTTCCTTCATCCCTGCCTTTTTCCGTCCTCTAGACTACGAAAGCCTTTTCATATGTTGATTTGTACAGGGACAATCTGGATCTTGGATTTAGTTATCAGACAAGAAAGTTTGGTTCTCTCAATATTTTTGTTGATATAAATAATAATTAGCCAGTGCATTCTTCCTAAAATGTAGTATGGGGCACAACTAGCTGATCAGAGACATTTAGCAATGGGGGAGGCTGTGAAAGAGCAAGTTGTCCACTTCCCTGCAAGTGTTACCAAACCACAGAGGAAGCTAAAGCTAGAAACCATCTTTTATTTTCAAGCCTCAGATTGGCTACACTGAATACTTAATGCACATCCGTTTTTGGTAAGCAGTAAATTATAAAATTTCACTTGTCTAGGCTTTGTGTCTTACTGTCCCAGGCTTCCAAGTAATAGGATTTTCCTAGGTCTTGGCTACACTTGAGAGTTACAGCGCTGGTGGTGGCTTTACAGGGCTGTAACTCACTCCCGTCCACATTGGCAAGGCACATACAGCGCTGTATCTCCCTGGCTACAGCGCTGGTTGTACTCCACCTCGATGAGAGGAATAAAGAGAACAGCGCTGCAGCTGTAACTGACCTCCAGAACCTTCCCATAATGCTTTTAAGTAAAGATAACTCTCTTTGTTTTGTTGTGATGCCTCTGTTTGTTTTGTTGTGAACTGGGGCTCCCGGAGCTGCTTATAAAAAAAAACAAACACAGCTCCTGTTTGCTGTGAATGAGCTCCATTTGGAACTCCCACAGCTAGTGTTTGCTTGAAGAGAGGGGGCTTGAGGAGAGAAGCAGCATGGCGAGCGGGAGGGAGGGTCCGTTTCGGGGAGGCTGCTTATCTGGTCTGTGAGGAAAAAAACTTTCTGTGAGCGAGAGAGGGGTGAGGGAGGGGGTCAGAACTTGCAGCTGCTGACAGAGTGTCGGCTCCAAAAATCCACTCTCTCTCTCCCCCACGCTCCCTGTCACACCCCACCCCCTTTTGAAAAGCACGTTGCAACCACTTGAACGCTGGGATAGCTGCCCATAATGCACTGCTCCCAATGCCGCTGCAGATGCTACAAATGTGGCCACGACAGTTCGGTGGTAGCTGTCAGTGTGGCCAGACTGCAGCACTTTCCCTATTCAGCTTACGAAGACAGGTTTAACTCCCAGCACTGTACAGCTGCAAGTGTAGCCATACCCCTAGTCTACTTCCCCTTGAGGGAACTTCGATATCACCGTTGGCCAACTTTCTTATACATAGCTGTCAAATAATGGTGTGTAGGGGTTGCCTATGACAAATCAAGTAGGGTGGAAAATACAAGCCTAGAAATTGTCCTGGCACCAAAGAGTCAAGACATTTGTTTCTTGGTGTTAAGACTAGACTGTGTGGAGGCTTATGTCCAAATCTTGAGAGAAAGCAGGGGCATGGCACTAGTGAGATAAGATTAACTCCTTCTTCCTTCACAGTGAGGATGAGCAAAGGCCAATTATATTGAGTTCTTGACAGAAATACCTTAACAATGCTTCTAACCAGTTTGCAGGAAGCTATTATTTTTAGGCCAAACTGTGTAACTGTTGTTTGCATGACTGTGCAAAAGTGGAGTAAGTGTGGGTTACAAAATTGAGTTTTATTATGTGTAGAAATGTTTTCAGTTCACTTCTGTCTTGTAAATGTGTATTGTCTTAGTTACTACAGTTTGAGGGCCTGGTTGTGCCCCCTTGAAATTAATAGCAATTTTCCCATTGAGTTCTGTCGAACAGGAGCAGACTGTCTATTGCAAACTAGCACAAAACTTTTAGAAATTAATACTTTAAAATGCTAATCATATAATATACTATCAAGTCTTATGTCAAAGATGTGGTTATGAAAGATGAAAACCACTGGCCTCCTTTCATTTAGGGCTTTGGGACATTGTTTTAGGTAGATAACCAGTTCTGATTAGGACAGCATCACTTCTTTGTTTGTAAAGACTAAAACGAATTTTGTTTCATTTTATAGGATAAGAAGGCTTATTTGGACATCATTCATACCTACATGGAAGTCCATGGAACCGTCCACGGGACAAGTACTGTCCATATGCCCAGCTACGTGAAAAACCATGGCATCCTTAGTGGGCGAGATTTGCAGTTTCTGCTGAGAGAAACAAAAGTAAGTTTATTGCCAAAAACGCTAAAACCACTAAAGAATTACTGTACCTGAAGAACTCAAATGCCATCTTGCCATTAGCTGACACGTGCATTAAGGGGCTTTAGAAACACAAAGCCAAATAAAAGGAAATTTAACCTGGCCTTTGGGTATGTACAAGCACCTAAGATTGCCCTAACAATGCCTTAGTTCATTTTTAAATCCACAATTTAAAAGGTAGGTGCTATCTGACAACTGCACTGGAGGCGCTCATACACTGCCCTACCAATGACTTTAACCTGGAGTCACATCCCTTTATAGTGATAAAAAGCATTTACTTCTCCATTACTTCCGCAGCTCCACATGAGCTCAGAGAGAGACTTTTAAAGTGTTTTTTTGGCCTATGGTCCCATGGTCTGTATTTGAACTAAAGTTAAGATAAGAGCAATGTACACATTTAAATACACTTTTTTCCCCAGAGGTTGGAACACTTTTTTGCAATTTGCCATTCAGTTCCCTTACCCTTGGACAGGTTTATGCAGGCTATAATAATCTATTTTTTAGGAGGATAATTTGAAGCATAAAAACTTGTTAGTGGATCAGGTTCAAATAAAATGTGTAATTTTCAGTCAGTGGGTTTGTGAAGGAAACGTTTTGTGATCTTAAATTTGCAAAATGGAATGTATGGAGCCTTTCCACTTTTTTCCCCATTGTTGATGATTTGTTGCTGTGCACTGTTACAACAGAAGCCATTAAAAAGTAAGCTCCTTTCAGTCATGCTATTCAGTTTATCACAGATCTCCTATTCAAAGTATAGGGGAAAACAGTGGTAGCCTTCCATTTCTGTGCAGTGGCTATGGGAAAATTTTCTTTTTTTTTTAAAGACAACCACTATGTATGCGTACTTTCTGCATACACATACAATGTTACCATGTAAAAAGTCAGCATGTACCTTATATTTGCCACACAGATGTACCTGAGATCACCACAGCTTTCCCCTGCATTTAGAATTTGAAATTATTGTGTTAATCATGGATTCCACTGTGGGTAAATATTGACATTTTAATAATAACGTGAGCATAAATCTCTCCAGTTAAATTTGTTCTCTTTACTGGTTAAAACAGAAATCACGTTCAACTGCTTATTTAACTTCCAGGATGCTTATCACAATTTGCATAGAACATGATACTGTTTATAACTTCTTATAACTCAGTTTTTACCTCTAATCATCCTTCAGTAACATGAGTCTTCCTGGGGCTCCTTTTTACTTGTATTACACTAAAAATCCTAGTTTTCATTATTAAGCAGTTTTACATAGCTATTATTGAATCATCCAATAATGATAGCCTAGTACTGTCAAAATAAAAGGTGGGAGTTGGGTTTTGTTTTAATATGATTTGGCTTCTGATATTTTGATCCAAATTACATTGATCAGATTGATTAGTGACTGAATCAAATGGAAGGCACTATAGTTTGTAAAGTGCTCATGAGATCTGTCTGGATGAAAGAAGTAATATAAAATGTCACTATCATTGTGCCAAAGTATTGAAGTCTTTAAAAATGTTGGATTCCTGCATTGCAACTTGCAAAAATCTACAAGGATTTGTGAGAGTTTGAAAGGGTTTCCACATTATTGCTATGCTTTGATTCTTCCCTGACACTGTAGTTTTGAGTTTGCTGTTTCTCAACTGATGGTGTTTAGCAGCTGTAGGTTCTTGAGACCAGTATTGAAATGCTAGCCTGTTACATCTGCTTTTAAATAATCTCTTCAAATATTATCTTTGCTTCTTTAAATTAGATCTTTAAAATCATATTAGTGACATCTTGCAAATAAATCTTTCTATTTTTCAAATATTTTTCCATAATGTTTATTTGATAATTTGATATTTGATAATTATCAAAGCTCTCTTAAACAAAGGATTTGCTTGCTTGTACATAGCCAGGCTAACATAACATAAAAAAAAAAGACAGGTAGCTAAGACATCAGATCTTGTTCCAATTTTTAGGGTCTTGTCTCATTCTCAGGTCAATCAAAATGAAATGTCTTGCTGATGTCATGACCAACTGAGATCGCTTGTTGATTCTTTTATGGGCTGTTATGATGTGGGTTGTCATTTCTCTTATTTTTAGTATGTCTGACATTTAGTCACTCTGATATATTTAGCTTTACACTTGCTTTAATAAAAAATAAATAACAGCAGCCTGAGATTGAGAGTGGGAACTGAGATTTATAAAGTAGTCAGATCTGAATAAAAAAAATCTAATATCTACGATTAGTGTCTCATCAGTAATACAGTGACTGGTCACCTGACTTGAAATCTGTATGTGATCTGATCACAGTACTAAATTAGTCCTCCGCTAGTGTTTGCTGTTAGTGTTCACTGTGACTGTGCATTTGAATATTTTGTTCATGGCTTTCCTGCAGGGCAGGAGAGAACAGCTTCTCATGATTATAAAACACCTTCACTATGACTATTCACTTGTATCTGCATCAGCTCGTTTATTGAATCTTGGTGGGCTGGCTTGTTTGTATCAAGTTAATCATGGAAACCCCACACTCTAACACTGCATTGTTAAAGAACAGTGAGAACAATATTTCCCCCAAAAGCAATATATCCTGAAAGACATGATCTGGTAGCTTAACAAATCTTATAACATGCATGTTCACGTTCCCTGGTTGTGTCTCTAATCCTATTTAAGTGTAGGCACAGGAAGAAGCCACTCCTCCTCCTCCTTCCTTGTGCAATACCTGCATAAAGTGATCTAGCAAATTGTTAATGGTTCAGTTATGTTTCTCTGCTCACTAGGTCATAGTGTATAGTCAGGACACCAAAAGCACTTGAATAATAACTGCTATAGCCAATGGTGAAGCTGGTATCTATATGTTCAATTGCAACTTCAAGCATAAACCTGCTATTTTTTCAGCTTTGCCTCTAAAATTATAATAATATACCTTCAGAGACTCTTTCACCTTCAAAAGTTCTGTTTCTAAGCATAAGTTTTCAGACATAAAGGGCCAGCCACATTCTTTCATTGCTGTGAAATCCAGTATTGTACTTCCCGATTAGTGCAAAGCCTCAAATAAGGATTCTGTCCTTGAAAAGTCAGAGATCAGTACAAATTATAATTAAGTCCATCACAAAATACAGATGCCCACAAATATGTCAGTATGGAGCACCCTCAAAAAATTTTTCCATCTCAAACCAGGGGCGGCTCCAGGCACCAGCATGCCAAGCGCGTGCTTGGGGCGGCAAGCCACAGGGGCGCTCTGCCGGTCGCCGCGAGGGCAGCAGGCAGGCTGCCTTCGGCGGCATGCCTGCAGAGAGTCCGCTGGTTCCGTGGCTTCGGCGGACCTCCTGCAGGCGTGCCGCCGAATCCACGGGACCAGGGACCTCCTGCAGGCAGGGCCTGCTCCAGGGGTTTTGCCTCCCCAAGCAGGCCCCCCCCCCCCCAAAAAAAGCCGCGATCACGATCTGCGGCAATTCAGCGGGAGTGAGGGACCCTCCGCCGAATTGCCGCCGAATACCTGAAAGTGCCGCCCGGCTCCAGAGTTGCCATTCCAAGAACCTGCTTGATAAGCTGGTGCCTGGAGCCAGTCCTGCCCACAGGCAAGCCGCCGAAGGCAGCCTGCCTGCCTTGCTTGGGGCAGCAAAATACCTAGAGCCGCCCCTGTCTCAAACTAGATCCAATTTCTGCAACATGTTCCAAGAATCATAGTGAAATAGTGTTTCCTAATATCCAACCTAGGCCTCCCCCACTGCAACTTGAGACCATTGCTTCTCGTTCTGTCATCTGCCACCACTGAGAACAGCCTAGCTCCATCCTTTTTGGAACCCCCCTTCAGGTAGTTGAAGGCTGCTATCAAATCCCCACTCACTCTTCTCTTCTGCAGACTAAATAACCGCACTTCCCTCAGCCTCTCCTCGTAAGTCATGTGCCCCAGCCCCCTGATCATTTTTGTTGCCCTCTGCTGGACTCTCCAATTTGTCTACATCCTTCTTGTAGTGGGGGGCCCAAAACTGGATGCAATACTCCAGGTGTGGCCTCAACAGTGCCGAATAGAGGGGAATAATCACTTCCCTCGATCTGCTGGCAATGGTCCTACTAATACAGCCCAATATGCCATTCGCCTTCTTGGCAATGAGGGCACACTGCTGACTGATATCCAGCTTTTCATCCACTGTAATCCCCAGGTCCTTTTCTGCAGAACTGCTGCTTAGCCAGTCGATCCCCAGCCTGTAGCGGTGCATGGGATTCTTCCTTCCTAAGTGCAGGACTCTGCACGTGTCCTTGTTGAACCTTATCAGATTTCTTTTGGCCCAATTCTCCAATTTGTCTAGGTCACTCTAGACCCTATCCCTACCCTCCAGTGTATATACCTCTCCCCCCCTAGCTTAGTGTCATCTGTGAACTTGCTAAGGATGCAATTCATCCCACTATCCAGATCATTAGTAAAGATGTTGAACAAAACCAACCCCTGGGGCAACTAGACATCAAGCCGTTGATCTCTACCTCTTGAGCCTGACAATCTAGCCAGCTT